>NC_044310.1:20257270-20593341 GCF_007474595.2 Lynx canadensis | reverse complement strand
TGTCAGTGCTTTTCCAATTTGTCTAACAGAATCACATCCTCTGGTTTTCAGAAAATTCCTTGAGGTTATGCTTTGGGTTAAATGCCTCTCAAAAGAAAACTAAAATAAAAAGCTAGTGAAATGTTTTAACTCTTCTTTTCAGGTACCATATTTAGAAAAAAGGCACACTACATATTATACTAGACATAAAACACTTTGGAAATCCAGTATTAACCATTTTCCCAATAGTAGGCATAAATCAGACATCATCTCCGCAGTATTTAAAGGGTTTCCTCCATGCGCTAGAGATACAAAACTGAATAAAATAGATCCCACCAGGCACACCTTTGAGGTGCTCACAGTGTAGTGGGGAGAGACAGATACGTACCTATGATAAAGCATTTTAAGTTCTGAATACCACAAATACATTTCTATGAAATTGGTTAATTCAGTTTGGAGAAGTGAAAAAAGAAGACGTCTTTCAGGTGCAAATTGTTTGCTTTTTTTCTTGTACTGCTCCTAAAAGAATGAGTTGCTTCCGTTTTAGAGATGGGTAAACAGAGACCCAAGAACTTTGAAAAACTTAAATCTGAATTAGAGGTAAAATCCTAATCTGTAGATTCATGTGTTAATACTCACACCTAGGGAGCCAAGCTCTCTTCCCAACACAAAGACATCAGGGATTCCTTTGGCTTTTTTATTCACCTTGAAATTATTCCTTCCCTAATTCAAAGATTTTAGAAAAGCCCACGGTTTTGACTTTTTAACTTTATTTGGTGGATTATAAATTACTCACCCCACATCTCCCTTTATTTTTCCTTCTTTTCTGTATTGTTTTTTAAAATTAGAGGTAAGTAAAACGTACAGAATCCCATCTCTACCAGCCAGCAGGCTGTATGGATAATTCCTTACCCATCAAATGAGACGAGCTGCTCCTCTCTTTGCCTCTCCTCCGCCTAGAAAGCAGATGGCATTATTGCTGCTGTTATCCAGAAATACATCACAGACACACAAAACAATGCTTCCTTTCGCTACAGTATAAAGAAGCAACATTCCTTGGCTCCAACAGGATCTGTAAGATGACACAGGCCTCTGGCAATCTGTCTCGACTAGGAAATGGGTGTGAAGTAGCTAAAAGCATATCTGGGCTCAGAACGGCACCCCTACTGAACAGGACAGAGAGAACATGGGTAGGAGAGAGGAATAAACACTAATCATGATAACCTATTTTACAATCTATATGGAGGCAGAATAAGGGAAAGAGTTGAAAACTTGCAAGGAAACAAACTTTCACAACATGTGAAAATTTTTTTAAATGGACATTTATGGCATATCAGGCACTAAAGTGGCAGACTCAGTTCAAAAATCTGTCTAATGCATATATTAAAAACAAGAAAAGATTTTAAAAGAGCAATCTATTCCAATTAGAAAAATTGCCTTTTTATAATAGCAATAATTAAAAGAGCAAACAAAATGGAGAAAATTGCAAAATTCAACCCATCCAGAGGAACACTGTGAGGTTTTTTTGGTTGTTTTTTTAAATTTTTATTCTTTCCCCAGATCAAGAAACAAACAAAAACCTTGCTAGTGTCCTCAAGCCTACCTATGTGCCCTTCTCCAATTACAAACCCCCTCCCTTGCCCTTAAAGTAATACTACCCTGACTTTATGGTGATCACTTTCTTGTATTTTTAATACAGTGATATATATCCGTATTTAATATCATTTTACCTGATTTTGAACTTCACATGGAGTTACACACTGTTTGTATTCTTTCATGCTTTGATTGGATCACAACCAGATTGTGCCAGATCCATTCCTGATGCTGAATGTAACTGTGGTTCATGCATTTCCTTACTTAGCTGTATATTATAGTATGTGAACACACCATAATGCATTTATCTGTTCTACAACAGATGGACATTCGGGGGTTTCCAATTTTTGACTGCTACAAAAAATGCTGCTGTAAACATTCTAATACATACATCCTGATATAAAAATTTACAGTTTTCTCTAGGATAGAACTGATGTGTTCTGAAGGTACAGGCAAAATGTTTTCCAGGGGTTGCTTCACTTCAGACTATAACTGGCCAGGTAGGAAAGTTCCTGTTGTATCGTATCTGTAACAACTACCCTCAGTGTTCACAGAATTTAAAATTTTTGCCCTACTTTTGGACATGAAATAGGACCTCATTGTGGTTTTAATTTGCAGTTTCATAGCTACTGAAGAAGTTGAGTACCTCTCCATTTGACCATTATTTAAAATAATACTAAGATGTTATTTGCCGTTTTCACTGTGTTGATGTTTACACTCATGGAACAAAAACAATGGTGGATAAAACTGCTGGCATTTTAATGCAAATGCAAGGCAATGGCACCAAACTGCACTACTGTTATTGTATTCTTCATCACTATACACAAAAAAGCCAGTTCGTCCTTAATGAAGCCATTAAAATTATAAACTAAGTATATCTCAAGACCTCAATACAGGTCTTTAAAACATTCCGTATGAGGGGCGCCTGGGTGGCGCAGTCGGTTAAGTGTCCGACTTCAGCCAGGTCACGATCTCGCGGTCCGTGAGTTCGAGCCCCGCGTTGGGCTCTGGGCTGATGGCTCGGAGGCTGGAGCCTGTTTCCGATTCTGTGTCTCCCTCTCTCTCTGCCCCTCCCCCGTTCATGCTCTGTCTCTCTCTGTCCCAAAAATAAATAAACGTTGAAAAATTAAAAAAATAAAATAAAATAAAACATTCCGTATGAGACCTGACGTACACACAAAGCACTTCTGTGCTGTACAGAAATCCAATGCTTGTCTCCAGGAAAAGCACATGTGTAATTGAGCTGCTGGCTGAACTAGCTACTTCCTTTTAGGGGACATCATTTTACATATTTAATATAATTTATATATAAAACTGTTACAAACTTTAAAAAATATGTAAACTTTTCATAAAATTTGTCTATATATATAATTACAAACTTCTGTATGTGTGATATATGTATAACAACCTATGGTTATTCACATGGGTATTTGGCAGATAAGTTCTTTTTTTCTTTTTTTATGTTTATTTACTTTTGAGACAGAGCATGAGCGGGGGAGGGTTAGAGAAAGGGAGACACAGAATCCGAAGCAGGCTCCAGGCTCTGAGCTGTCAGCACAGAGCCGGATGCGGGGCTTGAACTCCCAGACTGTGAGATCATGACCTGACTTGAAGTTGGATGCTTAACCAACTGAGCCATCCAGGCGCCCCTGGCAGATAAGTTCTTGAAGATAAACAATGTAAGCTTGTCACCTCAAGGACAACAACGGACAGTGTGTGTTGCCAGTGATAAAAAATCTAGCTTCCAGGGGCACCTGGGTGGCTCAGTCAGTTAAGCATCCAACTCTTGATCACAGCTCAGGTCACGATCTCATAGTTTGTGAATTCCAGCCCCTGATCGGGCTCTGAGCTGATAGCGTGGAGGAGCCTGCTTGGAATTCTTTCTCCCTCTCTCTGGCCCTACCCAACTTATGCTCGCTTGCTCTCTCTCTCTCTCAAAATAAATAATAAACTTAAAAAAAATCTAGCTTTCAAATAAAAAAACCAGAATGCTGGAAAATTTGTATCTACCACTTGTGAACTTAAGAGTTTCACAACTCTCTCAAAGTCTCTTAAAGATTTTTCTGATAAAACTGAAGATAACTATATTACCTTTTGATATTGTATACTGAAGTATATCAACATTTGGAAGACCTGCATAACTTGGGGAATCAATATCTTCCAAATGATAAATACATGATATAAAAATCATATGTGGATAAAAGATCCAATCAAAACAGACCAACAGATTTGGATGTACCAGAGTACATCCAAAAGCAGTTATTTTTAATGAAAATCTAATTTATATTTACGTTAATATGTAATGGGTTTATTATTTGTAAATGAATAAACATTTTTAAAACTTCACAGTTTTAATTTCTAGTATTTATCAGTAGATACCATTCATACAAATAACAGCTCTCTGGCGTCCCTAATAATTTTAAGTGTAATATAGGGTCCTGAGATCAAAAAGTCTGAGAAACTACTGCTCTATTGGGTTGTATCTTTTTCATATTGATTCATGGGAATTCTTTTTATATTCTGGTTACTACTAATCCCTTGTCAGGTATACATATAGTAATATCTTCTCTCTGTTTGTGGTTTGTCTTTTCACATATTTACCACTTTCTTTGCTCTTCATTCCTTTCTGCTTTTCAGACTTTCCATCTGAGCTCACTGTCCTTCTCCCTTAAGTACATTTTTTAGAATGTTAAGGTGTGCTGAGAGTAAACTCACTTTTGACTGAAAATGTCTTTAATTAGCCCTCATTCTGGATATCTATTTTCACTGGGTTTAGAATCCTACATAGGCAGTTATTGTCCTTTAGGACATTAAAGACAGTCCTTGACTGGCTTCCACTGTTGATATTGAGAAATCAACTGCCAATCCAACTACTGCATCTTTGAAGGTATTCTATAGTTTCCCTGGCTATTTTTACAATTTTCCTTTTTCTTCGGAGTTCTGAAGTTTCTCTCTGATGTATCTACATGCAAGTCTTTTATTTATTCGTTTTGAGATTTGTTTGCCTTTTTGAAACTGAAGATTAGTGCCTCTCATAAGTTCTAAAATATTACCAGCCATTATCTCTTCAAATATCACCTCTGTTCTCAGTTTGCTCTGCTCTTATTCTGAAACTCCAATTAAAACTAGGTTAGATCCTTCACTTCATTCTCCATTTCTCATAATCTTTCTTCCTATTTAACTTCTTAACCCTGTCCTACATGCTGATACATAATATCATAAGATAGAAAATATCAGGGCACCTGGGTAACTCAATTGGTAGAGAGTCCAACTTCGGCTCAGGTCATGATCACAGTTCGTGAGTTCAAGCCCCACATCTGTGCTGTGCTGACAGCTCAGAGCCTGGAGCCTGCTTCGGATTCTGTGTCTCCCTCCCTCTCTCCCACTGCCCTGCTCATACTCTGTCTCTCAAAATGTGAATAAACGTTAAAAAAAAATTTTTTTAAAAAAAGATAGAAAATATCTTCTATTTTCTAGTTAAATCATCAATCAAGTTTTTAGTTTCCATATTTTTCAATTCTAGAAAATATTCTGACTCTTTTCCAAAGTTTTGTATTGTTTCCTGCTTCCTGTAGATGTTTTCAAAATTCTTTTACTTTGGGGCGCCTGGGTGTCTTAGTCAGTTAAGTGTCCGACTTGGGCTCAGGTCATGATCTCACGGTTTGTGGGTTCGAGCCCCGCCATTGGGTTCTGTGTTGACAGCTCAGAGCCTGGAACCTGCTTTGGAATCTGTGTCTCCCTCTCTCTCTGCCCCTCCCCCACTTGTGCTCTGTCTCTCTCTCAAAAAGAAAAACATTAGAAAAAAAATAATGACTTAAAATTTTTTTCTTTTATTTCTTTAAACACAGTAAGTTACAGTTATCTTCTAATTCTAATATATGAAGTCTCTGTAGGTCTATTTCACCTCACTGTTGTTCCTACTAGTTCTTGTTCAGAGTTACTTCTTTGTGTACTTGGTTATTTTTAACCCAGTGCTGATCATTATGCTACCAAAATTGTTTGAGGGTATTCTTTCAGGGCTAGGCTTATCTAACCAGAAAGGATGTGTACTCGCTTCTGCCTGGCACCTAAGTACTCTACATTGCAGAACTACTTGAAGCTTGAGGCTTTGGGTCCATTCATGTAGTATGAATTTGGGCAGTAAATCTGCTTCAAGGTTCCTTTGTGCTACAACTTATTGTCTGAATGTCCCCTCTCCCCTGCTGTCCTCCACCACCTGCTCAGCTCAGTACTAATACAATCTTTTTGTGGGAAAGAAGGGCTTACTTTTGGCATACCCATCCCTAAAAGAATATAGCCTTTTAGGGTCCAGTTTAATTGGAGTAGCACCTTCTTTTAGATTCCCCACCTTGTGTGTACTCTGGGTTTTGACTTTTGTTCCTCCTCATGCCATAAAAACATCAAAATTGAAGTTCAAGTTTGTCGTCCGTAAATGTACTCCATGCAAAAGCAGTTTTAGTGCTCAGCTTACCTCTCTCTATGGATCTCACCTTCTCTTAGATTTTGACCTTAATATTTTCATGACTCTTTTATACTTCTGATAAAATTTAGTATTAGTTCATTTCAAAGAGAGGTCTAGTCCAAATAACCTTGCCTGCTATATTCTAGAAAATAGATTCATTTTTTTCTTAAGTCTTTAAGACAAATATAATAGCAAAGAAATTACATGCAATTCTACCTGTCACTTTTTCAAAACTTTGTGCATATTCCTTTCTGGTCTTTGACCATATGCATACATATTTTAATTTTGGTTTTTATTTTAAGTAGGCTCTTCACCCAACGTGGGGCTTGAACTTATGACCCTGAGATTGAGAGTCACATGCTCTACTGACTGAGCCAGCCAGGCACCCTGCATACATATTTTTTTATATAGGTTGTACCAATCTGGCATTTTCATAGCAGCTAATGTCTCTGTTTATTATCATTGAGGTGTGTGTGTGGGGGGGGGGGAGATGGGGATAATAAACAAAAGCTAATGGTCAAAATGGTCAGAGTCAGGAGGAAAAAAAAACCCAACAACATGGAAAAGAACATCATGAAATTGCAGAGGCCTTCTTTTGGGAATAAACTTACCGAGAGGCGAGATCCAGCTCTTGCTCTGGCAATACTCTCCTTTTCTTTTTCAGATACCCTTCTCTGCACAGCCTGGAAATTATTTAAGGCTGCAGAGAAGTCATTCATGAGGCGTTCTTTCTGAAGTTTCTGCTGGCGCTAAGGAAATAAATAAGGACTTGAAATTTCACATTAACCCTGAATAATTGGGTTTTAATTCCCATCAAAAGCAAAACTAGTCCCCCTCAAGATTTCTAACCAAAAAAATTACTATAAAATAAGGTCTTCCTTAAATGAATACATTTGTTCTTTGCTAATTTAAATCCCTTATTAATACCATAGGCCAAGTTTGAATTTTCCTTCTTTCCTCTGACAAACCTGGAAACTGTGTGTCATTTACCTTGTAAGGTAATTTCAGAGATAATTGCAATTGAGAATTTTGGTTCCCTGGAGAATCTAAAAGCGGAATAAATAACTTTAGGCCCAGAATGAACCCTAAAGAGATTGTTTTATGTTAAAACTATTCATCTGTATGGAGTACATAGCTTCCCGCCCCCACCAACTATGATAATCATTTTCCTTTATACTGTAATGAGGCTTAAAATCTTTGAGAACCTGAAAACTACTTTATTACAGGCTCTCTTTGCTAAGCTTACTGATTCTATGTCTCAAAAAACACATACTGAAAGGACTTGCTATGTGCTGAGAACACAGAAGTAAAAACTCATCCCTGACCTCAAACAGCTTACCATCTACTTACAGATAAAGGATACAGACACACAAGTCACAACTCATTATAAATAACTGCTATAATCAATTAATACTATAGGACTTCAGAGGCAGGTATAATCAGTAAGAACTCAAGTGGTCAAAGATAAATGCCAAGCTAATGAGTTTGGGATTCAACTTCTGAAGAACACAGAGCAACAAAAATGTCTGAGCAAGAAACGTGATGGATACAAAATGATAATTTAGAAGAAAAAGTAGTCTGCCAAGGTGTACAAGATGGGATGGAAAAAAGAAACAAGTCAAAAAGAGTATTGCAATATTCTAGGTTAAAGGTTAGGAGGACATTGTATCAGTAATGGGAATGCAAAGACATGAGTTTAATAAATTTTATGAGTTAGTGAATGGCTGTGCAGCAAGGGGTTAAAGTCAAGAATGACTCAAATATCACACATGGGAGACTTATGGTAATACTGAAAGCAAATTTAGATGAAGAAAGTTTCTCCTTTTCTGGGATTTTTTATTTTCACATAAACATTATAACAACAAGTGGGAAAAGCCATAATTCCCTAATCTCACTATCCAAAACTAATTTTTTTTCTTTTTTGAGTAGGCTCCATGCCCAACGTGGCACCTGAATTCACAACCCTGAGATCACGAGGTGCATGCTCCGCCGACTGAGCCAGCCAAGGTGCCCCATAAAAATACTATCTTTAAGTATATCATAAACATTTTCCATGTTATCATACTCTTCATAATTATGGTCTTCGTTACATAATATTCTACCAGGTTGATCTAGTAAATTTTATGTAAACATTCCTTCTAGATTGTTCCCAGTTTTTAACTATTATAAATAAAGTTAATGTGAGCCCCACTGTAAGTGCTAATATTAATACAGTGTTTACAATGTATCAGTATGGTTATAAGTACTTTACATAATAACTCACTTAACTCATACAACAACCTATAAATTAGGTACTATATACATTTTACAGATCAGAAAACCAAGGCACAGAGAAGTTAACAATTTGCCTAGGATCACACAGTCAGTAAGTGGAAGGGGTAGACTGCAAATCCAAAAACTCCGTCTCCAGACTATAGTTTTTTTTTTCTTCAAACTTTTTTCCTTAGGATAAATTTGCAAGAATGGGAATATTAGGTGAAAAGGCACAAACTTCTTTATGACAATAAGTATTATCAATCAGCTTAGTTAAGGGGTTTGGGTCAAATGGGAGGAATTCAGTATAAGACAACACATAATTTTTGATAAAAGCAGATTAAAGTGGGATATTAGAACAGGAACTGGCAATATGGGCCTAGTCCTTAGAGGTTAGGGGCTAGGGCTGGGAAAAGATCTGGGGGTCAAGTTCATAAAGGTCACAGAGAGCTCATAAAAGTAGATAAGCCTCTTGAAGGAGAAAGCAGAGGCTGAGAAAATTAGAGGGTCAATGGCAGAGCCTTGGGACATGCCCACTTCTAGGAAGACCAAGAGTCAGAGAAGGAGGCTGAGACTCCATCTAGGGAAAGAGAAAAGAAGCCAGCAAGGGATACCAGAGTTGGGGGACAGACTGAAAGGGGATCATGGAAAGAAGAAGAAAGTTTCAGTATAGGCAAGATGGGCTGTTTCAAATGAAACAGAAGAGTGACTAAACACTCCAAAAAAAGCGGTGGGGGGGTGCCTGGGTGGCTCAATCGGTTAAGCGTCCAACTTCGGCTCAGATCACGATCTCTCGGTTTGCAAGTTCAAGCCCCACATTGGGCTCTGTGCCGACAGCTCAGAGCCTGGAGTTTGCTTCACAGTCTGTGTTTCTCCCTCTCTCTGTCCCTCCATGCTCATGTTCTCTCTCTTTCTCTCAATAATTAATAAACATTAAAACAAAAATAAAAGAAAAAAGGGGGTAGGCACCTGGGTGGCTTAGTCGGTTGAGTGTCCAACTCTTGATTTCAGCTCAGGTCATGATCCCAGGGTCGTGGGATCGAGCTCCGTTATCAGGCTCCATGCTGAGCACAGAGCCTATTTAAGATATTCTCTCTCTCTCTCTCTCCCCCTGCCCCTCTCCCCTGCTCGTGCTCCCTCTTCTCTCTCTAAAATTAAAAAAAAAAAACAAAATTCAAAAAAGGTCACTATATTTGGCAAATAGAAGATCACTGCTGATAGCACATGAGGGTTGAAAAAAGACCGAAAGCAGGATATATGGTCTGATACACAGAACTGCAGCAAAAAGATGGTGGTAAGGCTAAGACTGATGAGATGAAAAAAGAATCGAAAGGGAAAAGGGTATTCAGCACAACAGGGGAAGGGAATCAAGGAATTACAATTGTAGATCTATTTTGTGTTCCTAATGATCCAAGATAATGGAAGGGAACAACAGCATGCATGATCCAAAAATAACTTCTTTTTGATTTTGAAATACACTTAATCCTTTTTTTTTTTTTTTTTTTGGTAGCGGATTTAACTATTTTTGTTTAGGCTACTATTTAACTCTTCAGTACTTTCAACACTCAGCTTTCATCAAACCCTTAGACTCCTTTTTCATTACTACTAAAACCATCTACAAGTGTGTTTTCCGTAAGTACCCAGCTGGGAAGAGGAAAGGGGTAATTTGGGAACAATATGGGGATATTGGACGGCAAGGGGAACTGGTCCCTAAGTGAAATATCAGTATGAGTAACAACTGAGCAGCACACACAAGGATAACCAAAGCTGATTACATTAAGATCACTTTTTATCCTAGCTACTTTGTAGCACGACAAAGCATCTAGTCTTGGCTCCTCTCTTGTGCAAGGGGGCGCCAAAACTCCAAAGACTAAACATAGGCTTCAGGTATGGGTTAAACTAACACTTTCAAACTTTTTGATGGAGACATGCAGTAAGAATGAGACAACTTGGGGGGGCACCTGGGTGGCTCAGTTGGTTGAACATCTGACTCTTGATTTCCGCTCTGGTCCTGATCTCATGGTTCATGAGTTCAAACCCCCTATCTTGGCTCTGCAATGACAATGCAGAGCCTGCTTGGGATTCTCACCTCTGTCCCTCCCCAGCTCATGCGTGCACCCCACCCCCCACTACCAGCTCTCTCTCTCAAAAATAAACATAAAAAAAAAAAGAAGAGGGGCGCCTGGGTGGCGCAGTCGGTTAAGCGTCCGACTTCAGCCAGGTCACGATCTCGTGGTCCGTGAGTTCGGGCCCCGCGTCGTGCTCTGGGCTGACAGCTCCGAGCCTGGAGCCTGTTTCCGATTCTGTGTCTCCCTCTCTCTCTGCCCCTCCCCCGTTCATGCTCTGTCTCTCTCTGTCCCAAAAATAAATAAAAAAATGTTGGAAAAAAAAAAAAAAAAGAAGAAGAATGTGACATCTTGACCTACTACCATATATACATATATGTATGAAACGGAAGCTTTCTGTAATATATATTTCCCTTTATTACATGGCACACATGTTTTTTCATGTTTTAATTAATTAATTTATTTTTAAATGTTTATTTTTGAGAGAGGGAGCACGGGGGAGGAGCAGATAGAAAGGGAGACACAGAATCTGAAGCAGGCTCTGCGTTGACAGCAGAGAGCCCAACGCAGGGCTTGAACTCATGAACCATGCGATCATGACCTGAGCTGAAGTCAGACACTTAACCAGCCAAGCCACCAGGTGCTCCTATTTTTGAGAGAGAGAGAGAAAGAGCATGCATACATGTGCTCTAGTTGAGGAGGGGTAGAGAGTGAGGGGGACAGAGGATCTGAAGCAGGCTCTGTGCTGATAGCAGAGAGCCTGATGCGGGGCTTGAACTCACGAACCGTGAAGTCATGACCTAAGCCATAGTCGGATGCTTAACCAATTGAGCCACCCAGGTACCCATACATGGTATACATTCTGATATTTCTACTCTATTTCATTTTTAAAAACATTTTTAATGTTTATTTGCTTTTGAGAGAGAAAGAGACAGAGAGACAGAGGTGCGAGTCAGGGAGGGGCAGAGAGAGAGGGAGACACAGAACCCGAAGCAGACTCCAGGCTCTGAGCTGTCAGCACAGAGCCTGATGTGGGGCTCAAACTCACAAACTGAGAGATCATGACTTGAGCCGAAGTCAGACGCTCAACTGACTGAGCCACCCAGGTGCCTCTATTTCATTTTTTCATTTTTTTTTTTTTAAAGTTTAACTTTTTTTTTTTTTAATTTTGTTTTCAACGTTTTTTATTTATTTTTGGGACAGAGAGAAACAGAGCATGAACGGGTGAGGGGCAGAGAGAGAGGGAGACACAGAATCGGAAACAGGCTCCAGGCTCCGAGCCATCAGCCCAGAGCCTGACGCGGGGCTCGAACTCACAGACCGCGAGATCGTGACCTGGCTGAAGTCGGACGCTTAACCGACTGCGCCACCCAGGCGCCCCTCTATTTCATTTTTTCAAATGATCACAGCACACTAGAATTATTTCACGTTCCACCTAGCTACAACTCACAAGATGAAAAACAATCCAGAATAGGGTAGTTGTAGGCCTTGTCTTTAGAGCCATCAGAGATAAAACATCATAAAAAAATTCAATAATAAAAAGCCAGATGGAATCACAGTAGGCTAAGGTAGATGGAGAAGGTTTTTTTCTAGGAGGAGAGGATTTGAGGTAGACCATGAATGATAGGGAATGACAGGTCAAACCACAATAAAGAAGGAGGCACACTGACTTCAGGAACGTGTGAAGAAAAGGCCTGGCACATCAAGGGAACAATGAACTCCAGTAAAAAGTGTGTGTTTTTAAAGGATTTCAATGACCACTGAATAAAATAACTTGAAAAGAGACATCTTTTCCCCTGAGCATTTCTTCAACCTGAGGCCTATCAGTGACTCATGATGGGACGTGAAAGTAACTGCAAAATAGAAAGGAAAAACATCTGATTGAAATTATTTACAGAGACTGCATGCAAAACAAAGCAGGACCAAACATAAAGCTGCTAGCCAAACCCCAGAGATGCAAACGCTGAGATTCCTTTCCAGTTAAGCTCACTTTATTAACATATTCAACATTATTATTAAAAATAGCCACAGATATTGAGTAGCTACTAATTGCCAGGCACTCTGCAAGATCTGGTGCATACATTCTTCCTATCGTCACAACAGTCACATAACCCCATTTTACAGATAAGGAAACTGAGGGTCAGAGAAGGTCTACCTAGCACCAAAGGCCAAGTCACTTTAGTTTCACACACTGCCTTCCCATTAAAACGAAGTCCTTTCCTATTTTTTTAAATTATTTTTAAATTTACATCCAAGTTAGTAAGCATATAGTGCAACAGTGATTTCTGGAGAGTAGACTCCTTAATGCTCCTTCCCCATTTAGCCCATCCCCCCCCCACAACTCTTCCAGTAACCCTCTGTTCGTTCCCCATACTTATGAGTCTGTTTTGTCCCCCTCCCTGTTTTTATATTTTGTTTCCCTTCCCTTATGTTCATCTGTTTTGTCTCTTAAAGTCCTCATGTGAGTGAAGTCATATGATTTTTGTCTTTCTCTGACTAATTTCACTTAGCATAATACCCTCCAGTTCCATCCATGTAGTTGCAAATGGCAAGATTTCATTCTTTTTGACTGCCGAGTAATACTCCATTGTATATATATCCCACATCTTCTTTATACATTCATCCATCGATGGACATTCGGGCTCTTTCCATACTTTGGCTATTGCTGATAGTGCTGCTATAAACATGGGAGTGCATGTGTCCTTTCGAAACAGCACACCTGTATCCTGTGGATAAATGCCTAGTAGTGCAATTGCTGGGTCATAGGGTAGTTCTATTTTTAGCTTTTTGAGGAACCTCCATACTGTTTTCCAGAGTGGCTACACCAGTTTGCATTCCCACCAGCAGTGCAAAAGAGATCCTCTTTCTCTGCATCCTCGCCAACATCTGTTGTTGCCTGAGTTGTTCATGTTAGCCATTCTTGACAGGTGTAAGGTGGTATCTCATTGTGGTTTTGATTTGTATTTCCCTGATGATGAGTGACGTTGAGCATTTTTTCATGTGTCGGTTGGCCATCTGGATGTCTTCCTTGGAGAAGTGTCTATTCATGTCTTTTGCCCATTTCTTCACTGGATTATTTGTTTTTTGGGTGTTAAGTTTGATAAGTTCTTTATAGATTTTGGATACTAACCCTTTATCTGATATGTCATTTGCAAATATCTTCTCCCATTCTGTCGGTTGCCTCTTAGTTTTGCTGATTGTTTCCTTCACTGTGCAGAAGCTTTTTATTTTGATGAGGTCCCAGTTCATTTTTGCTTTTGTTTCCCTTGCCTCTGGAGACGTGTTGAGTAAGAAGTTGCTGTGGGCAAGATCAAAGAGGTTTTTGCCTGCTTTCTCCTTGAGGATTTTGATGGCTTCCTGTCTTACATTGAGGTCTTTCATCCATTTTGAGTTTATTTTTGTGTATGGTGTAAGAAAGTGGCCCAGGTTCATTCTTCTGCATGTCGCTGTCCAGTTTTCCCAGCACCACTGGCTGAAGAGACTGTCTTTATTCCATTGGATATTCTTTCCTGCTTTGTCAAAGATTAGCTGGCCATACGTTTGTGGGTCCATTTCTGGGTTCTCTATTCCGTTCCATTGATCTGAGTGTCTGTTCTTGTGGCAGTACCATACTGTCTTGATGATTACAGCTTTGTAGTATAGCTTGAAGTCTGGGATTGTAATGCCTCCTGCTTTGGTTTTCTTTTTTAAGATTGCTTTGGCTATCCGGGGTCTTTTCTGGTTCCATACAAATTTTAGGATTATTTGTTCTAGCTCTGTGAAGAATGCTGGTGTTACTTTGATAGGGATTGCATTGAATATGTAGATTGCTTTGAGTGGTATCGACATTTTAACAATATTTGTTCTTCCTATCCAGGAGCATGGAATCTTTTTCCATTTTTTTGTGTTTTCTTCAATTTCTTTCAGAAGCTTTCTATAGTTTTCAGTGTATAGCTTTTTCACCTCTTTGGTTAGATTTATTCCTAGGTATTTTATGGTTTTTTGTGCAACTGTAAATGGGATCGATTCCTTGATTTCTCTGTCGCTTCATTGTTGGTGTATAGGAATGCAACCAATTTCTGTGCATTGATTTTATATCCTGCAACTTTGCTGAATTCATGAATCAATTCTAGCAGCTTTTTGGTGGAATCTTTTGGGTTTTCCATATAGAGTATCATGTTATCTGTGAAGAGTGAAAGTTTGACCTCCTCCTGGCCGATTTGGATGCCTTTTATTTCTTTGTGTTGTCTGTTGCAGAGGCTAAGACTTCCAATACTATGTTGAATAACAGTGGCGAGAGTGGACATCCCTGTCTTGTTCCTGACCTTAGGGGGAAAGCTCTCAGTTTTTCCCCATTGAGGATGGTATTAGTGTTGGGTCGTTCATATATGGCTTTTATGATCTCGAGGTATGCTCCTTCTATCCCTACTTTCTTGAGGGTTTCTATCAATAAAGGATGCTGTATTTTGTCAAATGCTTTCTCTGCATCTATTGAGAGGATCATACGGTTCTTGTCCTTTCTTTTATTGATGTGATGAATCACATTAATTGTTTTGTGGATATTGAACCAGCCCTGCATCCCAGGTATAAATCTCACTTGGTCACAGTGAATAACTTTTTTAATGTATTGTTGGATCCAGTTGGCTAATATCTTGTTGAGAATTTCTGCATCCATATTCATCACGGAAATTGGTCTACAGTTCTCCTTTTAGTGTGGTCTCTGGTTTTGGAATCAAGGTAATGCTAGCTTCATAGGAAGAGTTTGGAAGTTTTCCTTCCATTTCTATTTTTTTGGAACAGTTTCAAGAGAATAGGTGTTAACTCTTTCTTAAATGTTTGGTAGAATTCCCCTGGAAAGCCATCTGGCCCTGGACTCTTGTTTTTTGGCAGGTTTTTGATTACTAATTCGATTTCCTTACTGGTTATGGGTCTGTTCAAATTTTCTATTTCTTCCTGTTTCAGTTTTGGTAGTGTATATGTTTCTAGGAATTTTTTCATTTCTTCCAGATTACCCATTTTATTGGCATATAATTGCTCATAATATTCTATTATTTTTATTTCTGTTGTATTGGTTGTGATCTCTCCTCTTTCATTCTTGATTTTATTTGGGTCCTTTCCTTTTTCTTCTTGATCAAACTGGCTAGTGGTTTATCAATTTTGTTAATTCTTTCAAAGACTCAGCTTCTGGTTTCATTGTTAGACTGGTTTTTTTGGTTTCGATAGCATTAATTCCTGCTCTAATCTTTATTATTTCCTGTCTTCTGCTGGTTTTGGGTTTTATTTGCTGTTCTTTTTCCAGCTCCTTAAGGCGTAAGGTTAGGTTGTGTATCTGAGATCTTTCTTCCTTCTTTAGGAAGGCCTGGATTGCCATATACTTTCCTCTTATGACCACCTTTGCTGCATCCCAGAGGTTTTGGGTTGTGGTGTTATCATTTTCATTGACTTCCATATACTTTTTAATTTCCTCTTTAACTGCTTGGTTAGCCCATTCATTCTTTAGTAGGATGTTCTTCAGTCTCCAAGTATTTGTTACCTTTCCAAATTTTTTCTTGTGACTGATCTCAAGTTTCATAGCGTTGTGGTCTGAAAATATGCACAGTATGATCTTGACCTTTTTGTACTTGCTGAGGGCTGATTTGTGTCCCAGTATGTGGTCTATTCTAGAGAATGTTCCATGTGCACTGGAGAAGAATGTATATTCTGCTGCTTTAGGATGAAATGTTCTGAATATATCTGTTAAGTCCATCTGGTCCAGTGTGTCATTCAAAGCCATTGTTTTCTTGTTGATTTTTTGATTAGATGATCTGTCCATTGCTGTGAGTGGGGTAAAGTCTCCTACTATTATGGTATTACTATCGATGAGTTTCTTTATGTTTGTGATTAACTGATTTATATATTTGGGCGCTTCCACATTTGGCACATAAATGTTTACAATTGTTAGGTCTTCTTGGTCTATAGACCCCTTGATTATAATGCCCTTCTGCATCTCTTGATACAGTCTTTAAAGTCTGGATTGTCTGATATAAGTATGGCTACTCTGGCTTTCTTTTGTTGACCATTAGCATGATAGATGGTTCTCCGTCCCCTTATTTTCAATCTGAAGGTGTCTTTAGGTCTAAAGTGGGTCTCTTGTAAACAGCATACAGACGGATCTTGTTTCCTTAGCCATTCTGTTACCCTATGTCTTTTGATTGGAGCATTGAGTCCATTGACATTTAGAGTGAGTACTGAAAGATATGAATTTATTGCCATTATGATGCTTGTAGAGTTGGAGTTTCTGGTGGTGTTCTCTGGTCCTTTCTAATCTTTTGTTGCTTTTGGTATTTATATATATGTATATATATTTTCATCTTTTCTCCCCTCAGAAGGTCCCCCTTAAAATTTCTTGCAGGGCTGGTTTAGTGGTCACAAACTCCTTTCATTTTTGTTTGTCTGGAAAACTTTTTCTCTCTCATGAAGTTCTTTCCTATTAAACAAACATACACACATACACACCCCAGAAAATACCTACCTGTTCCGAAGCAGATAAGGGAAGAGGCAAGGCCCCTAACTCCTTCAGTAACTCATTTGTTTCCTTGGCAAGCTGATTTGTGGAGTGCTGTAACTGCTGCCTGAGAGAGAAAAGACATGATTCAGGGTATTCCCACCGCTCAAGAGCTGTCACACTTTGTGCCAGCTTGTGCTCACAGTGCCTTGCGATGCGGGGAATGAAACAGTACTTGAAGGAATGGGTTCCCAGAGGCCCAGGTCCCCCCACACACAAAATTCCACAAATACGACTCAGTCAAAACCATGTTACTCAGTAGAAAGAACCTGCCTCAGTGAAACCTGCGGATCAGGTATTTTAACTCCTCACGGAGACAAGAAAAGCCTATCAGCAGTTCTGATAGAAATTTAAGAGCAGCTGCCCCCACACCTAACTCGAATAGTTGGAACACACTGAGTTCTCACAAAACTTACGTTGAACTGCCCGGCAGTTCTGCACAGCTGCTGCCTGTCACAGGCCACTGACTGGAGACAAAATCCAGACACTGGGGGTTGGAGGAAATATGCACTAAAAGCACAGTATCCACCCTAGGGAACAACCTCCAAAGATCTACACCCACGTTCTTGCTTAAAGCTGGTGCTTTTTCAGCTTTAAACTTGGCTCCCTACTGTCCTTCATGCTTGACTTTCTGGCTCTTCCCTCCAAAACAAAGAAGCCCTGTACTGTGTAAAAACACATACGGAGTATAAGAGAAGGGAAATTAAAGAGGAAAGAATATACATTATATTAAGTGGGATTGGAAAGTAGTGGAAACCCTAAAAGAGCTCCTTTTAGTCATGGTTTCCTCTACTCTCTTGCCATTTCTACAAAGGTTTTAAGGGAGGACAGAGAAACCACACTACTAATCGTTAGTGTTTTTTCACTGCAAAGGGGCCTCCAAGATTAAAAGACAAGGGAGTCAAAACAAGAGGCAGTCAATTAAGGGCCTGAACCTCCCAGACATGACTAACACATGACCAACACAAAGATTTTTCACATCTCCCTAGAAAAAGCTCAGAGTAGTAAGTCAGTCTCTCAATTCACACCATCAAGGACAGGAAACACAGAATATCCTTCAATATATCTTAAAGATGAAGAATAAAATTTCCGAAAGCAGAAATGGGGTCAAGGAGGATGTAATAAAAAGATTCATGAGTCCCTACTACCAGTCCATTCTCCTCTCCCTCAGACGCCCCTCCGGTCATTCGGAATACATTTTTCTAGTGTTTACAGTTGGAAATCCCACTAGACTAGATGACCTCTGCAGATCATCAGGAGTCCTGTGCCAACAAGGAGGCTCATTTAGGCAGAATATAGTTTAACAGTGGTAGGAGTTCCCTTCTCTACTTCCTCAAATTCCTAAACTGCCCAAGGAAGAAAGAATCGGAGTTCAAGGATTTTGAAAGGCAATGGAGATCACAAACCATGAATATATTTTGGTGCCCCTCTTCTAGATCCAACTATTACTTCATGTCCCACTGCCTGTCATTCTGACTCCATAGGCCTGAAACCTAAGTGAGCTGCCATGCAGCAAGGACAGTAAGTGCATCCTAGAGGGCCCTCACCAAACCCAACCTTGTTAGGAAGCTACTCACAGATTTTCCTGTAGTTTGCTTGAGTCCTGCTTAGTTCCTAGTTGGCTCATCAAATTCTTTATCTGAGCAGCTAGGGAAAGGGGGAAAAAGATTTATTTAAAAGAAAAATACATTCATCATGAGCACCGTACTTCTTAGATCGCTGGTCTCTCTCCACATCCTGAATAAGTTCATGCAACTAACAAAAAGCATGCTGTGATCAAAACTTTGGCATATACATTCCCTTCTGAAACTAACCGAGGTTCACCTTTCTCCTATAGAGTAGCTATGTCACCAAGTAGGGGGTGGCAGTTTCGTTCATCATTCTCAAAGAACTTCCAAAATTTTCTAGATTTCCCATGGTGCTGGTTTAATATTTCAATACCTTTGGAAGGGGCCTTAATACCAAATATCAACTCCTAACAATGAAAATTTAAATTCATAAAACAATAATTTTTCTATAGCAAACATTTTGGGAAAGACAATGTACATTTGTTATCAATAATAAATTACTATTAACTGAGCACCTCTATGTGCCAGGCACTATATCAGGAGCTTTGTAGGCGTTATTTTATTAATTTTCATAGCAACAATCCGAAGTAGATATATCTTCATTTTGCAGATGAGGAAATACATTTAGAAAAGTTATATCAGTTAAATTTACAGAAGTTACTTATGTCAAGATACACAATAAGTGTTAAGGCAAAAAATTCACTCACAGGTACATCAAACTCTAAGGCCTATGTTCTTTTACCTATGTTGTCTTATAGTCAAATATGTGTTTTTGTTCACATAACGTTCTCTATCTTTTCCTAGATATTTTGCTAACACTAGCTCATGTTTAAATTCTAGATATTTAGGCCTCTAACCCTGGACTAGGAAAGCAGAGGTCCAGAGGAAGTGATCATCTATCAATAAGAAGAAAGACTCTAACACCAGCCTGCCTGGGAATGTGAATGGCCCCGTATACCTTACTGATTTGTGTAACAGAAGTAGAGCGCTGATTTCTTATTCTAAATCTTTTTGGGTTTTGTGGGTTTTTTTGAAGTGTAGTTGACCCTTTGATTTCCTTTTTATCCTGCTCTCTGTTCTTTTGCTGGTTGGCAGGGAGGATAAAGAAAATAGATTCATTCATTCATTCGCTTGAAGAGATTGGGATTTCGTTTTATTTATTTTCTGTTGTTTGCTTGCTTGTTGTTTTTTTTTTTTTAATGTTTATTTTTGAGAGAGAGAGAGAGAGAGAGAGAGAGACAGAGCACAAGTCGGGGGGAGAGGCAGAGAGAAAGGGAGACAGAATCTGAAATAGGCTCCAGGCTCTGAGCTGTCAGCACAGAGCCCAACACTGGGCTCGAAACCACAAACTGTGAGATCATGACCTGAGCCGAAGTTGGACGCCTAACCGACTGAGCCACCCAGGCGCCCCTTGCTTGCTTGCTTGCTTGCGAGCATTCATTATCTTCTATTCCAAGTTGCTGGGGTATAGAACATAATAACAGTGTATTCTTTTACCAGAGGAATCGTGGTTATATTCAAGTTTCACCAGAACTTTAAGAGATAATATAACACAATAGGTATGACTCCTCCAACCAAAACACAGTTTCCTTTGTGAGGGGCTTTCCTATTCTCTCAGTATTAATGCCAAAGTTTCACTTGTGAGATATCAGACTGCTAAATGACTGGCTTAGTGGAAGATGAGGAGGAAGTATATAATATATATTATAGGGGCAATGTATACAATGCTACCATATCCAGTAAGAAAGAATCTTCACTTACTAGAACTTTGAATTTTAAAAATTAGTAGTTCCTGGGGCACCTGGTTGACTCAGTTGGTTAAATGTCCAACCTCAGCTCAGGTCATGATCTCATGGTTCGTAAGTTCAAGCCCCACATTGGGCTCTCTGCTATCAGTGCAGAGCCCGCTTCAGATACTCTGCCTCCCTCTCTCTCTGCTCTTCCCCCGCCCCCCCCCCACTCTCTCTCTCACAAAAATAAATAAACATACAAAAATAAAAAATAAAAATAAAAATTAGTAGTTCCTGGGATGCCTGCATGGCTCAGATGGTTAAGCATCTGACTCTTGATTCGTGGCATCCAGCCCCATGTTGGGCTCTGTGCTGACAGCACTGAGCCTACTTGGGATTCTCTCCCCTTCTCTCAAAACAAGTAAATAAACATTTAAAAAAGATGAGAAGACAGAAGAATTTAAAAATTAAAAAAATTACTGTTTTCTTATGATAGGTTGCTCCTTAAAATAACAAAATTTGGGGTTTGGTCTTTTTTTTTTTTCATTTTATTTTTTATTTTTTAAAATTTACAATCTTAGTTAGCATATAGTGCAACAACGATTTCAGGAGTAGATTCCTTAGTGCTCCTTACCCATTTAGCCCATCTCCCCTCCTACAACCCCTCCAGTAACCCTCAGTTTGTTCTCCATATTTAGGAGTCTCTTCTGTTTTGTCCCCCTCCCTGTTTTTATATTATTTTTGTTTCCCTTCCCTTATGTTCATTTGTTTTGTCTCTTAAAGTCCTCATATGAGTGAAGTCATATGATATTTGTCTTTCTCTGACTGACTAATTTCACTTAGCATAATACCCTCCAGTTCCATCCACATAGTTGCCAACGGCAAGATTTCATTCTTTTTTGATTGCCGAGCAATACTCCATTGTATATATATACCACATCTTCTTTATCCATTCATCCATCGATGGACATTTGGGCTCTTTCCATACTTTGGCTATTGTTGATAGTGGGGCTAGGTCTTAATCGTGCCCCTAATTTGGTCATCAAGAATAGTAAAAATGCAAGCTGAGGTTTATTAAGTACCAGTTACCTTACAAAAACACTGATAAACTAATAGCTTCCAAGTCTGATTAGAAACAATGATTAAGCCAAATCTGATTGTTGGGTGACTCTACTCCCAAGTAGAAACTGAACAAACTCATCCTTAGCAATATGTACAAGTTACTTCTCTCTAGCCAAAATCGCTGTATCATACGTGTTATAAAACAAAAAATTCCAAAG
Source organism: Lynx canadensis (assembly GCF_007474595.2). NCBI lineage: Eukaryota > Metazoa > Chordata > Mammalia > Carnivora > Felidae > Lynx > Lynx canadensis. The sequence continues at coordinate 20,571,887 of NC_044310.1, read as the reverse complement.
TCAAGAATATATAAACTTGTAGCACTTCAAATTATGATTTTATCTTATTTTGGGACTGTTTTTTGTTTTTAGCAAAAATGTAACTCCAATTTTATAACAAATATAGTGTTCAAGTGATTAAAATTGTGCCTTTTGACCAACTTCATAAAATATATTTATTCTATTAAATGAGGGTTCCTTTTAGCTTAATGGTTCCACAGGAAAATGTAAACACCATAATTTTGCTTAGACAGCATCCTACAAGATAAAATTTTTCATCACTAACATATGGAATTTCCCCTTATCTCAGTCAAATAGGAATTAGGATACCAATAGAGCTATCAACTGGCTATCCATACAAATAATTTATAAGAGGGCATTAGCATTAATTGAGCATTTCTTCTGTGCCAGACAACTGGTTAAGTATTTGATGTGATATAATAGAAAATATATTGGGTCTTTGTCCCCAGATCCTGACACAAAGCACCTAAAACCCTTGGAATTTTGTGCACAATGGGAGTGTCTTTTGTTATTCATAAAGACCCCCTTCTGAGCACACTGAGTTTATGCTCCTGGGGTGACTTAAAGTTAGATAGCCTTACGCTGGGTGGGGCTAGTCAGAAGAATGACCAAGTGATTAGAAGGTTAGAACTTTCAGTCCCACCCACAGACATTAGGGAAATGGGGGGTGGGAGGGTGATAGGCACTACAGATTAAGCTCTATAAAAACTCTTCAAGTACACTTGATGAACTTCTGGGTTGGTCAACAGCTGAAGATACACAGACGGTGTCAGAGGGTGTCCAAGCCCCTTCCTTGAATGGGCATCTCTTCTACCTGGCTGTTCCCGAATTATGCTCTCTTATAATACACTGGTAATCTAGTAAGCAAATGTTTTCCTGAATTATGTGAGGTGCTCTAACAAATTAATCAAACTCAAAGAGGGGCTCATGGGAACCTCTGATTTTACAGCCCACTGGTCAGAAGCACATGTGACAACCGAACTTGTAACTGATATCTGAAAAGGGATAGTCACATGGGACCCAGTCCTTAACCTGTGGGATCTGATATTAACTCCAGGTAGAAGTGTCAGAATTGAGTTAAATTGTAGGAAATCCAACTGGTGTTTGAAGAATCTCAGAATTGTCTGGTGTATGGAAAACCCACACATCTGATGTCAGAAGTATTTAAAGTGGAGGAAACACAGGAGTATTTTTCCTTTACACTTGATAAGCATTATCTTATTTGATTCCAAAAACCCTTTGAATAAGCATTATGCTCTCAATATTATAGATGGGCTCACTGAGGCTCACAAGCACAACAACGCTGATTTATTCATCCACCCATCCGTCTCTCCATTCATTCAGGATACCTACTTTACACTGTCCTATGCTCTAGAAGAATCTGCTCTCAAGAAGGTAACATTTTCGGAGCACCTGGGTGGCTCAGTCTGTTAAGCCTCCAACTCTTAATTTTGGCTCAGGTCACGATCTCACTGTTTGTGAGATCAAGCCCCACATCAGGCTCTGTGCTGATAGCGTGAGCGTGCTTGGGATTTCTCTCTCTCCCTTTCTGTCTCTCTGTCTCTCTCTGTCTCTGTCTCTCTCTGTCTCTCTCTCTGCCTTTCCCCCAAGCTCGCTCTCGATCTCTCTCAAAATAAATAAACATTTTTTAGAAAGAGAAGCTAACACTTTAAAGAGACAATAAGTATATATCTGGTGGTGATAAGTACTATAAAGAAAAATAAATTCAGGTAAGGGCTGGAAAGACAGGGCAAGGAGAGAGTGCTCGTTTTACATAGGGTGGTTAGAGAAAACCTCTCTGAGAAGGTGACACAGAGAAGAGATCTAAAGGAAGTGAAAGATCAAGTTATGCAAATATATGGGGGAGAAGCTTTCTAACAAAGAGAGTATTAAGGCAAAGTCCCAAGGCAAGAGTGCTTCCTGTGAAGGAGGAACAGTGAGGAGACCATTGTGGCTAAATAGAGCAAGCAAGAGAGAGGAAAAGTGGACAAAGAGGCAGAGGCCAGATCATATAGGGCCTTGTAAACTAGAGCAAGGACTTCAACTTGTAATGAAATGGGAAGCCACGGAGTATCATAATAACCAGAACTCAAGCCCAGGGCAAATTCCAACGGCTATATTCTTCGTGCCACATTATGTTTTCTCAAAAGGCTGACGCTAAATGGAAACAGAATGAAGTAACACAGGGCAGGTCTCAATTCCAGTGTTCCACTTAGCCCCACCCTGCTTATCTGATAACTCCCCAACCGAACAGCTCTCTGCTCCAGGTAGGCTGATGCCCTTGCTCTAACCTGTTCTCTTCCCAACTCCCTCCCACCTTTGGGAACACTCTTGTGTACTCACCAGAGTCCAGCAGAGTGCCAGGCACCCAGTGGGTACATAAGTCATTGTTGACTGAGTTAACCTCCCTTTTATATCATGACACTTTATTTAAGACAAAAGCTATGAATGAACATGAGCGAGGAATAATTGAGACCTGACCTCTAAGCCAGATTTGACCACTAACTAGATGTATGGCACCAACCAAGTTCATTTCATGTAGTTGGGTTTCTTTTCACCAAATGTCTGTGGCATTCAGGTTTAACTTGCATATATTGAGTACTAACTATCGTTATAATACTAGTTGTGGGGGTGAAGTGTTTTCTCATTATAAAATCTCGTTTTTTTCTTTCTTTTTTCTTTAAACATTTTGTAGTATTTATTTTTGAGAGAGAGAGAGAGAGAGAGTGAGTGTGTGAGTGGGGGAGGGGCAGACAGAGAGGGAGACACAGAATCTGAAGGAGGCTCCAGGTTCTGAGCTGTCAGCACAGAGCCCGACACAGGGCTCAAACTCACGAACCATGACCAGAGCTGAAGTCAGATGCTTAATCAACTGAGCCACCCAGGCACCCCCCCCTTTTTTTTTAAGTTTATTTATTTTGAGAGAGAGAGACAGCATTAGTGGGGGAGGCACAGAGAGTGGGAGAGATAGAGAATCCAAGCAGGCTGTGTGCTGTCAGCACAGTCTGATGTGGGGCTCAAACCCAAGAACTGTGAGATCTTGACCTGAGCCGAAACCAAGAGTCAGTCACTTAACCAACAGAGCCACCTGGGCGCCCCTCCTCATAAAATATTTACAACTATGTAAGGATGAAATGATCTCCGAGTATTCCCATCACTCCTCAATGCTAAAATTCAACAATATGAATAAGCATAGTCCCAGAACGATGCTATGTAACCAAGGAATGTTTTTGGCAAGCCAGAGTTTGGCTTAGAGAGGTTCCACGTGTGTACAGATGAGACTGGACTGAGTTTGTGCCTCTGGAGGGCAGGGACCACATTCTACTCATTTTTGTATTTGTGTAACCACGCGCGCGCGCACACACACACACCTCCCACACACTCCCCCCTCCAGAAAATAGTTGGTTGAATATATGATGACACATTAAGGTAGATCTTTAAAAAGTTCAAGGAAACAGAGCTCCTATCATTGACTGTCTTTATAAAGTAGAGCACTCTCCTTAGAAACGCTAGAGATATGTCAAAGTATCAAGTTATTAATCATCTATCAAAACTTATTAAATACCCAGGGCACCCGGCTGGCTCAGTCAGACAAGCATGCAACTCTTGATCTCAGGGTCGTGAGTTAGAGCACCACGTTAGGTGTAGTGATCACTAAAAAATAAAATAAACTTGGGGCGCCTGGGTGGCGCAGTCGGTTAAGCGTCCGACTTCAGCCAGGTCAGGATCTCGCGGTCCGTGAGTTCGAGCCCCGCGTCGGGCTCTGGGCTGATGGCTCGGAGCCTGGAGCCTGTTTCAGATTCTGTGTCTCCCTCTCTCTCTGCCCCTCCCCTGTTCATGCTCTGTCTCTCTCTGTCCCAAAAATAAATTAAAAAAACGTTGAAAAAAAATAAAAAAAATAAAATAAAATAAACTTTAAAAACTTTATTAAATAGGGGCGCCTGGGTGGCTCAGTCGGTTGACCGCCCGACTTCGGCTCAGGTCATGATCTCCCAGTTCGTGGGTTCGAGCCCTGCATCAGGCTCTGTGCTGACCACTTGCTCAGAGCCTGGAGCCTGCTTCAGATTCTGTGTCTCCTTTGCTCTCTGCCCCTCCCCCGCTCATGCTTTGTCTCACTCTGTTTCTCAAAAATAAGTAAATGTAAAAAAAAATTTTTTTTAAGCTTTATTAAATACCCTAGAGAGCAGTGGGAATTTTCTAGCACATGGGGGGAAAATCAATTAAAATCAGTTGTTCTTTGTGTATTCTCAGCTGAGAACTTTTTCATCTAGATTCTCCTGACTTCTCTTGTTTGTTGAGGTTACCTGAATTTGTTGGGGGAGGGTTATGAAAGTGCAGGAGAGGGGGACTTATAAGGCCATTTGCTAGCTAAGCACCAAAATCAATCTATGCCTCCATCAATTCTTTCTAAATTCCTGAATATTAAAGCATTTTCCTAAAAGTTTCCAGCAAGACTCAGGTATCAGATACCCCAAAACTCAAATCATAAGGGGAGTAGTGTCTTACTTTACTAGAATCCAAAGAAACAGAATTTTTTGTATACTGCCCTCCATAACCACCAACACCAGGGGGTTACTAAAAACTAATGACTCAATGAGGGGCGCCAGGGTGGCTCAGTCAGTTGAGCATCTGATTCTTGGTTTCGGCTCAGGTCATGATCTCAGTTTGTGAGTTCGAGCCCTGGGTCAGGCTCTCGGCTTTGGGGAGCCTGCTTGGAATTCTCTCTCTCTCTCTCTCTCTCTCTCTCTCTCTCTCTCTCAAAAATAAATAAATAAACATTAAAACACAAATAATGACTCAATGAGCCATCTAGTTTCCATTGAAGAATTTCACCCCTTAATGAGCTTAAGGCACAAAAAGGAATAGAATTGTTCACATATATAGTTATTTTCACTGGAGTGTACATAAAATATCAAAAAGTAAAGTGATACTTTTTGGAAAGATTTTTATTAAATGGGTTGAATCTAAAAGGGTTTTCTGGTCATCTTGACTAATGAGAAAACCCTTTTTCTAAGCATTCTAGTAAATAAAAGTTTTACCTTAGACTGATTTGCTACAACCTTTTGGATGAAAAGAATCCTCTATGAAATGCTGCATAATCCTGGAAACCAGATGACTAGGCCAAATGGAAAGACAAGTCCTTCAGTTCTGTGTAAGCAATTTTGTTATTTTTAAAACTAGACCTCAAGTTCCATCACCGATATCCTATTTTTAAAAGCATGTCCTGGCTAAAACTTTTATGAAGACTACAAAACAAATCAACTTATTATACATCACAGTTGATATCCACACTGCAAACTACTCTATACTGAACACTCTTTATGTACTTTCAGCTGGTATCAGTTTTAAGCAGAATCTGAATCTCCGAATGAACCTAAATCCAAATCAAGGTCTAGTCATATCAAAGCAACTACTGTCATAGTATATTAAAAAAACAAATATAAATTCAAAGAAAAAACATTATTTACACCAAATGGGAAAATGAAGGCCTATGTGGTGATTAAGACAATAAAGTCATCTCAGTGTTACTCTGAAAATTAGGTTTATATTCTGTTTTCATACAACGAAAATGACCTGACTTTAAAAAAAGTAGCCACTCTATTATAATAGGAAAGCTCTAAACCAAACTGAACATGAGCACTAAATATCAAAGGTCAAAATATGTAATGGTCAATTAAGAGCACAGGCTCTGAATTAAGACCGCCTATGTGTTACTCCTGGCTCCACTACTCCTTAGTGTTATGATCTTTTCTTTTCTTTCTTTGTTTTTTAAGTTAGCTCTATGCTCAACGTGGAGCCTGAACTCATGATGCCAAGATCGAGAGTCACATGCTCCACTGACGGAGCCAGCCAGGCGCCCCGACTCGGCTTTCCTATCTTGAGCAAAACACTCCACTCCTCTGTGCCTCAGTTTCCTCACCTAAAAAATGGGAATAACAAGAGAACTCTCATACGGTTTTTGAGAGAATAAAATAAGATAATACGGGGCTAAATTTAGAACAGTGTCTGGCACAGAAAAGAACTCAATGAAGGATAGCTATTATTATCAGACTCAAGACCAAGAACAACATACTCAGCAATGATAACATCAATTAAGTAGATACTGAATGCCAATGACATAACCATTGCTGTGCCAGACACCGGAGCTAAAGAGAACTATACAATGCATGCTGTCTCTATCCCCAGTAAACTAAAAGTAATCTCTCTAATTAGAATGACAAGGTAAAAAAAAAAACAAAAAACGAGTTAAAGAATACTGAATATAAATAAATGCTAAACTGTGAAAGAAAAGTGCCTGTAAATTCAAAGAAAAACAACAACATAAAAGGATAGTTAACATTTCTTAAACATTTACTATGTTGCAGGTGCTGTTTTAAGCAATTTTCATAATTACCTCATTCAACTCTCAAAGCCCTATGAAGTAGATTATTTTTTACTCTACTTTAAAGATGAGGAAATTGAGAAATAGAGCGGTAAAGCAGTATGTCTACACAGGTAAGTAAGAAGCAGATCTCGGATTCAAACCCGGGCAGTGTGACTCCTGAAACTGCTCACCTAGCTACTAAAGCATAGTGGGGCAGGAGATTCGACCAATAATATCACCATTTACTGAATGTCTACTATGTGCCAAGCACTCTACTTTCAAATGCCCCATTTTAACAATTCCATTCATTTCACACCTGGGGTTGCAACAAAAAAGGGAAATAAGCTGCCCAAGGTTAACAGTGCACAGAGGGGCTAGGGCTCAGTCACCGAAGGGGTAACCTGAAAGCTCATGCCCCTTCTGACTTCACTTTCTTTCAAAAGCAAAGGAAGGCTTAGTTGCAAGGGGTAGGATTTAAGCACAACTCAGAGGATTTGTATAATTTAGATAGTGAGGTAGGGAAAGATATTAAAGAAAGGAGGAACAGAAGGTGCAAAAACTTGAAGCAAAAACCAGTGTTTAAGGATGTTAAGAAAAATAACCTGCTTATAGCAAAGAGTGAAGATAAGTAGAAAATACGGCTAATTTGGGTTAGGATGACAGAGACTGAGTCGGTAGAGCAAATGACTCTTTTTTTTCTTTTTAAATTTTTTAATGTTTATTTCTGAAGGAGAGAGAGAGAGTGTGAGTGAGGGAGGGGCAGACACACACACACACACACACACACACACACACAGAAGCCCAAGCAGGCTCCAGACTCTGAGCTGTCAGCACAGAGCCTGATGCAGGGCTTGAACTCACGAACTGTGAGATCATGACCTGAGCCAAAGTTGGACGCTTAACCTACTGAGCCAACTGGGCACCCCTAGAGCAAATGACTCTTAATCTTGGGGTGGTAGGCTCAAGCTCCACCTTGGGTGTAGAGATGGCTGAAATATAAAATCTTAAAAAAAAAAATGATGACAAAGAGTGAAAACAAAGAAAGTTAAGATATGATGCAGCAGACAACAGAGAGCCACCACAGGCTCTTGAGGAGGTGAGTGGTATAATCAAAACAGGATTTTAGGGGCGCCTGGCTGGCTTGGTCAGTGATTTCAGCTCAGGTCATGATCCTGCAGTTCATGAGTTTGAGACCTGAAACGGGCTCTGCATTGACAGTGCAGAGCTTGCTTGGGATTCTCTGTCTCCCTCTCTCTCTGCCCCTCCCTCACTCACGCTGTCTCTCTTTCTCTCAAAATAAGTAAATATACTTAAAAAAAACAAGCCAGGATTTTAGACATACTGCTGATACATTATCAGGATGAATACGAATGGAAACAGAGACACTGAGAGTTTGCTGCTGCGATACACATGTTGACATCATGAAGAATTACGAGACGGCAATGAAATAAAAAGCAAATGGCAAATGCGAAAATAACTTTGAAAGACAACCCATGGGATTTCACAGTAATCAGTTTTAAAAATTCAACTGCCTTTTATTTTTTTTTAGTTAAAAAACTGTATCAATAAATAAGCAATATTAAAGAACAGCAATGCTGTTCTTGGAAGCAAAGCTAACTTGGAGGCTATTAGGTCTTTTCCTATATCTGACACAGCAATACTTGCCCAGACCTTTCACTCCATAATAGGCAGAGTTAAGTATATTTCTTCTGTACCCCACACATACTGATAACAACCCTTGTTGTACCAGGCAGTCAGCCTTAGCTGTATCTATATCAACTCACATGGTGGCCTGCCATATTTCAGCTGATATGCTCAGTAATTCCAAACCTACATCTGTGGCAGGACAGCTGAGAAAAAAGAATAGCTATTCTCTCAAATTTTCAATGGGTAGAGTGCTTGCAGGGCTCTCTGGACATGGGTATATGTCTGTGAGCTCAATTTCAGAGTGTATACTTAGTATGTCTGCCATGTCTGGGAGAGGTTTGGGGAAAGTCACCAACCTCATAACAGGGTAGAAGCAATGTCACCCTACTAATTTCAAATTCCCCATTCCTCATCTAGCAACCCTAAGGGAAGAATTCCAACTCACGCTGCCTAGGGTCATAAGATGTGGTAGGTACCACCCAGTACAAGGAAACTGAGGCAGTAAGAGTTCAAAGATGGTAGAAAAACCTCATTCACTTTAAATATACTATTTATTAAGCATCAAAACCCTAGGGGTGCCTGGGTGGCTCAGTCAGTTGAGCGTCCGACTTCAGCTCAGGTCACGATCTCGCGGTCTGTGAGTTCGAGCCTTGCGTCGGACTCTGTGCTGACAGCACAGAGCCTGGAGCCTGCTTCTGATTCTGTGTCTCCCTCTTTCTCTCTGTCCCCTCCCCCGCTCATGCTCTGTCTCTCTCTCTCTGTGTCAAAAATAAATAAACATTAAAAAAAAATTTTTTTTAAAGGCATCAAGACCCTAAATGATACGATGTTTGGCTACGTCCCTGACTTCTTTTCTTACTATGCTCCCCTTCTTTAACTGCAGTCCGGCCACACTAGCTTCCTTGCTATTCTTTGAACACACTAAGGTCTTTGCTCTTACTATAACGTCTGCCTAGAATGCCTTCCCCCAGCTACTCACATGGCTCTCTCCCTCACTTCATTCAGGTGTCTATTCAAATATCACCTCCTCACAGAGCCCTTCCTTAACCATCTGATCTAAAATACAGAACACCCACCCTCTTTCTCTCTTCATTCTCCATCCCCTTACCCTATTTTCTTCATGGCATTTAATCATTACTGGATATTTATATATGTATATACACACACATAGGTACACACACATTCTCAGGGCAGCAATTCTGTCTTGTTCATCACTCCAATCCCAGCGCACAGAGGGTGCTCAAAGAATATTTGTTGAACAGTACATGTATGAATCTATCATATATTTGGGACTGAGATAAGTACTAGAAATATAAAGATGAATAAGTCATGCCCCATGCTTCTTCAAAGGAGCTAACAATCTAGCAAGGGAGGTTAGACACACCACATGAGAAAGTTCTATGGCCTCAGGTATTCCCCACTTTCCTATGGAGAGTTAAAAAAAAAAAAAAAGGTCACTTGTAAGTTGAAGGGCTGCTACAAACTGTAATATTAATTAAAAATTATAAAAAAGCTAATTACTGGTCATAAGAGACAGATGTGGTTTCAAATTCAGGTATTGCCATTTATTAGCTCGGTAATTATTTAAACTTTCTCAGTCCGCTTCCTAACCCATACAAAGAAATAATATTGGTAGCTACTTCACATAGTAGTTAAAAAAAAAAATAAGATAATGCATATAAAGCACTTTTTGCATTGCCTGGCACACAGCATGTACTCAAAAATAACCTATTAATGTTATTAACAGTTGACTCCAATGATCCCTTGAGCCCAACACCCAACCAACAGCTAAATCCTGTCAAGTCTATTACCAAAGAAGCCTATCCTTTCCTTCCTTTTCATTTTCACAGCTCCTAATTGGTGTCTCTAATTCCAGTCTCTCCCTTCCAATTCAATATATATACTCCTAAAGAATTAAATCCAAGCCCCCTTAGTTTAACACTTAAAGCCTTTCAGGTTTGGGCCCCAAATTAACTTTTCCAACCCAATTCTCCACTACTTTCTGGAGTCCACTCCCGCAGCCAAATTAAATCACTCTACTTTCCTATATATACCCCATACTTTCCCACCAGCATGCCTTGTGCATTTTATTCCCTTCTCTACTGTCTAAAATTCGAATCCTTCCCACCACTTTCTGGACCTAGCTCAAATGCCATAATGCCTTCCCAGGTTCCTCCCAAATGAAAATGGTATCATTCTCCCCTGAACACCTGCACAATGTTATTATATACCTCTTCTGTAGTACTGATCACTTGCAACTTTGTATTTCAGTTGTTACAACTCCACAGGCTCCCTGTTGAAAGAATCCATGCCAGTTCCTACACTTACCACATGCCTAATACTCAAAAAACAAAACAAAACAAAACAAAACAAACAAAAAACCCCACGTAGGATGAATATTTCAGACATTAAGATTACTTTTAGCCTCAACAATAAACTTTCAGCCTTGAAGTAGACTCTTGTGACCTAACTGGTATTACAGCTCCCTCACAAAAGGAGGAATTACAACACAAAATACTATACTTTCTAACCAGTGGTCATATTAATTTTTAATTTCTATAATATACAGGCCACATATTTATTCTTCCTTCCACTTCCATATCACCCAGTCTCACACTCTTCATCAGAAACTTTCCCCCCTCTTTATATAGAACGTAATTATAATTCAGGACCAGCTGAGTTCTACCTATTAAAAGAGTACAGCCAAGCTCACAAAAACACAATAATAAATGAGGATTCTTTCCAAGTCAAGTTGTGCTGCTGACCTGTTTATAAGGCTCTGAGATGATTTTCAAGCACAAGAAATAGGCTGTATTTGACTCAATCAGTTCAATCAGTCCTACTCAGAACCTAATGATGGGGAGGTGGTTTTAAGACAAGCAATGACATTCTGAAATCCGCCACTAACTCTATCATGTCTTACTTGCTGTGTGAATGTGGCCAAGTCCCTGAGCTTCTCTGTGTACGAGATTTGTTCAAAAAAGCGGCTAAATAGGGAAGGAATGCAAAAACTTCATCGGCTTGAAATCCAAAAATACGTGCACATCTTATGCTACAAAAGACAAAATCATGTAAATCCAAATGTTTTCGGTGAATTCGCTTTATTAAAACAGATGTCACCTCGTCCCTCAAATACAAGTTATTGTATCTGATTTCCAAATTCATCACAGGGAGAGCTGGGTATTAAGTCGCCCAAACACATGCCCTCTCCACTTCCCTTAATTGAAAGCTGCTAATTTCCAAGGAGCAAGAAGCTGAGCGGAATGTAAACCTAAAATCTACATCAGTAAACAACTCCTGATCCAAACTGGCCAAAGAGGAAAGAGAGGTGGGTGGGGGGGAAGGCGGATGACAGGAAAAACTCGGCTGACCACTGCGCCAAGTCAACTCACTCACTATTCCCGAGGTGACACACACACCCCTCCCACCCTAGGGCTGTCAGGACTGCTGTTTCGGCCCCAAGACCGTGAGAGGAGAACACCAGAGAAGAAACTCAAGCTTCAGCTGGGGCTCGGGACCCTCGGGGAGGCTGGGCCTGATAGACTCGGGGATGGCAACCCGCCGCCCCCACAGGAGAGAGCCCGAGATGGCCTCAGGTGTGGCCTTGGCCGTAGCCTCGGCCGGGCTCCGCGTCCCGGCACCCTCACCCAGGCCTGTGCCCGGGACGGCCCCTGCCCCCCAGCCCTGTACCGCGGCTCACTGGCTTGGCTGATCCGCTGGATGTTGCCGCTGCACGTCTGGATGATGCTGTTGAAGTCCCGGAGCTGGGGCCCTGAGGACCCCGGGGTCCGATACATGTCTAAGGGACCGTAAGACATGATGAGGAACTGAGGCCGACTCGCCCTGCAGCGCTTTCCTACCGGAAGCAGCCACCAGACTGGACCCGCACCCTGACGGGGAAACCGAGAAGAGAAAGGGCGGGGGAGGGGGCTAGGGCTGCGTGCGCACTAGCCCCACCTCCACGCAGCGCGCATGCGTCCGTCCCGCCCCGGGCCACTGCGCAGGCGGCGCTGGATCTGGTGCCCGGGACAGTAGCTTAGAGACAGGACGCATCCGCTTTGGAGAAATGGGGCGGGGCGATGACGTCATACGGTTGGGGCTCGGATTGGAGGAGCTGGTGTGACAGTGTTGTTGCTCGCCAGAGCACGGTGACAGGAGGCAAGAATTTTCGATTAGCATAAAATTGTACCGATGATCTCAGCCCTAACATCCTAGTCTGAGAATTCAGGCCCAAATATGGGAGAATTCGACAACCTTGACCCTCAGATCCGTAACCAAACTCCTGAAATCCCTCACTCTACTTCCATCCTGTAGGGCTTTCATAGTATTTGCGGAGCACTTTTATGGTTTACAGACGGCTTTTATTTCTTCCTCCACCCCTCTTCTAATCTAAACAATAAAGCGATGATAATATTTTTATTGAGAACATACTACGTATGAATCTTCACTGCAATTCGCTGTTCATAAGCTCTATCATAGCAAGGGACAATGTTCTAACTATATTTTTACCTTCGGGATAAATAATAGACAATCTTTTTTTTTTTTTAATGTTGAAGCAAAGTATTTCGACAAAGTAAGTTCTTTTCTTTTGCAAAACTTAGAAAATTAAGACCACAGCAGTCAATTTGCTTTTCTGAGATTTGACTGCAAAACCCAAACACTAAGACAACTCCATCCTCATGTTGCTTCTTCCCTAAAATGCATTCTCGTATTCCTAAACTCATTCTCCATCTAAATCTTTCCCAAATAGCCTCTTAATTTACTATGTATCTCAAACCAGGATTTTGGGGAGAACTAGACTCTCAAATTTTAAAAATCATTCTGTAAGTTATTTGGAATGTATGACCTCAATGTTCCCACAGAAGACTGCATTTTGTGAGCTTATCGTAAATGGGCAGACGTCGGTAGGATTTTGGTTTGGGAAGAGATCAAGATAGGGAGAAGTGAAGGGGGAACTGGCAGTGTTTATTTCCTGAGTTCTCCACCCATCCCCACCCCAGCCTATTTTGAAATGTCTGGGAAAGGTCAAAGAGAGGAAGCTGTTTGCCTGTTTGGGAGGAGACCCCAAATGAGGGAATAAGCCTGCGTTCAGCCTTAGAGATTTTGTAAGCGAAGCTGTTTCTGTGCAGCATTTATAAGAGCATTTCTTTCTGTACAGAAAGGTACAGATGACATTTGGGGGCTCTGATTCTGGTTAGTAAAACGCTACCATTTCTTAGATCCATATGTCAAATCTTATAGCAAATCATGTCAATTGTACTTTTTTACCTATAAAATAGTCTTGAGTATTTTTCATTTACATTTGACTCTATTTAAGGTGAACTTCAGTAAAGGTATTTTTAATCCTAGGAACTGAAGACGTAGGGTTTTGTTATTGTTGTTTTTTTGTTTGTGTTTTTCTAATGTTTTATTTTTGAGAGAGAAAGAGAGAGAGTGCTGGGGGGGAGGAGCAGGGGGCGGGGGCAGAGGATCAGAAGCGGGCTCTGTACTGACAGCAGCCAGTCCAGTGCAGGGCTCAAGCTCACAAACTGTGACATCATGACCTGAGCCGAAGTTGGACACTCAACTGATTGAGCCACCCAGGTGCCTGTATTTTCTCCATCTCAATAAAAAGTGGTTTTCTATCTGTGTCTTGTGCTATTGTGTGCTATCTGCCAAAGCAATACATTTATGTCTTGCAAATACTAGATGTCAAATGCACATTTGTTATATTTATACATAAATAATAAAAAATAACTACCATTTTTTAAATACCTATCCAGGCAATGTGAACACCTTTTACAATTCTTATCGGTAACCCCCAAGATAAAGCCTATCTGATAAAGACCACCTGTGGTCTGACAAACTTAGGCTTATCAACTTAATGCTGCAAGGGAGACTGCACACCAGAGAAATCACGGGGCATCTCACCTAGCACAGGAGGAGATAGAGTTATTCTAGGATTTGGGGGAAAGATGGAGTGTAGGTAAAATTTAAAAGAAGCAGTGTTTTGATAGCCTCAAAGCACAGCAGGCTACATGTAAGGGGATTATCATCAGGCCTGAGCTAACAAGAGGACTCGGGATCTTGTTTCCTTGGAAACTACAACGTGAGGATAAATGTGGAATGTTGTATCTGGAAACCCCTTATCTGAAGCTCTGCACCTGGGTTGGAAATCGAGGCTGCTCCTCTGTGTCAAAGTAACTCAAATCCTCCAGGCAGGAGTGGAATATTCCATTCTTACTGATCTTTTAAATGGCAAATATTCTGAAAATCTGTGATTTTTCTGCATTATGTCCTTTTGTTAATTGACAAAAACAATTCTCATGGTTTGCACCCATCAATGTGAGATTAACTCCTTGGTAACAGATAAGGAATCTGGTGTTCTCTGGAGGTTCTGGGTACTTGCCCAATGCTATACAGCTATTAAGTTCAGAGCTGTGATTCATACATATTCTATGACACAACAATTCTACCCCTAACTAAATACTCAACAGATATGAATACCTATGTGTTTCAAAAACCAAGTATAGGAATGTTCATAATAGCATTTTTAGGACTAAGCATTTTATGGATTTATTTTTATTGAGTTATAATTGACATACCATACAATGTCATGTACAGATATTAAGTGTTCAAATCAGTGAATTTTGACATTTGTAGGCATCCATGGAACTAGCACCCATATCAAGATATAGAATATTTCCTCATAATCCAGGGAAGTTTCCTTGAGCTGTGCTCCTTTCTATCACATATTTTATGGGGGGGGGGGGAGGAATGTAGCAAATGGGTCAGAGTTGTACAAAAACAAAAACATCAAAAACTTCAGGTTTATGCATGTTGCTCTATCAAGTTGTGCTCCTTTCTAATCAATTTCCCTCATCCCCAGAAATCACTTTCTAATTTTTATCACTACAGATTTGTTTTCCCTATTCTTGGACTTCGTAGAGATGGAGTCATATTTTATGTATGTTTAGTGTTAGGCTTATTTCAATTAACATAAGATTTTTGAGACTTATCCATGATATTGCATATATCAGTGGTTTGGTCTTTTTTATTGCTGGGTACTATTTTATCATACAAATATACTACAATTTGATTATCCATTCTCTTATTCATGGACATATGGACTGTTTCCAGTTTGAGGCTATTATGAAGAAGGCCAGAGAAGCATTTATTTTTACTAATTCCCACCTGGAAATAACCTGAGTGTCCATCAACAGTAGGATAGATAAATTGTAGTAGTATTAGAGAACACAAAAATAAATGTCCTACTGCTATGTGAGCAACGTGGGTGAACTCATGCAAACATAATACATAGTGGGACGCCTGGCTGGCTCAGTCAGTGGAGCATGCAACGCTTGGTCTCTGGGTTGTGAGTTCAATCCCCACGTTGGGTGTGGCGCCTACTTTAAAAAAAAATAAAATAAAAAAATAACATAATGCATAGCCAAAGAAGCCAGACAAAAATGAGTACATTCTGTATCAATCCATTTTTCTTAGATTCAAAATGAGCAAAATCATTTTATTAAAAGTCAGGATAGTATGTAGTTAGTTTTAAGAAAGAGAGGGAGGGGGCGCCTGGGTGGCTCAGTCGGTTAGGCGGCCGACTTCGGCTCAGGTCATGATCTCATGGTCTGTGAGTTCGAGCCCCAAGTCGGGCTCTGTGCTGACAGCTCAGAGCCTGGAGCCTGTTTCAGATTCTGTGTCTCCCTCTCTCTGACCCTCCCCCATTCATGCTCTGTCTCTCTCTGTCTCAAATATAAATAAACGTTAAAAAAATTTTTTTTTTAAAAAAAAAGAACGAGAGGGAGTACTAGGAATGGGCACATGAGGTGAGCTTCTAAGATGCTGGTAGCAGTCTTTCTTGATTTGGGTGGTGATTATATGTATGTGTTTACTTTGTGAAAATTCATCAAGTCATATACATGTGATGTGTCCTCTTCTGAAGTATGCTATGCTTCAGTAAATAAGTTTCATATTTTAAAAATAGAGTGTCATTATGACCAATATGGTAATCTTTCTAGGGAATGGGAAGGAAGGGTCAATGGAGATACAGCATTCACTTAGGTTGCAGTGAAGGCTGCATTCAAATTAGGACTCATCATACATCGCTAGTGGAAATGCAAAATCTTACAGCCACTTTGGGAAACAGTTTGGTAGTTTTTTAGATGAAAACAAATTTACCATATGATCCAGCAATTCCATTCCTAGGTATTTTACCCAAGAGAAATGAAAACACATTTTTATATAAAGATCTGTACATAAATGTGTAAAACAGCTTTATTCATAATAAACCAAAGCTGGAAATAACTCAAATTTCCATCAGCTACTGAATAGGTAAACAAATTGTGGTACATTCATACAATGGAACACTATTCAGCTATAAAAAGGATCAGACTACTGAAACATGGAATGGATTAGTGAGACATGCCCAACACGGACGAATCTCAAAAGCATATGCTAAATGAAAGAAGTCAGGCACACAATCATATTGTGTGACTCCATTTATGAGACATTCCGGAAAAGGCAAAACTGTAGGGATAGAAATCAAATTAACGGTTACGGGGTGGGATGGAGTTGGGGGCAGGGGATTAACTGCCAAGGGGCATAAGGGCAGTTTTGAGGTTGACAGAAATGTTTTATGTCTTGATTGTGGTGATTACACAACTGTATACATCCATCAAAACTCCTTAATCTATATACTAAGATGGGTAAATTTTATTGTATGCAAATTATATCTTATTAAACTTAAAAAAAAAAAAAAAAGGCAGTGCGATGAGAAGAGCCAGCGCAATGAAGTGGCATTCATGAGGTGGGTAGTGTGGAGTTGCAAAAAGGATATACAAGTTGTGGGTTGCATGAATGTTCTGAGGGCCTAAAAGTGATCTTGGGATAAGGTAACAATGGAAGCAAAAAACAAGTGAACATCCATGTTTATTCCAATGTGTGACTCTATTACTTTCCCTCTCAGGAGACAGAAAATGTAGATTCTGTAGAAGCCATCCAAAATAATCGCTTGCAAAATCTAGCGCATGCTATGTGCCAAGTACTGTCCTAAAGACTTCTTATATTATTTAATCCTCACAACCCTAAGTAGAGACAGAACTCAAACCCAGGCAGCCTGACTTCAGAGCTAACCATAGCCTGACACGATGTCACTTTTCAAGTAGAATTGATAACCCTGTTGCAGAGACAACCTGGCAAACGGGAGTAGGCAAATTAGTCATTGATTCCAGTAAGAGCTAAGGAATACGAATTGCTTTCCCCAAATTGATAACTTTCATTTTTGGCTTAAAAATCTAGAGGTTTTACTCAATCGTATAGGCCAAAGGGCAGTGTGGTAGCCAGCCTACAAGATGGACCCCAATGATTCTTACCTCCTGGTATGTACCCACATGGGTGACACCGTCCCACATTGAATAGTGTCAATAATTTGACCTCTGTAACCAGTAAGCTATTGTAGAAATGATGGAGAGTGACATCTGAAGGTAGATCATGAAAGACATTGCAGCTTCTACCTTGCTCTCTTAGTTTTAGTCTGGTTCCAAAATCTACTCCCTTTCTTGGCTGATTATGTTTTTTAAGATAGTCACCACAATAGCTATTCAACGTGCTCTTCTACTTTGTCATCTTCTCATTGAGAGAAGGGATTTATGTCCGCTCCCCTCAAGTCTGGATGGACTTCTGTTCGACCAATAGAGTACTGCAGAAGTAAGGTAATGTGACTTCTGAGGACAGGTCAGAAAATGTATGCATCTGCAGCTTTGTTTACTGAATCCCTTCACTTGTGTTTGGGAGTCTGGAGCCACCACGGAAGAAGTCTGATTACCTTGACCCACCATGCTGGGGAAGGCCAAGCTATATATGGAGGGGTCCCAGGTCAGTGCTCCAGTCAGCATTACTGGACTTCCAGAATCCCAGCCCGAGCACTAAATATACAAATAAACAACCTTTAGAGACGATTCCAGCCCCAGGAAGTATCCCTCAGCTTTTGAATCTTCCCAACTGAGGACCCAGACATTGTAGAATAAAGACCAGTCAGCCCCACAGTGCCCTGTCCAAATTCTTGATCCACAGAGTCTGTGGGCATATTTAAATGCTTGCTTTAAGCCACTAAATTTTGGGGTAGTTTGTTATATAGAAACAATAAGCAGGATATCCTGCAACTCCTGACAGTTTGGGCCTTCCCAAAAACGGCCCCTCCTCCAAGACCTTTGAGCTGGCCTTTAGTCGAAGACAGCTATACTGCAGGTAACTTATGATCTTAAACCAAAAGAATGGAACTAAAGCCCTAAACTTTGAGGGTTGAGTGGCTGAAGACCTTCCTGAAGAACCAAATATCCTTCTCTGTTTATACTCTATACTTCCCCTACAGTGATTTTTAAGGCTGAGAAAATGGATAAATGGATTTACACAATGAAGATGGTCATAAACATAGCCTACCGCCTTTTCTTTTTCGGGCTGCTGTAACAAAGTTTCACAGACTGCATAGCTTGTAAACAACAGAAATTCATTTCTCAAGAGTTCTGGAGGCTGAGAAGTTCAAGATCAAGGGGCCAGCCAGGTTACGCTCTAGTGATGGCCCTCTTTCTGGTCCACAGTCAGTGCCTTCTGGCTGGGTTCTCACATGGTGGTAGAGATAACGTATCTAATTCCATTTGTGAAGGCAGGGCCCGAGCACCTTCCAAAGACAGGCTCCACCTCTTAATACTATCGTCTTTGGGGGTTAGGATTTTAACACATCAATTTGGGGGGAGAACCCCCCCAAATTCGGGCCATAGTACCTACAAAATAAAACTTTCTTCAGTTTATTGAGAGAAAATAAGTTGTCGCTGAGTCTACAGAATGACCAGATGTGGCAGTGACAATGTCTGAGAGGCACCTGTTATTAATTTTAAAAATTACCAGCACCAAAGATTCAAACTAATACATTCCTCTCCTTGAGATGGTATCTCAAAATCTTCTCACTCATACCTTATGAAGATTCATCCTGTGTTGTATTTTGACTCATAATGGTGAATATAAAATCAAGGAACAGGGGCGCCTGGGTGGCTCAGTCGGTTGGGCGTCCGACTTCAGCCAGGTCACGATCTCGCGGTCCGTGAGTTCGAGCCCCGCGTCAGGCTCTGGGCTGATGGCTCAGAGCCTGGAGCCTGTTTCTGATTCTGTGTCTCCCTCTCTCTCTGCCCCTCCCCCGTTCATGCTCTGTCTCTCTCTGTCCCAAAAATAAATAAATGTTGAAAAAAAAAATTAAAAATCAAGGAACAGTGGTGGTGTCCAATATTTCACCAAATAGAAGCCCCAAGAGGAAATAAATTTTCTTCACTGCTGTATTCTCATTGCCTAGCATAGCGTTTATAACAAAGCAAGCACTTAACTGGAAAATAAAATCACAGAAGAAAAAAAAGAGAATGGGTTTATTCTCTGATGGATATGAGCTCCCTATTACCACAGTTAGGCTTTTAATTGTTTAAGTCTACAAGCAAAACAAACTGTTTTCTCAGCTGAAGGGCATAATGGGATATGCCTACTGGTAAACCGGCAATCAATCAATCAATCAATCACCCAACAACACTTGACTCAATTTGAATTTTTATTAACACACATTTTTCAAAGTTTGTACAAACCAAAACATTCCTGTGTTTCAAAGTGTCCATTATACAAACATACAAATAAACAAAAGGTGGTACCAAAAGTTAGCTACTCAATTTCATGGTAAAACAGTGTCATGATTTTTAAAAACCAAAACTTCAAGACTGAGGTTTCTTCCTTCACTTTTTGGAACTTGTGGAAAGTTAGAAAATGTGTGAATCTGCTTTGTATTAAATGCCAACGCCTTAAAAAAAGATTTAGTATAAAACTAAGTATGTGTTTTTATATCGTCACTTCATGAAACAGAATTTCTCAAGTCTTCCAAATTAAAAAAAAACAAACCCAAAACCACGACTGTAACTTTTTTTCATAATCTTTTCCCAGAGTCAAACGTAAATGCATCTGAAAAATATTATCTGACAGTTTATCTTTACCTAAAAGTTTCTCATTCAAAAAGTTACAAAAGTGTTTAGCACTGTCGTCTCCCTTGCTTGGAAGGGAAAATGACCTCCCCTACTAGAGTGATAGATGAGCAACGTGGTCCATTGTTTCTTTTATCAGAAAGAAGCCACCCATTTCCACATTTCTGTCCAATTCTGTGCATGGCTCCACTTGTGAGAATGTTATCACAGATTACAAGCACTGGCTTTTAGGAAATGCCTAGCAAGTTAAACTGACTGCTTACAATTTGGTGCACTGAGGTACAAAGTTCATCTGTCCTCATGGTTACCTCGAGCCTCAGGACCCCTCTGCATTAATGATTCCAAGGTAGTTGATTTTACTGTGTTTCACGGCACATCACACACCCCTCATTTCTTTCACAAACATCCCATGGAGGACCTGAGAGAATGGCGGAGAAGTGCAAATCTATCTCCTCTCCCGGAAAAGTAAAACCCATGTGCCTCTCAGTCAGGAAGGGAAAGGTGGACACAAACAATTCTGGCTGAGGCCAAGCTGCTTCTGACAAGCACCTGTCTTCAAGAAACGCCCTTTTCCCACTAAAAGCGGGAGTGTGGCAGGCTGGGATGGATGAGGAGGAAGGGGGAGAAGGTACAGTGACAGCATTTCTCCCGCTCAGACTCAGAGGTCCACACTTGAGCAGCTCGTACTAACCCCCAAAATGCTCTGTAGTTCAAATATTATCCATTTGAATCTGCTCATTAAAAAAAAAAAGCTCTCTGACAATGGCCAATGTAACGACCGATATAAGTAAAGGGTATTTTTTTCTTTAAAAAGAAGTGGCAGTGTGAGAATGTAAATCAGTCACATAAAACAATCTAGAAAGGGGTAGGGAGGGAAATCGTCCAGTAAACCTGGACAACCTTTCTTTCTGCCCTTACTTAAAAAGACAGACTGTTCAAAATCTTTGCTACCTCCCCTAAGCATCTCCTTAAATGCTCTTCCAAGAAGTCCTCCAAAGGCACTTAACTCCACACTGATGCACTGAATTGTTGCACCGTAGCAATCAGTTTTTAAGACTCAAGGTAACAAGAAAAGGTCTTATTCCTTTACTAAAGGTAGAGAGAAGGGCTTTTTTTTTTTTTTCTTTTTAAGAGGCATCACTTTTACAAGAACAAGCTAGGCTACCATTATTCCTTTATCAGAAAAGTTTCTTTTTTTTAAAAATAAATAAAACTCTGGCTATACATAGTACAAAGTCATACATAATATACCTGGAAAAAAACCCAAGGAGTATACCCTGAAGCAAAAGGTTTATTGGAGAGAGAAAGCCTCTTCCGTTGTACAAGTCTTAAGGTGGCAGTTTTCAAAGTTCAGAGGGTGGCAGTGATATGTATGTAATAATGCCAAACTATTTGCTCATGGGTATGGCAGGATGTGATGACCGAAAAAAAAAAAAAAAAAATATCTGCACATAACACTGAACAGTGACTGCCACACACACACAACACACACCACACAGTAGTGCCAAAAGAAAGAGAGAGACAGAGAGTAGTACTTGGGGGTGGGGTTGGGGGGAGTGAGAGTATGAGACAGAGAGCTTGGAACCCCCAAACATCCAAGCATGCAGTCATGACACAGCATAAACCAGGTGTTTCCATTCAGCCCACCACAATCCCACA
This sequence comes from Lynx canadensis, assembly GCF_007474595.2. NCBI lineage: Eukaryota > Metazoa > Chordata > Mammalia > Carnivora > Felidae > Lynx > Lynx canadensis. Next base: position 20,550,221 of record NC_044310.1, on the reverse strand, counting down.
AGAAGGATAACTGTAATAAAATAGAGATTTCTTAAGAAAGCTTGCAATTCACAGAGAACAGCCAGTGTCACCAACCCCTAACCCAGGAACCCCTTCGCTGTTGGCTGGGAGCCTCCTTATGGTCTCTCACGGAGAGGTGATAGCTCCTGACTTCTCAGACTTCTTGCTCTTAGACAAGGCAGCTGCCTGCTTCAGGAGCTCTCGGTTTTTGGCCCTAAACAAAAAATCAGTGCAAGGATATTTTAACAGGACAGGACATGTTTTTCATGCAGATGCTAAGGCAGACAACGTAAAGGGTCAGCAAGAGAACAATTCTAGAGGCAGAAATCAACAGAAAGCTCTAGGGCTGGTTTCAGGGGAAGGAAGTATTTGCTAGAGGTTAATCAGCACCTTCAATCTCCTGGATCCACTGTTACAAAAGGGTGCTTTGTGCAACACCAAACAACCGTGGAGGCCTTAACGTGTTGGATAAACAGAATTTATAATCCAGATATCTGGAATCACATCTGGCTTATCCAAAACTCAAAACGCACATTTATTAATTCCAGTTTTTGAGGGAAAGAGATCAGAAACACACCCAAACAACGAAATAGTAAAAGACAGCTAATAAGCTAGATTAAATATGATTTTGTCAATATTTTGAAAACAAAAAAAAATCTAAGAGATAAATCACTTAAAATACAATCAGCTTGGGGCGCCTGGTGGCGCAGTCGGTAAGCGTCGACTTCAGCTAGGTCACGATCTCGCGGTCCGTGAGTTCGAGCCCCGCGTCGGGCTCTGGGCTGATGGCTCAGAGCCTGGAGCCTGTTTCCGATTCTGTGTCTCCCTCTCTCTCTGCCCCTCCCCCGTTCATGCTCTCTCTCTGTCCCAAAAATAAATAAACGTTGAAAAAAAAATTTTTTTAAAAAAAAATACAATCAGCTAAATACACCAGGGTTATCATATAAAACAAGCAGACTCGGGGCACCCGGGTGGCTCAGTTGGTTAAGTGTCCTACTTTGGCTCAAGTCTGATCTCGTAGTTCATGAGTTCGAGCCCCATGTCAGGCTCTGTGCTGACAGCTTGGAGCCTGGAGCCTGCTTCAGATTCTGTGTCTCTCTCTCCCTCTCTGCCCCTCCCCTGCTCATGTTCTGTTTCTCTCTCTCTCTCAAAAATAATAAACATTAAAACAAACAAACAGGCAGACTCACCTGTAACTGCTCTGTGACTTCTTTGTGGGTCTTCCTCCATCTGGTTCATTTTGGCTCTCATCTGAGATTCTTGGTATTGAAAATCAGCCTTCAACTCTGTGATCTGAGAGGGGGGAAAAGGCAGACTGACTGAAGAAATCTCTGTGCAGTACAATGAGGAATGTTCTGGCCAGCAGAGAGCTAAATGGTTCCTTCAAATTAATGAAATCAGGGCTCTTCGGAAGATCCCTAACTAAGCCAAAGCCAGGGAATTCTGTATCCTATTTACCCTAAAGATTTCTTAAAAATTACACAAAATCCCTGACATAGCCATTTCTGATACCTCATCACTGACAGGTTTTAAAGATTTTATGTATTTAATACCTGCCAATAATCCTCCAAATAAATCAGTGATTACAATACAACACAATATGACTGACTGTGAGAAGCCAGGAGAATAACAGCTATCGCCATTTACTAATTTTTTAACCTGTTCTAGGTAACTGTTTGATATTTATACACACACACACACACAATTTTTTTTTTTGAGTAATCTCTACACCTAAGATGGGGCTTGAACTCACGACCCCAAGATCAAGAGTTGCATGCTCTTCTGAGCTAGCCAGGTACCCCAACTGTTTGATTATATTATTTCATTCAATCCTATGATAAACCTGTCTGTGGCGGGGCAATATTATTTTTCCATTTACAGATGGGAAAACAATGGCTTAGAATGGCTTTAAGTTGGGGTGCCTGGGTGGCTCAGTCGGTTAAGCGTCTGACTTCGGCTCAGGTCATGATCTCACAGTTCGTGAGTTTGAGCCCCGTGTTGGGCTCTGTGCTGACAGCTCGGAGCCTGGAGACTTCTTCAGATTCTGTGTCTCCCTCTCTCTGCTCCTCCCCCTGCTCACACACTGTCGCTGTCTCTCAAAATAAATAAAAAACATTAAAAAAAAAAAAAAGAATGGCTTAAGTAACATGGCCATGCTCATACATGTTAGCAAGAGACGAGGCTAGAATTCAAACCCCAGGCCGCCTTCTATTGACTATGCTATTCAAGGAGCAGGGATGGAGATATCTAAGTCAGGGAAGTGACGTGTGAGCTGAGTTTCGAGGTACATGAAGTACAGCTGGCACACAAGGTAAGGAGAACGACATCCAAGCACAGGAAACTGTACAGGCACAGCCAGAGAGTGTGAGGTAACTGACAGCTTGTTCAAAGACTGATGAGCATGGAGAGTGACATTGATGCTGTAGATAGGCAGGTATGTTGTAGAAGGGCCTGTGTCCAAGCCAAGGAGTGTGACCTTGATCCTGAAAGTGCTGAGAAACAATCTATTGTTTTTCCTCCTTTTAAAACCCTCACTTTGCAAATCAGTAGAAACAAGTTGTTCATTTTGTCTCTTTTGCAAAAACCCCTTTTATTATGTGCTATTCTGATCTTGTCTATGAAGAAAACATACTTGGGTCTGCCTTCATCTGACAGTCATGTTGTAAAGTGGAATGTATACTGGTCTCGAACTTCCCATGAATCTCTATCTTACTGGCAGAAGAAGAAAGCATAGCCTAGTAGAAAGAATGGTAGAGTCAGGAAGACTTGCCATTTACTAATTGTGTGATGTGATTGTGTCATTTAATATCTTGGGTCCGTTTTCCTCATCTATAACATGAGGTCGAAATTACATGGACAGAATGCATGCACATATTTTAACAATATAAATGCCTTTGTTAGCCACTCAGAATGAATCCTAGCACTCCAAACTTGGCACAAGAAAACATACAGCCTCAGAGAAAAAAGAAACCAAGAGAAGGATTGGAACTCTAAGAGAAAAAATATTGGAGGATACTTTTCATCTACAAAATGATGACAACAGTAATTCTTATCTCAAAGGTCTGTTATGAGGATAAATGGATTAATACATAGAGGCACTTAGAACAGTCCGGCCACATACTTAAGTATCCAATAAAAGTTTAGCTATTATTGTTACTAATATATTAGACAAAAAGAAGATACTCTTTGGGAACCGAAAAGTAAGAGGGGCACCTGGGTGCTCAGCTGGGCGTCCAACTCTAATTTGGGCTCAGGCATGATCCCAGGGTCTTGGGATCGAGCCCCATGTTGGACTCCACATGAGCATGGAGCCTGCTTGGGATTCTCTCTCCCTCTCCCTCTGTCCTCTCCCTCCTCTCGCTCTCCCCCTCTGCCACTCTCCCCCACCTCTCTCTGTCCTCTCTAAAAAAAAAGAAAAGAAAAAATAACCTAAAAATAAGAGAAATAGACCTGATCTCAAGAAGGATGTAAAAGTTCCCTTAAAGAAGGAGGATGACTGTTAGACCAGGGTAAGACTTAACTGAAGATGTTAATGTGTTTAAAGAATGGGTCACTCAGGGAGTTGTCAGTAATGGAAGCAAAGTGATGTAAGAGTCATGGAGGAAGGCCTACCTGACCATTGTCCAGGAAGGAGGGAGACCTGGCCCACATATTTTAAGTATTACTGTCTCACGGGCATGGCCATCCCAATACCAGAGACGGAGGTATCAGGTTCTCAGCCTGAGAGCATTAAAAATTCCAATTACATAACCATCTCCTCTTGTCCCAACTCCATGTTCATTCAGCACCTTCTGATTACAACTTTCCAAGGCAGTTCATGCTGAGAAATGTAGCAGTCAGTTATGCCCCCCTGTGAATTAAGGGGGGCACTGTAGTTTTACACATCATCTCTGTAAGCCTGGTCAACATGAGTGAAACTTCCTCCAAATGTTGAGAAAAGTCAACTTTCTAAATGCACCTCACCAAGGCAGAGTGAGGGTTCTCTCTCACGGTAACAGCAGATCACGAGTCACCTTGGCAGACAGTAAGCCTCTCCCACGATACCCCAACCTTGACACTGGATCCCTCAAAGCTTCAGTGGTCAGTACCAAATAAGTGTCAGTTAAACAGAGTTAGCACCATGCCCTATGGTACCACATGCTTACCCTTGCACCATTGTGGCCTGAGAGGCATTAACAAAACTGTACCTTCTTCTCTTTCTCTAAAATCATTTGATCCTTTTGATGCAGCATCTTCTTCAGAGTGGCCACTTCTTCCTTCAGTTGGGCGATGATGACAAAGTGGTCAGTGCCTGGTGAGTCCAGGGCCAGGTCTGGGGAAAAGCTGAGTAGAAAAATGGAGAAGGAAAAATCATAACTTGGAGGGATAAACCTTTTTTCACTTGAGGACACACCATGGACCACTTGACTACAAGCTCCAGAGTAGGAGCAACTATTTGAATTCCCAGCAGGAAGTACAATGCTCCACACACGCCACACTCAATAGCATTTGCTAAACTGCACAGGCGAGGCGATCATCAGATCTTGGTTCTTTATGTTCTGCTCCAAAGCACCATGTATGGCGCAGCTGTTAAGAAGCTGCTGCATCCCATTCCAGGAGCAGTCAGTCCCTTTTAAAAATTAGAAAAAGATGAAATTAATAGGAAGGAAGCCAACTTCCCCTACACTGCAACTGGCCTGTTGACTACCACTTCCAATGTCAAGAATCCAGTGATAATCAGGAAAGACACAGGTGATAAAATCCAGAGTCACACCATAACCCGGGGTTCAAACAGATTCTTCTCAGTAACAGTACCTGAGCACTTCATTTGTTAAAGTGCCAGGTGAACTCTGTCTTTTTCGGAGAGTTTTGTAACCAGGCCTAGTTCCAGGGAATCTGTGAATGCCTGAAGTTGCATATAGAATTCGATGTATACATACAATGGATGGTTTCTAGGGTGAGGATCCACAGCGTCCCTGGCTGGTCAGAGATGTCTTAGGCCCAAAACAAGTTAAGGAATCACTGCCATAAGAGTCAAGTCCTGCCCTTCTCTAGAGACTGCCCAAAGAAACCTCCTTACCCTTCCCAGGGCAACCTTTAAAGTAAAACACAAACCTGTTTTTCCTAAGCAGTCAGTGGAATATTGATTCTCGACTCCCTAGATCAATACAGCAATGACTCTAGTTCATCTTGAACTACAGCTAATAACCAGCATTTCTCTACATGGGTAGAAACTCCAAATAGCAAGTGGAATCACTGAACATCCTCAGTTACCAAGTCAAACATTTCTATGGCTAGAAGACATGGTTGACTGCTAAGAATATTCTCTCTTCATCTACATGAGGCATGTAAGAAGAACATCAGAAGAAGAATGAACTGGTGCTTTCTTAACTGATGAATATGCAGAATTACTGGGTGACGAAAAGTAAAAGCAATATAATAAAACAAGGTAAGCAGGAGAAAATGCTGAAAGGACCCATCAAAGTCTCCTCTACCAGTTTCAATACCTGCCAAGGGACTGTCTTCCCTCAATCCAAAAGATTTTCTTTAAACCCATAACTAGAGTGACAAATGAAACAGTGTAATGGGCTAGTATAAATCTTGTGCTCCCGAAAGCTTCTAATGCTCTGCCCACCTGCTTCTCAAGAGAGGATTTTTCCCATACCACTATTGTTGACAAAACCAGTCACGTCTGTCCTGTTAGGGCCTGACCTTTCTAACTCTCTAACTTCTGACTAATAAGAACTGTTGGAAATCAAATGAAAACAGATGGCTAGGTTAGCAAGGCAGAAAATCAGATCCAGTCTCTTTCCAAGTATCTCCAACAAAAGGGTGAGGCCACACAAAGTACGTCTAATTTTTCAGGCATATTTCAAATGGAGAATAAATAAACTAGGGTTTTATGACGAGGGGCACTTGGCTGGCTCAGTTCACGGAGCATGTGACCCTTGTTCTCGGGGTGGTAGGCTTGAGCCCCACATTGGGTGTAGAGATTACTTAAAGACTCTTAAAAAAAAAACTACAAAGAAAGGAAAGGAATATCCTTTAGAAACAATCAACAGGTATGCCTTATCGCCAATGGAACAACAAACAAATAGATCAAAAAGTAGCTGGTACGTTTTCTCAGGGAAGGAAAGCTAGAAATGAACTCAGATCTTTCTCAAAGTGAAAAGTTCTTGCTATGGAGCACCCGGGTGACTCAGCCAGTTAAGCATCCAACTCTCGACCCGGCTCAGGTCAAGATCTTACAGTTCGAGGGGCACCTGGGTGTCTCGGTCGGTTAAGCATACGACTTCGACTCAGGTCACGATCTCATGGTTCTTGGGTTCGAGCCCCACGTCGGGCTCTGTGTCTACAACTCAGAGCCTGGAGTCTGCTTCATCTGTGTCTCCCTCTCTCTCTGCCCTTCCCCTGCTCGTTCTCTGCCTCTGTCTCTCAAAAATAAACATTAAAAAAAACACCTTACACTTCATGAGAGAGAGCCCTATGACAGGCTCTGCACTGACAGCATGGAGCCTGCTTGGGATTGTCTCTCTCTCTCTCTCTCTCTGCCTCTCTTGCACATGTGCACTCTTTCTCTCTCTCAAAATACATAAACTTAAAATAAAAGTTTTTGCTACGATTTCAGCAAACTAGAAAATATGAGAGGGAGGCTATGAATTTTGCGGGGATACTAAAAAAAAAAATGACCAAGGCATTTAAAATTTTTTTTTCAGTTTATGTATTTATTTTGAGAGAGAGAGAGAGAGAAAGCATGCACCCGCACGTGCATGTGCGCACACAAGCTGGGGAGGGGCAGACAGGCAGGCAGAGAGAGAGAATCCCAAGCAGACTCCATACTGTCAGCACAGAGCCTGATGTGGGCCTCAAACCCATGAACTGTGAGATCATGATCTGAGCCAAAGTCGGCCGCTTAACCAACTGAGCCACCCAGGCGCCCCAGAGGCATTGTAGAAGTATAAAACTATTCGAGAAAAGGTTTTATAAAAAACCTAAAGTGATGCATTCTCGCAGTACAATATGGAAGACTAATGGAGAAAGAAAGAGGGGAAAAAAATCAAGTATGTCTCAATATTTAAAAAATAGGAGTGGAGGGGCGCCTGGGTGGCTCAGTTGGTTAAGTGTCCGACTTCGGCTCAGGTCATGATCTTGCAGTTTTGTAGGTTCGAACCCCACGTTGGGCTCTATGCTGACAGCTCAGAGCCTGGAGCCTGCTTCAGATTCTGTGTCTCCCTCTCTCTGCCCGTTCCCTGCTCATGCTCTGTCTCTCTCTCTCTCTCTCAAATAAATAAACATTAAAAAAAATAATAATAAGAGTGGAGAATGGTAGAATAGAAAGGAGAATGGAAAGCTGTTAGAGAGCAGCTGGCAGAAAAGGGATAACAATGAAAGGACAAGAGCCTACATGGATATTTTCAAAGTGGGGCCAGGAAAGTGGACTACGATCAACTGAAAGCTAAGAGGTGGCTACAATAGATAGTTCAGAAACAAGACCGGTAACCTTTGGTACAGAACTGAATTCAAGATAGATATTCAGTAAAAAAAAAAAAAAAAAATGGGGGTTTGCATGACATGACAAAGGACCATCAAAAAACAGCTTGTCAGAATGTTTTCAAAGTGAGGGAAAAGAAAGAAAAAACTAAACAAAAGTAAAAATAAAGGAAAAATGTCATTTAACTTTTGCTATGAACTTTTAAAAAGAAATGCAAACAAGTGGAATTGGTAAGTTAAGACTGCTAATGCAGGAACATTCAAATGGAACTTGTATGTATATGAAAAAAAACTTTTGTAGAAGCAGAAAAGTTTTCCAAAGTTTCAAGTTATCAGGGCAAGTTATTTTAATAACTAGCATCTACATTTCAAGAAAAAATGATCTTTTAGATCTTTTCCAGATGAGATTGTTAAAGACCATGGTAAGGATCAGTATTTCCTACTTGAGGAAAACAATCATTGCTGGCGATTAGAAGTGATAAACACTCTCAACAGGGGCACCTGGGTGGTTCAATTGGGTAAGCATTTGGCTCTTGATTCTGGCCCAGGTCATGATCTCCAATCATGGGACTGAGCCTTACGTCAGGCTCTGCACCGACAGTGAGGAGCCTGCTTGGGATTCTCTCTCTCCCTCTCTCTCTGCTCCTCCCCCACTCATCCTCTCTCTCTCCCAAAATAAACATTTTTAAAATATCACTCTGAACAGAAAACTTCAGTTTTTAGCTTTGTATATCCATAGCAATGGACAGCAAGAATAATGGCAGATCTTAAGAACAAATAATCTAAAAGAAGGTAAGCTTTAGGACTGGCTGGTTAAACTAAAGTTAAGAATGCACTTTTTCCAGGTCATTCAAATACAGCCTGGGTCATAAGTGGGCATAAAAACAGAAATGATGAATCTAAAGGCTGTGGGTCTTGGCTTAGACCTTTATTTATTTATTTATTTATTTATTTAAAGTTTAATTTTGACAGAGAGACACAGAGCATGAGTGGGGGAGGGGCAGAGAGAGGGAGACAGAATCTGAAGCAGGCTCCAGGTTCCGAGCTGTCAGCACAGAGGCCAATGCGGGGCTCGAACTCACGGACCATGAGATCATGACCTAAGCTGAAGTCGGAAGCCCAACTGACTGAGCCACCCAGGCACCTCTTGGCTTAGACCTTTATAAAGGCAGGGAATTCAGAAAGGTTCACTCCTTGACATGGTTTTTGTAGGATCAGGCATGCTGGCAGGGGTGATGGGACAATCTTCATGATGGTCAGGATATCTGCTCAAGTAACAGTGAAGCTGATGGTCTTTATGGTTCCTTTCTCCATATAATTTGAACATCCAAGTTAAACATTCCAGAAGGTTCCATTTAACAAGTATAAAATCAATGATACTAGTGGATAAAAGGTACCTTGTAGAATCTGAAATCAACTTAATAAAAAAGGTAACCGTAAAGAATAAACTTCATAGATGCTTTGTGTACCCCTAGATGAAATCTGGTCCTGGCAAGCCTATGTGCTAAGTCTACTCCCATTCCCACCACCTGCTGGGAGGGAGAACTGACACTGGGAGTTTTCAGAATGGAGAGGATTTCAAGGCTTTGGAGGAAGAGTGTGCCAGTGTCTCACTGCAGGATGCCTGGGCCTGGAGAAACAGGAAAATGGTTGGCCTCAAGACTCAGTTGGGAAGCAGCCCACTGCACCAACACAGATGGGACACTCTGGATATTAGGACAGAGCAGCTTGCAAGAGGAAGCATCATTCAGATGGAGAGAGGAAGGCAAGGAGTAAATATGTGCTTTTAAGACAGGCTTAAATGCAGTAAAAATATTCAAATGCATCTCATTCTCTGCTGATTCAGTAGCTGCCCTGGGCTTTCTGCATGCTAAGGAAGCATGAATTAGACTAAGAACACTGCCTTAACTCCCAACTTGTCTCTGCTCCACCTCTCAATACCAACTCTGGCCCTGCATGGAGGAGGCCACAGGCACAGAACACAACGAAAAGCATATAGCTCCTGACTTCTTAGAATTAGTGTGGGAGAGTTATATGTTGATCGCAGAATTCAGTTGCTATTAAATCGTTATATGTGCTTGTCTTTTAATGACAAGATTAGAGTTATAAACAAATAGCAGCACTGCTTGCTTATTCATAAGATATCAAGTGGCTAACGGAGTGACCCTCGGAGGCTCAATAACAACCCTAGACTAGGTCCAAGGCACACCCTGGAATGTATTCCTGTTTCAGGAACTGTATATGCAGTAACTCAAATGGAAGCATGCACACATACCAACTGGCTTACCTGTCTCCATTGGTTGTGATTGATTCAAACTTGGATTTTTTCTTTGGGATTTCATTTTGAATTGAAGATGTAGAAAGTGTTTTCTGGCTTTTAATGGCAAAAACAGAGAAACACAAATTAGAAATCAAAGATTTATAAAACATCACAACAAAAGTTTGTTCAAACAGGACCAATGTAATATCACAAGCTCCTCCATGAAAGAGCTAATTATTCTTGACTATTAAATCCACTGAGGTGTTGATTTCATAGGTCCTGGATGCATGGGTAGCTCACTTCCAGAGACCTCCAAAATTCTTACCTTTAATTAGATATTATCTGCTTTATTAACAACTATGGGAACAGAGTCAATAAATTTTAATAAGACGTGGGGTGCCTGGGTGGCTCAGTCGGTTAAGTGTCAGACTTCAGCTCAGGACATGATCTCATGGTTGTGAGTTCGAGCCCCGCGTCGGGCTCTGTGCTGACGGCTCAGAGCCTGGAGCCTGCTTCAGATTCTGTGTCTCCCTCTCTCTCTCCCCCTCCTCTGCTCATGCTCTGTCTCTTGAAAATAAATAAACGTTAAAAAAATGTTTTTTAGGGGCGCCTGGGTGGCGCAGTCGGTTAAGCGTCCGACATCAGCCGGGTCACGATCTCGCGGTCCGTGAGTTCGTGCCCCGCGTCAGGCTCTGGGCTGATGGCTTGGAGCCTGGAGCCTGTTTCCGATTCTGTGTCTCCCTCTCTCTCTGCCCCTCCCCCGTTCATGCTCTGTCTCTCTCTGTCCCAAAAATAAATAAAAAACGTTGAAAAAAAAAATTAAAAAAAAAAAAATGTTTTTTAAATTTTTAATAAGTAAAACCTACCTTACAGTTTAAGAAAGTACTTTCACATTTAATGTTTCATGCACATCTCCCAAGTCTGTGAGGTATATACAAGGCACTATTTCTACTCTGCAGAAACTGAGGCTCATCAAGTTTAAGTGACCTTCCCAAGGATATATAGCTAGTCAATAGTGAAGTGAGGACTAGATACCAGGTTGAACCCCTAATCCAGTTCTTCTTCAGGATAGTTCTGTGAATCTACTGATATCTGAGTCCCACAAACCACTAAAAATCAGTTATAGACTCAATGAGTTCACCCTCGAGTAAGACCCTTTCTTTCTTGATCTCTTTTCAATATTTGATACCACTGACCATGCCATCCTTAACCCCCCTTCAACTTTACTGAGAAATAACTGACAAATTGTATACATGTAAAGTGTACAACATAACATTTGATAAACGTGTATGTTATGGAATAATCACCAAGATTAAGATAATTACCACATCCATCACCTCACATAACTTTTTTTTTATGGCAAGAATGCTTACAATCTACTCTCAGCAATTTTTTTTAATGTTTTTATTTATTTTTGAGACAGAGACAGAGCATGAGCAGGGGAGGGACAGAGAGAGAGGGAGACACAGAATCCGAAGCAGGCTCCAGGCTCCGAGCTGTCAGCACAGATCCCGACACGGGGCTCGAACTCACGAACCGTGAGATCATGACCTGAGCTGAAGTCGGATGCTTAACCGACTGAGTCACCCAGGCGCCCCAGCAATTTTCAAGTATATAGTATCATATTAAGAATAGCCACTCTGCTGTATATCAGATCCTTAGAACTTACTCTTCTTAGAACTTAAAGTTTATACCCCTTGACCTAAATCTCCCCATTTCCTCCTTCCCCAGCCCCTGGCGACCATCATTCTAGTCTCTGTTTCTATGAAATTGGCTTTTTAAAAAGATTCCTTGTAAAAGTGATACCACAAACTGTATGTGTGTGTGTGTGTGTGTGTGTGTGTGTGTGTGTGTGTGTGTATCACATTTTCTTTATCCGTTCATTCATTATAGGGCATTTATATTGTTTCCATATCTTGGCTATTATGAATAAAGCTGCAATGAACCTGGGGGTGCAGATAGCTCTTCAAGATACTGATTTCATTTCCTTGGGATATATATACTCATAAATGATTGCTAGATCAAATATATAGTAGCTGTTTTTAATTTTTTGAGGAACCACCATCCTGTTTTCCCACAATGGTTGCACCAATTTACCTTTCCACTAATGGTGTATAGGGTTCCCTTTTCTCCACAACCTTGCCAACATTTGTTATCTTTTGTCTGTCTGTCTGTCTGCCTGCCTTCCTTTCACAATCTCTGCACCCAAAGTGGGGCTCCAATTCACAACCCTGAGGTCAAGAATCTCATGCTCCACCAACTGAGCCAGCTGGGCACCCCTCTTAACTTTTTGATAACAGCCATCCTAACAGATGTGGGGTAATATTTCATTGTGGTTTTGGTTTGCATCTCCTGATGATTAGCAATGTTTAGCACCTCTGTATGTATCTATTGTATATATTCTTTGGAAAAATGTCTATTCGGGTCCTTTGCCCATTTTTTAATTGGATTATTTGCGCTTTTGTTGTTATTCAGTTGTATGAATTCTTCATATATTTTTGATATTAACCGCTTATTAGGTATATGGTTTGCAAACATTCACTCCATCCTTGAGTGCTTCTAGAATTCTGTTCTCAGACTCCAACTTGAATTCTATCATCAAAGAGCATGGTTTAAACAACTACTTATCATATGGGCTGGAGATGGTGTTCCCCAGATCACCTGTACCATAATCATCCAGGATGTTTGTAAACAATGCAGATTCATGGACTCTATCCTAGGTCCTACTGAATTAAACTCTGGGATGAAGTTGCAGGAATCTGTACTTTATAATAACTTCTATTCCTACTGACTCTTATGTGCTCCAAACCTTTCTTCTGAGTTTTAGGCTAAAGCTCCCACAAAATTGTTCTTGATGCTCCAACCTCAAGTTTAAAAAAAAACAAAACAACTGAACTTCTCTTTTCTTCCTGTATTCTCTTTCAGTTAAAGAATATACCTATTCACCCAAGTAAGAAACCTGAGAATGATTCTTTACTCACCCAACTCCTGCCCATCTACCTGTTCATTAAATTATCTAAGTTTCTCATAATTCTCCCTCTAAAGTATCTTCCTGAATCTGCCTCTTTTTTTATTTTATTTTTGAGAGAGAGAGTACGAGCAGGGAAGGGGGCAGGGAGAGAGGAAGACACAGAATCTGAAGCAGGCTCCAGGCTTCTGAGCTGTCAGCACAGAGCCCGACGTGGGGCTCAAACTCATGGACCGGGAGATCATGACCTGAGCCGAAATCGGATGCTTAACCAACTAAGCCACCCAGGCACTCCATGAATCTGCCTCTTTGACCTCTGGTGCCATGGCCTCAGTTGAGATTCTAATATTAATACCTCTTACTGTGGACTCTTACAAAACAGGTTCTTAACCAGCCTCCGGTCTCTTTTTCTTCCAATGTTTTCTCCACAATAATCAGGGTCAGGTTCATGCTCCTTAACGTTTTCAGAATCCCTTTCTCTCCCATTCCCTGGCTCCCAAACATAAGCTCCAACAACATAAAAGGACCTGCAACTCCTCAGGGTCGTGTGGTCTTACGCCCTCCATTTCTCTGCACACACTATTCCCTCAGCCTAGGATGCTTCTGCCCATCCGTGATCTGATGATTCCAACTCATCCTAAAATCCAGCCCCAACCCAGCTCTTCTCTGAGCCTCTCTTGCCTGACTCCCCAAGGCAGTTAATTACTACTGCCTCTCATGCCTGCATCTTGATGTTTCCACTGTGGTGCTCATCGAATTATAATGCAATGATTTGATTACAGGTCTGTCTTCCCTACCAGACTGCATACTCTTGGTGAGCAGCATGATTCTTTTATTCATCTCTGCCTTCCTAGCAGAGTCACTGGCCCATGAGAGTACTTAATAATAATGAACAAACAAAACCATAATGGTAACAATAACAAACAGTAATTAAAATATATTGAATGCTTCCTATATGCCAGTTATAAAGCAAACCACTATTCATGCACTATATAATTTATCTCCACAATTCCATGAGGTAATATTATTATTTCCCTATTTTAAAGATGAACAAGCTTGCCCAAGATCCCACACAGAGAACCTGGCAGAGTCAGGATTCAATCGAAAGCCAGAACTCTTAACAACATTACAGATACTCTGAAGGAAGCTTAAGACAACAATGAAAGGACATCTTTTTGACTGGATTCCCACCAGGACAAACCTAGAACAGCTACCAACCTCCTGGCCAACTATGCATTAAAAAAGCTGCATCCCTCAGAAAGTGACATGCCCAGTCTTCTAAGGAGATAATCCACTCCAAGGGTGAGAGGAGCATTATAGTCAAGGCAGAACAATTTCACAAACTTTCCAGACACAAGACAAACCAAGTCAGTAAATCCTAATACCTTATGGAAATCTCTCTGGCACTTGGAAGATACGTGAACTGTCCAATGTGACAAAGGAGATTCCTCCTAAGGCTAGTAACTAGAGAGAAAAGAAGAGGAAAATTGATACCAAATGGTTTTCTTCCATGGCTAATTGTGTATTCTGTCTGACCAATAGGTACCTCTAGTCCTATCTCATGCACCTTGGGGATACCTGTTATAATGGCTGCCACCACTCAGTCGACTATACTGCTCCTTCTCTTGGTGGCTGGCACGGGAAGAGCTGCTCAGGTGTTTCCTCTGCTCTTTGGTCTTCTGAAGGACCCGTTTGTAGGACAGTGTGCACAGCCAGCACAGCAATTTCCCATCTACCTGAAGGACAAGGAGGACAAACATGAAGAAGAGAGAATGTAGTACAGAACGGAGCTACTGGGAGCTCCGGACCTCTGGGTAAGTCCCAATTCTGCCACTTAGGAGGTGTGTGAACTTAGGCAAGTCCTCAACCTCATTAAATCCCCCTATGTCCTTGTGAAGCAGCTACTGTGATTCCCACTGGAAAGGTGATGACATGATGCCTAATAAAAGTAACCTCGTCCAGGACCATTCAGCTAGCCCAGGTCAGTAGGACTGCAGAGCTTATACTCCGACATATCATCATATGCTACCTCATGATCCTAATTCAGCTTCTCCAGTATCTTAAATTCAGGGAAAAGGTGCTCTGGTTGGCAGACAGGAGTATTCTGGTCACTGGAGAGTTAATATCCTCCCATGATAAATTAATGAATTTGGTTCACAGGAGTCAGTTTCTCATGAGCATAAGCATCTCTGAAAAGTACCTCTGGACACTGAAAAAGTTTTCTGTACTGCATTCCTTCATTAAAAAAATATTTACTGAAGAGATTGCTAGTTGCCAGAGGTGGGGAGTGGTGGGTAGGTGAAACGGGTGTGAAGTAGTCCAAAGGTTATAACTTCTAATTAAAGGATAAATAAATCATGGGGATGTAATGTACAGTTATGGTGGACTATAGTTAGTAATACTATATTGCATATTTGAAAGTTGCTAAGAGAGTAGATCTTAAAAGTTCTCATCACAAGGAAAAAAATCCCATAACTGTGTATGGTGACAGATATTTACTGGACTTATTGTGGTGATCACTTTCCAATATATACAATATTCAAATCATTATGCTGTACATTTGAAACTGATATATGTTGATTATACCTCAATTTAAAAATACACAATCACTTCACTTTTTAAAATTAATTAATTATTTATTTTAGAAAGAGAGAGAGTATGGGTGAGCGAGACGCAGAGAGAGAGGAAGAAAGAGTATCCTACAAGGGGCAGAGACAGCAGAGCAAGAGAGAGAGAATCCACGCAGGCTCCACACTGTCAGTGCAGAGCCCAAAGCGGGGCTCGAGCCCACCCGACATAGGACTTGAACTCATGAACAATGAGATCATGAGATCATGACCTGAGCCGAAGTCGGATGTTTAACCAACTGAGTACCTAGGTGCCCCACTTCACTTACTTTTTAAAAAGTAGAAAATGAGAAGCACAGTTTTCTCAGTAAAAACAGTCAGCTGGAGATATATTTCAGATTAATATTTTGACAGTGTCAGGTAAGACGACTAAAAGAGGGGGAAGAAATAGTTCTCGATAAAGTATGACTCTTATCAAAACAAGTAAATATATATATACATATATATGTATGTGTTGTGTGTGTGTGGTACCTGTGTGTGTGTATATGTGTATGTATATATGTATGTTTGTTTGTTTTGGGCACTTACTATGTGCCAGGCCACTGGAAATGCGGCAGAGAACAAGATGGACAAGGAGCTCACGTTCTAGTGAAGGTGGACAAACATAAGCAAATAAACAAGATAATTTCTCACAATGTTATGCTGTGAAGACAACAAACAAGGTAATATGATAGGGGGTGAGTGAGTTAGTAAAGGGGCTCTGTGAGGAAGTAGCATCTGAGCATGAGGAACCAATTAAGACTGATGGGTGTTATCAGGCAAAATGATAGCCAGGTGCAACGGTAGGAATGAAACTGGCACATTTGAAGGGCTAAAAGGTGGTCAGTGTGGCTGAAACAAGGTGACAGGCGGGAGGCGTTAACGTCAGGAGAGACTGAGAGGCAGGTATGGGCAATGTACATCAGGAAGGGGGTTGGGATTTGTTCTAAGTGCAGCTGGAAGCCACTGGAGGGTTTTAAACAGAACAAATCTAAACCATTTTAGTTTACTAAGGTACCATCACTCCACCCAGAGCTCTCCTCTATGTCATCTTGGAATTTTTAACTTCAACAGATAGAAACACTTGAAACAGTCAGATAGTGAAACTGGTAATGCAAGTGTATCCTAAGTCACAATCTCTCCTTTACAGAGTTCTATAGAATTTTTGCCAATCATCGCTTTACTTATACAGGGTACAGATCACTGTTAATTAAGATTCTCATGAAATACCAGCTCATGTAATATTAGAATATAATGGTCCAGGGATGCCTGGCTGGCTCAGTCAGAACATGTGACTCTTGAGCTCAGGGTCAGAAGTTTAAGCCCCACGTTGGGTGTAGACATTACTTAAAAAATATATATATATATATATACATATATATATATATACACACACACACACACACACACACATATATATATATTTTTATGTATATATATATGTTGTTTTTTTTTTTTTTTAAAGAATATAATGGTCCACATTTGCTAAATGAAAACAAAGGCTGAAAATCTTCAAGTTCAAGAACAACTAGGACAGGAACGGAGATTTCTTTGTTAACGTCCTTTTTTTTTTTTTTTTTTAAAAGATTTTAAGTGATTTCTACACCCAACATGGGGCCGAAACCCACAACCATGAGATCCAGAGTCGCCATGCTCTACTGACTGAGCCAGCCAGCAGCCCTGTGTGATTTCTTTTTGACACAATTGACCAAACTTAATTTCTCAGAAAGGAAAAAAAAAAAAAATCAACAAAACAAAACACAGAGATTTACCTTCTTTCGATCATCCTTCCTGTCAAATGCACATTGCTGCTTACACTGTTCACATGAATAGGGTGGTCCATACTTCTTCTCTGAATTTGTGCAGCGCTGGCATTTGTTGCCGATAAATGCTGCAATTATGTTGCAATACTGACAAGGTTTGGGCTGAAAGAGAGGGGAAAAAAAGGGTCAACTAAGTATATTATAAAATACCATGCATTTTTAAAGCAATAATTCCTATTAGACAGTTCATCAGTCATTGTAAAAATGTATTCCCAACTTCATAAAATTTCCTTCTACACGATCAAATGAAGCCCAATTCCTAATACTATGTAAAGTGATTTTCTGCACAGGACTATTGATTTTAAAACAAATAAATAACAATAACAAAACCCCACCAGAGTATTACGCTGGGACTTCTGTAAGAAATTCAACAGAACCAGTTCTTTGGAGAAACCAGTAAGTGCTTCCAAATTTCTGGAAAGGCCTCTTTGCCATTATCACCGTATAAAACAGGCTGGGAGAATGCCTGCAAGGACATAATATAGAACCCTAACACAGAGAGACCCCCTCCCCCCTAAAAAGTCAGCAAAACGAACAGTCAACTGCTACCAAACAAAGACGTCACATTGTAGGATCCATCTTTCCCATCCTCTTTCCATACCGGTTTCCGAAGCTCTCAAGGAAAATTATAACGACAATCCCGCCATCATGAACATAACACCAGAACTTCTCAGTAAGTATTAGCTAGGTTCAAAGCTCAGGGCTAGATAAACTTTTCTGAGGAAAGTATTTACACATAAGATATTCTAATAAAAAATATGGTAGTTATATCAATAATCCACAGAATGTTAAGGTTCCAGAGACCCAAGTACTCACTGTCAGGTACAGAGAAACTCTACTTACTGTTCCATATAACCTGCACATTCTGTGCGCACTTCTTGCATATTGTATTGGTTTTACTGTTAAGGAAAAAAGAGACACGATGCTTTTATGAGAAAAAAGTTGCTTCCCTTACAATATCTGAAAACTGATTCCTCCTTAAGCCCACAGAATTTGCTCATTGCTAAGTGCCAAGGGCTTTTGGCTGGACAACCTGGTTACCTGAAAGTTAAGTATTTGGCCACTAACTCTTTATTTATTAATATTTATGGTTATTAATTTTATTAGCTCAGATAAAATAAGGTTTTGGTTAAAGTGGACCAGTGAGTTATTTTCTGAGTATCACATCTCTAAGTATCACTAAACAAAACTAGCAAATATGGCCAGGACCCTCAAAAGAATATGTTTTAGACTGAAATGGACTAGCAGTCAATTCTCAATTTGGATGAACAGCTGAGAAACTTGAGGTGAGGAATGAAGTATATGCGTTGGAATACTAACTCAGAGATTCATGTTGACTTTACTCTGTCTACACCCTCCTCTGTAAGTAAAAGCATATGAAAATCCCAGATTGTGGGGAAATGGATGCTATGACTAAATATTTTGTCAATATTTCCAATTTCTCTAAGAACTAAGCACTGATAAAAAGAAAAACGTCTTCGGTCTTGTGAAGGTCCAGAGACCTGTATTACCTAAATATATGAGCTGATAAACTTGCCTAGGGGAAAAAATCATCTTCAAATAAAGTCTAATTCTTCACAAAGAGAGGTACAATAAATGCTTGATGTGCAAGAATAGTTAAAACAATATCTGGGGCTGAAAATAAAATCACATAAAAATGCAGTCTTATTAGCTATTTTGTGATTATTTCCCATAAAGTCCTATAAAAGTGACCATAAATTTAAAAACAAAGAAAGACCTCAAAGTACAAAACATTTAAATTAAAGTGAGATATTCAAGTAAAATATTTTCCATTTTCTTCTGCCATTTAAAAATTTTTTTTCAACGTTTATTTATTTTTGGGACAGAGAGAGACAGAGCACGAACGGGGGAGGGGCAGAGGAGAGAGGGAGACACAGAACGGAAACGGGGCTCCAGGCTCTGAGCCATCAGCCCAGAGCCTGACGGGGGCTCGAACTCACGGACCGCGCGATCGTGACCTTGGCTGAAGTCGGACGCTTAACGACTGCGACCACCCAGCGGTATTTCTGCTATTTTTAAAGAGACAGGACAAGATGTGAGGCCATATGAAAGAAACCTCTAGAAAAAGGCTTCACATCGGTGATTCTGGAATTGTTGAACTTTTAGTTATACTTATATTTATACTGAAGAAGTGGGATTTTATATGTATCGATATATACAAAATGCTCCTGACTCTTGGAAAACAAGAAAATCATTCGGAGCACGCAGGTGGCTCAGTCACGTGTCGGCTCTTGACTTCAGCTCAGGTCATAATCTCGCGGTTTCTGGATTCAAGCCCCACGTCGGACTCTGCACACCGACTGTGCACAGCCTGCTTCGGATTGCTTTTCTCCCTCTCTCTGCCCCTCTTCGACTTGTGCTCTCTCTCTCAAGATAAATAAATAAACTTTAGAAAAAAAGGAAAACCACTCCTAACGATCCATCTTGAATCATTTTTTTTAAGATTTTATTTTTTTAAGTCATGTCTACACCCAACCTGCAAGCTTGAATTTACACCCCGAGATCAAGAGTTGCGTGCTCCAACAACCCGAACCAGCCAGGTGCCTCCATCTTGAATCAATTTTATGTATGGTGTAAATTCATATCTCGCCCTACACCTAAAAATTAATTCAAGGTGGATCATGGACCCAAATATAAAAGCTGAAACATAAGCTTCTAGATTATGTTTTATATGTTTCCGTATCTATGAAGGGCTAAACAGGTAAAACTGATCTACGGTGGGAAGGAAAATCAGAATAGTAGGTTGCACGGGGGAAGCAAGAAAAGTGGAGATTGAGTGGGATGAAGCATGAGAGGACTCTGGGCTGACGGTAATGTTCTATATTTTAAAGGGTTGAGGGTTACAGATCCATATACTGTTTGCGAAACTCACTGAATGATGTACTTAAGATTTGAGCATTTCACTGTGCACAAATTTTACTCTAAAAAAATAAAGGACCGTAAACAAATATCAAACTTTGTTAACGAAATGCATGCTTAAGTATTTAGGATCAAGTATACTGATGTCCACACTTTAAATGAATCGTAAATAAGATGGATTAATACACTGAAGGGCGCCTGGGTGGTTCAATTGGTTGAGCACCCAAATCTTGATTTCAGTTCAGATCACCGTCCCAGGGTCTTGAGATCAAGCCCTGCATAGGGATCCGCACTGCACATAGAGCCCGCTTGGAATTCTCTCTCTCCCTCTGCCCCTCTCCCCCGCTCTCTCTCTCTCTCTCTCAAATTAAAAAAAATACATTGATGATAGATGATGCACATAAAGTAAACGTAAACTGTAGAATCGAAGTGGTAGGTATATGAGTGTTTACTGTTTAATTCTTTCAACTTTTTCTGGTTTGAAAATATCCATAATAAAATGTTGGGGAAAATGTGCCCAGAATGGAAATAAGGCTGATTAAAATTAGGTTTCTAGGTCTATGTGTGAGCTCACAATAGACCCCACCCTGCTTTAAGGAACTATGACCTACAGTTGCAGGCCCACAGAACTTAACTATACCCATAAACAACTTTGCTGCTATTGAAAACCAATAAACCACTCTGCTGCTGTTAAAAAAGTCTCACAAAGATATGTGTTCACTTACAACTAAATGTTTTTCACATTTTTAAAAATGAGATTTACATAAGGCAAGTAAATTTCAAATGTGGCTAAGGCTAACAAACCCTTTATCAGAATAGGCACATTTCCAAAAGTGTCTTCTTTTGGCTTATACATTCTTCAAGCTTTGAGTATAAGCATACTGAAACCTAAGGCTCATGTTTTACAATTGTGGTTTCTTAGTGTCATAAAGATCATAACCACAATATAAAATGATCAAGGATCGGAAAAGTAACTTTAAAAACTTAAGCAAGGGGCACCTGGCTGGCTCAGTCAGTGGAGCGTTCGACTCAGTCTTGGGGTTGTGAGTTCAAGCCCCTGTTGGGTGCAGAGATTACTTTAAAAAGTCATGAAAAAAATTTAAGCAATCCATGAATAACTAGGGAACATATGTGTGTTTTATATTCATCAATATGTTATAATAAAAAAAAAAAAAAACACCCTGCAGAATCCGGGTATAATGCAATCAATTACAGATCCGTACATTGAACAGCAACTAATTAAGAGGAAAAAGCCTGCAAACATCTTTCGTGGTCAATAAAAACTGTACCTCTCCTGCTGGTACTCAGTCCTACAGTAGGTGCACTTCACAACAGGGTGTGCAATCCGACATTCCTGAAATGAAATGAGGATATAATTTAAAAGGCAGTCAGAAATGGAAACAGCCTTCAGTAGGAGGCAGAAGACCTGGGTACTATTCCCAGCATAGCCACTGTGCTTGAGTGAGTCACTTGAACTTTCTGTGCCTTATTTTTCTCTTCTGTAATACTGGCATCACTGCCCTGCACTGATGTGGAAGTTAAGAAAGAATTTATATGGAACTAGTCTAAATTGTAAAACCAAAGTAGTGTATGAATAAGTCTCAGACTGGGAATCAGAAGCCCTGGATTCTAGTTCCGGTTCTGCCACTTCCACTGTTTGATTTTTGACCAGGTTCACTTGTGAAACGAAATGCTAAGTTAAAATCATTATTGCTGACCTATATGAAACTTCCTTAAAGTCAGTATATATTTATCTCAAATGTATATATATTTTTATTTATATAAAGACCAAAAAAATAAAGGCACCCAAACACTTGCCTTCTCTCCTACCCAGTAAACAGAGTGACAAAGTCATAGCCATTTGAGGCAACGGTGACATACAATTACGAGTTACCCATACCAGAGACAAACTCTGGATTATCTGAGAATATCTCAAATCACTCGCAGGACGGCTTCGTGACTTTTAACTGTCACCTCACAGCACTTCTATTAATTTAAAAAGGCAAAGCAGGATGCAAACAACTCAAACGGAAAAAAAAAAAAAGAACTTGGGCCCTTCAAGGGTAAAAACTGAATAGTAGCTGATTAGGGCCAGGATCGAAGGTCACCAACTGGATGCTGAAAAATCCTTTTACTTCGTGCGCTTAATTGGGGGTCTTTTCTATAAGCCTCGCTACCTCCGTCTCTCAGACTGCCGGAAAGTGCCCGTGAGGCGCCCGAGTTGGAGACTCGTCCTAGGCAGCACCCAACTCTGGAGTTCAGTCCCCAGGCAAGGCAGGCGGTCCCTCAGGGTGCAACCAGCGGCGGGGAAGCCAGCTCAAGAGGGAGCTCGGTACGGCTGGTCCGGGTCAGGCCGGGGACCCGCTGTCCCCTCCCCAGACCTTACGGGGTCCGAGAACAATCCCTCGCGGTTGCTAAGCACCCGGACACGCCTGCCGCGGGGGCCTGACGGCGCCCGGGACTCCTCCCCCACGTGCCCCGCTGGCCCCCAGCGGAGCGGGTGCGGGCCTGCCACGCCCTGCCCGGGGGACCCCGCCGGGCGGCCCCGCAGAACAGGGGGCTCCGGGCCGAGCCTCTAGCGTCCCAGCTCCCGGCCCGCCGCCCCAGCCCGCGCACCTTGCACAGCTGCTGCCCCTGAGACAGCGCCTCGAAGGGGAAGCGCTGGTGGCACTTGGTGCAGGCGTAGAGCGCCGCCATGTCCGGCCCGGGCCGCGCTCACCGCCAGCCGACCGGCCCACCGCTTTATCTGACAGTCTAAGGGACAAGCTGGCGGCGGCGGCGGCGGCGGCAGCGGCGGCGGCAGCAGGCTGCGGGCTGCGGCAGGCGGGCGGGCCGGCGAGTGCGGGCGGATCTGGGCGGGCGCGGCGGCGCTGGTCGCCCCTTCACTGGTTCATTTTCGACGTCCATCAAGCACAAAGGGGCAGAACACGGAGCTTGGGACAATTCTGATTCGGCCTGAACTGCAGTACGCCACTTATGACGCGCGCGGCCTCGATTATGTAAAGCGCAGTCACGCGGGGCGCCACTAGGAGGTACCTTCCCCGCCCGGGACCTCGGAAGCTCCCAGGCTCCTCCCACTTCGCTCTTTGTTTCCCGCCCTCGCTCCGCCTCTCCCCTGATGCGATCGCAACTGCACCTCTCGCGATACCTTAGCGGAGTTGTGATGTTTTGGTTTCCATGGAGCTGCCGTCTGGGAGTAGGAGGGGTGCGGTTGCGCCAAGAGCTGCGCATTGTTGAACTAGAACTCGAGCAAGATCCCGAGCCTGAGAAAGGTGGGGGGCTTGTGAGAAAACTCCACCATCATCTGGACAGGAGGTGGCCCGCACTAGGGAGGGAGAAGAGGGAAACCATGAGAAACAACGTAAAAGGGGTGCCCTCTGTCTGAGATCCCTAAAAAGAGGGGGGACTGTAGGATCGTTGACCTCCAGAGAGAAAGGGGGAAGCCCCAGAAACAGGATCCCTGTGTTGAGAAAGAGGGATGCTAGAGTGATGACAGCCGCTCCGGGACGAAGTAGAAGAATACTAAGGCGAGGCTCTCCACCCCTTACAGTCTTTCCGCTCTGGTGGCCTCCCTCAGAGTGCGATGCAATTGGCCCAAGGCCTGCTTCCTACTTTGTGTTCCCAGTTGCAACCCCAGCTTCTCTTTCAGACAACCAGCTGGGCTTTCCCGGCTGTGCCTGCCCCCTCCCCCCCCCCCCCCCCCCCCCCCCCCCAAGGCAAGCCACACCCTCCTGGCTACTCTGCCTCTCTTCAGCTTTCAGCTTGGCACACTTAGGGGCTGCCCAAGGAATTATGAACTTCTTGTTCTTGAGACTTTGGCAAAACTTCCTGCAATACTGGCCTTTCCAAGTGCCTGCCCCGTAGATGCTCCTGGGCTTAGATTATTTTTGGTTCTGCCAACCACCTATACAGTACTAATTGCAGTTTTCCTTCAACGTGCATTTTTTTTAACAATTGAGGACGCACTTATAGTTTCTAAATCCCTGGCCCAACAAAATTTACTGTCTCTGAAACCCAAATCCAGCCCCTTTCTTGGGGGGGGGGGGGCTGCCCAAAGATGCGTGTTAATCAAAAGTTTAGGCTCTGGGTCAGAAAACTAAGTATGGTTCAAAATCCCTGTCCCACATTTACTAGTTATATAACGTTGGACTTACCACTGAACTTCTCAGGGCCTCACTTTCCTCAATTGTACAACCAGATCATTGTGAGGATCAAAAACAGTACCTGGTAGGTAACGGGAAGCTACTTAATAAGTTTGGTGTTTTAGTTTGGAGTGATGGAAATGTTTTGGAACTAGATAGAGGGAGTGATTGTATAACATTGTGAATGGACTAATTGCCACTGAATTGTTCACTTTAAAATGTTTAATTTTATATTATGTGAATTTCACCTTAAATCATTTAAAAAAATGTAGCCTTTGTAGGCTCAGGAGCTAGACTGCATGGTTTTGAATCCCAGCTCTATCGCTTAGAAGCTGTACTACTTTGGTCACATTAACAACAAAATAAACAGACCAGAAACAGTAAATGGAGGTTGGTACACTAGGTAAATGTTCATTATTAGAAAGAAAACTGTGTTTCTTATTAGGGAAATGCTGGTGGATTTGTAAACACAGCATCCCTTCTACTCACATACATAACCCCACCCTGGGCTTTGGGCCTCTCTGTGTTCCGGTTCTGATCTCCAATGTATTACTTACCAGTTTTGTAATTGCCTATTTACACACTTTTTCATCCATGAGACTATATAGCATTATGGAATAGAAGGACCATATCTTGGTTGTCTCTGTATCCTCGTTACCCAGTTCAGAGTGAATTGATCCATTCTTTCAACAGATCCTTACTGGGTATTCACTATGTACCAGGTTCTGGCTTAGGCACTAGGTGCGTAAACTGATGTGAATCCTGAGCTCGTGAAGCCAAAAGTCTAGTAACAAAGATAGTCAAATAGCAAGGACTATGAATGATGAGACGTACTGCAGGGATAGAGAACAATGTTGGGGTACAGGAGAAGGTAAGGGGAGTCACCTGGGTAGAGAAGGCCAAGGAACAATTTTCTGAGGAGGTGCCAAGATGTCAAGGTCAAGAAGAACTTAGCCATATGACTTAGCCAAGAATGTTCTGGGCAGAGGGAAAGCTGAACAGCCTGAGTAGAATAGAGCTTGGCATGTTTAAGAATGAAGAAGAAGCTACTATAGTTGGAGCTTAGCAAGATGGAGGCAAGGAGAGAGGTCAGCCGGAGGTGGCTGGGCCAGATGTATAGACGCTGGTATGGACATGGGGTTTCTTTTTCCAAAGGACAATGTATGTAGTATAATGGGGAAGAGGCCATTGGCAGTTTTTTAAGCAGACAAGTGTCAGGTTTGTATTTTAAGATTTGTCTGGGTGCTATGAGGACAATAGACCGTAGGGGGGCAGCATAAATGCATAGAGCTGTGAGAAGGCTATTTCAGTCCTCCAGGTAAGAGGTGACCATTAAAATGTTACAGTGAGGGAGGGGTGCCTGGGTGGCTCAGTTGGTTAAGCGCCTGGTTTTGGCTCAGGTCATGGTCTCACGGTTTGTGGGTTCGAGTCCCCACATTGGGCTCTGCACTGACAGCGTGGAATCTGTTTGTGATTCTCTCCCTCTCCCTGCCCCACCCAGGCACCCCTCCCTGCTCACACACAGACTCTCTCTCTCTCCAAATAAGTAAGCTTTAAAAATAAATCAAAATGTTGCAGGCGAGAGAAGTGGACAGATAGATTCAGGACATGTTTTAGAGAGAGAGTCAACAGGATTTAGGGATGGATTGGATTTAGAAGGTGGAAAGGGAAAGGAAGAAATATACCCAGCTATGTGGATAGTGGTATCATTTCCAGCAAAAAGGAAGATTAGAAAGACAGATTTCAGAAAACCAAGAGTTTTATTTTTGACATACAGGCACGCATCATTTATTGAACTTGGCTCTATTGCACTTTGCAGAGATTGAATTTTTACAGGTTGAAAGGTTGCGGCAGCACCGCGTCAAGCAAGCCTGTCCGCACCATTCTTCCAACATTTGTTTACTTCTGGTCTCTGTGTCCCATTTTGGTAATTCTTGCAAGAGCTCGAATCTTTTCACTATTATTATATTTGTTATGGTGATGTGTGATCGATGATCTTTGATGTCGTTATTGTAATTGTTTTGAGGTGTCACGAACCACGCTCATATAAGACAGCAAACTTGATTGAAAAATGTGTGTGTTCTGACTGCTCTATGAACCAGCTGCTTCCTCTGTTTCTCCTCAGGCTCTGCTATTCCTGAGACACAGGAAACAATATTGGAACTAGGCCAATTTATAACCCTACAACGGCCTCTAAGTGTCCAAGTGAAAGGAAGAGCCAAATGTCTCTGCTTTAAATCAAAAGCTAGAAATGATTGAGCTCAGTGAGGAAGGCTTGCCAACAGCTGAGATGGGCCGAAAGCTAGGCCTGTTGTGCCAGTTAGCCAAGTCGTGAATGCAAAGGAAAAGTTGTTGAAGGAAATTGAAAAGTGCTGCTCCAGTGAGCACGTGAATAATAAGAAGGCAAAATA
Source organism: Lynx canadensis (assembly GCF_007474595.2). Taxonomy (NCBI): domain Eukaryota; kingdom Metazoa; phylum Chordata; class Mammalia; order Carnivora; family Felidae; genus Lynx; species Lynx canadensis. The sequence goes on along the minus strand of NC_044310.1, from coordinate 20,523,661 downwards.
GCCTATTGCGGATATGGAGAAAGTTTGAGTGGTCTGGAGAGGAGATCAAACCCGCCGCGACATTCCCTTAAGCCAGAGCCTAATCCAGAGCAAGGCCCTGGCTCTCTTCATTCTGTGAAGGCTGAGAGAGGGGAGGAAGCTGCAGAACGGAAGTCTGAAGCTGGTAAAGGTTGGTTTATGAGGTTTTAGGGAAAGACGCCATGTCCATAGCATTGAAGTGCAAGGTGAGGCAGCAAGTGCTGATGTGAAGCTGCAGCAAGCCTTCCAGAAGATCTAGCTATGGTAACTGATGAAGGTGGCTCCGCTGAACAACGGATTTTCAACGTAGAGGAAACAGCCTCCCACTGGAAGAAGATGGCATCTAGGACTTTCATAGCTAGAGAGGAAAAGTCAATGATCAGCTCTGAAGCTTCAAAGGACAGGCTGACTCTCTTGTTAGGGGCTAATGCAGCTGGTGACTTGAAGTTGAAGCCAATGCTCATTTTTGTTCCAAAAATCCTTAAAAACTATGCCAAATCTACTCTGCCTGTGCTCTATAAATGGAAAACAAAGCCTGGATGAAAGCACATAAGTTTACAATGTGGTTTACGAATATAGATTTTTTAATGTTTATTTTTTAGAGAGAGAGAGCGGCGAGTGACAAGTGGAGGGAGGGGCAGAGAGGGAGACAGGGGATCTGAAGTGGCTCGGTGCTGACAGCAGCGAGCCCGATGTAGGGCTCGAGCCCATAAGAACCCACAAACTAGGAGATCAGGACCTAAGCCAAATTTGGACACTCAACTGACTGAGCCACCCAGCCACCCCTGTTTACTGAATATGTTAAGCCCACTGTTGAGACCTACTACTCAGAAAAAAGATTCCTTTCAAAATATTACTGCTCATGGACAATGTACCCTGGTCACCCAAGAGCTCTGATGCAGATATACAATGAGATTCACGTTGTTTGCTAATACATCATCCGTGCTGAAGCCCATGGATCAAGGAGTAATTTCAACTCTGAAGTGTTATTATTTAAGAAATACATTTCTCGAGGGGCGCCTGGGTGGCTCAGTTGGTTAGGCGTCCCGACTCAGCTCAGGTGATGATCTCACAGTTTGTGAGTTGAGCCCTGTGTCGGGCTCTGTGCTGACAGCTCAGAGCCTGGAGCCTGCTTCGGATTCTGTGTCTTCCTCTCTCTCTTTGCCCCTCCCCCACTCGTGCTCTGTTTCTCTCTCAAAATAAATAAACTTAAAACATTTTTTTATTAAATTAAAATTAATGAATAACTAAATTTTATTTATTTAATTTATAAATACAGAAATAAGTAAAAATAAATAAACAAATAAACAAACAAATAAATAAAATTTAAAAGACGTACCATTTCTTGGGGAACTTGGGTGGCTCAGGTCGGTTAAGCCTCTGACCCTTGGTTTTGGCTCATGTCACGATCTCACAGTTGGTGGGTTTTGAGCCCTGCTTTGGGCTCTGTGCTGTAGAACCTTGCTTGGGATCCTCTCTCTCCCTCTCTCTCTCAGCCTCTCTGTCTCGACCTCTCTCTCTCTCAAAAATAAATAAATAGACAAATAAAACTTTTTAAAAGTTATTTATTTTGAAAGAGAGCATGAGTGCAGAACGGTGGGGAGAGAGGGAGGACAGAGGATCTAAAGCAGCTCTGTACTGACAGCAGAGAGCCCAATGCTGGGCTGAACATACAGACCATGAGATCATGACATGAGCTGAAGTCGGATTGCTCCAACTGACTGTGTCACCCAGGCGCTTCAAGAAATACATTTCTTTTTTTTTTAATTTCTTTTTTCAAGCGTTTTTTTATTTATTTTTGGGACAGAGAGAGACAGAGCATGAACGGGGGAGGAGCAGAGAGAGAGGGAGACACAGAATCAGAAACAGGTTCCAGGCTCTGAGCCATCAGCCCAGAGCCTGACGCGGGGCTCGAACTCCCGACCGCGAGATCGTGACCTGGCTGAAGTCGGACGCCTAACCGACTGCGCCACCCAGGCGCCCCAAGAAATACATTTCTTAAGGCTATAGCTCCCCTAGAGAGTGATTCCTCTGGTGGATCTGGGAAAAGTACATTGAAAATCTTAGGGAAATATTCATTCACCGTTCTACATGCCATTAACAACATTAATGATTCACGGGAAGAAGTCAAAATACCAACGTTGATAGTTTAGAAAAAGTTGGTTCCCACCCTCATGGACGACTGTGAGGGGGTCAAGACTCAATGGAAGAAGTACCTGCAGATGGGGTGGAAACAGCAAGAGAACCAGAATGAGAAGTGGAGCCTGAAGATGGGACCGAATGGCTGCGATCCCATTGATACAACTGAACAGATGAGGAATTGCTTCTTATGGATGAGCAAGGAGAGTGGTTTCTTGAGATGGAATCTCCTCCTCACATGACGACTGTCGAAATGACACAAAGGCTTTAGAACATTATATAAACTGAGCTGATAAAGCAGCAGCAAGGTTTGAGAGGATCGACTCCAATTTGAAAGAAGTTCTACTGGGGGTAACATGCTTTCAAATATCATTGCAGGTTCCGGAGAAATCATTGTGAAAGGAAGAGGCAATCAATGCAGCAGACTTCATTGTCTTAGAAATTGCCACAGCCACCCTGACCTTCAGTACCCGCCATCCTGATCAGTCAGCAACTGTTAACATCAAGGTGAGACCATTTGTGACTATATGGATGGACCAGGGGGTACTGAGCTAAGAAAAATAAGTTAAGAGAAAGACAAATGTCATGTGATTTCCACCTATATGTGGAATCTAAAAGAAAACAAAACAAATGAACAAACAAAAAAGCAACAACAAAATCATAAACGCAGAGAACAAATTCGTGGTTGCCAGAGGGGAGGGGTTTGAGGGAATGGGCAAAATAGGTGAAGGGAATTAAGAGGTACAAACTTCCAGTTATAATAAGTCAAGGGGTGAAAGATACAGCATAGGGAGTATAGTCAATAATATGTAATAACATTATATGTTGACAGAAGGTAACTACATTTATTGTAGTGAGCAGAGCATAATGTATAGAATTGTCAAATCATGTTGTACACCTGAAACTATATAACATTGTCACTTATACTTCAAGTAAAAAAATGAAGTGAGAAGGGGTAAGTAACTACCGAAACAGGAGAAATTTAATAATTGTAAGAAACTAAAACAAAAGTCAAGACCTCCCACCAGCAAAAAGATTACAACTCACTGCAACCTCAGACAATGGTTGGCATTTTTTATCAATAAAATATTTTTTAATGTTTATTTATTTATGAGAGAGAGACAGAGTGCGAGCAGGGGAGCGGCAGAGAGAGAGAGGGAGACACAGAATCTGAAGCAGGCTCCAGGCTCCGAGCTGTCAGCACAGAGCCCATTGCGGGGCTCAAACTCATGAACAGCAAGGTCGTGACCTGAGTCGAAGTCTGACACTTATCTGACTAAGCCACCAGGCGCCCCTCAATAAAATATTTGTATTAAGATATGTACATTGTATTTTTAGAAACAATGCTATTGCACACTTAATAGGCTACAGCATAGTGCAAATATACACTTTTACATGAACTAGGAACCAAAAAATTCATTGACTCACTTTATTGTGATATTCACTTTACTGTGGAGGTCTGGAATCAACTGGCAATATCTCCAAGGTATGCCTGTATTAAGTTCTAGATGCCTGTGGGACATCCAGGAGGAGATATTATGCAGGCAGTGGGCTCTAGTCTGTATGTCTCTTATAGTAGAGGTCTGGGACAAGATAGAGTTTGGGGGACATTATCAGTATATATGTAGTATTTAATACCCTAAGACTGGGTGATATTACCTTGGAAGCCCATAGAGAGAGGAGAGCAGTGTCTCCCTCCTAAGTCAAGGGGAAGTCCATCCAACAGAGGTCTGGTCAGAAGGAGATGCCTGCAGAGGAGTCAGGAGCAAGAGAGTGCAGAGAGGAGAGAGTGGTTTTACAGAAGCCAAGAGAAGAGCGAGACACATTAGTCAATAGTGTCATCAGCTGCTGGGAGACTGAGTGAGGACAATGATGGATGTTTCCTGAACTGACTTGGACACACCTGTGTTTGCTGATGTCTACCCTGTCAAAACTTGTCCTCTTCCCTTATTGAGTCTTCCTCCATGTGTCTTTGTCTTCCTCCATGTGTCGGCAGCAGGGTGTACCCTAAGGGAGCAATAGGAAAAGAGAATTTTCTAGCAGTATTGTTCATAGTATCAAAAAGAAAGGGGATGGGGTGCCCGGATGGCTCAGTTGGTTGAACATCCAACTCTTGATTTCAGCTCAGGTCATGATCTTACAGTTCTTGAGTGCGAGCCCCTGCATCTCACTCTGCACTGATAGCATGGAGACTACTTGAGATTCCCTCTCTCCCTCTCTTTCTGCCCCTCCCCAACTTGTGAGTGCTCTCTCCAAAATAAATAAACATTTAAAAAAAGGTGGGGAGGAAAGGAAATAACTATTGGCAGGATAACAGATAAATAAATTGTGCTGTGCTTAGGGTACCATGAAAGTCCAGAGAGGGGACACTAGCGTTACTGGGTCAGCTCTCCTAGAGTGTCACCGCCTACCTCCTATTCACAATCTCCAGAAAATCTTCATGTGAAGGATGATGGTATAGGTGTGGGGTGGAGAAGGGGGAGTTGACAAAAATTAGAACCGGTTTCTATTGCAGGTGTGAATTGTTGGTCCACAAATTCAAATATAAAACTTAAAAAAACCACAAATGTAATTTACTTTTCTGCCTTAAATATTATTTTTTCCGGATTTATTGAGGTATAATTGACATATAACTGGATTTAATTTCCGTTATTTATTCAGTAGATTGCATTGACAGTCTAGTAAGTATCAGGCACAGTGCTAGGCCTTAAGAGTACAGCAACAAGGGGCACCTGGCTGGCTAATTCAGTAGAGCATGTGACTCTGATCTTGGAGTCATGAGTTCGAGTGCCACATTGGGAGTGGGGATTACTTTAAAAAAGTACAGCAACAGATATGACTAAGTCCTTGTTGTCACAAAGCTTCCATTCTAGGGGTGAGGGAGACAGGTGATATAGGAGTACACAAATGGATAATATAATTGCAGGTGATGCTAAGGGCTCAGATAAAAAAATTAAGCAGGGAAAAGGGAGAAGAGAATAATGGGAGAAGCTCTGTTTAGGTAGAATGGTCAGCGATGGCTTCTCTGAGAAGGTAGCACATGAGCAAGCACCTAAATGAGGGATGGGATGGAGGAGGGAGGGAGTGGTAATCCAGCAAATGAGAGGTCAGAAGATGCAATGAGGTTAGAAAGAAAACCAGAAGTGCAGAAAGGGCTTCAAGAAAGACATGATCACTGGGGGCACCTGGCTGGCTCAGTTGGAAGAGAGAGCAACTCTTCATCTCGGGGTCGTGAGTTCGAGCCCCACGGTGGGTGTAAAGATTGCTTGAGTAAAATAAGTAAATTTCAAGAAAAGAAGAAGAAGAAGTGATCATTTGTGGTAAAAACCTGCTAAGAGCTTGGTGGGATGGATGTTTGGTAACCCAGACAAGAGTGGTTGCACTGGGTTGGCATGAGGAAAAACCTGACTGAGGTTGGTTAAAGACAGAGGGGGCAGGAGAAAAAAGGAGATAGAGGGGCCCCTGGGTGGCTCGGTCAGTTAAGCGTACCAACTCTTGATTTCAGCTCAGGTCATGATCTCACAGTTCGTGGGATCGATCCCCGAGTCAGGCTCTGCACTGACAGCTGAGAGCCTGCTTAGGATTCTCTCTCTCTCCTCTCTCTCTCTCTCTCTCTCTCTCTGCTCCTCCCCTGCTTGTGTGCTCTCTCTCTCTCTCTCAAATAAAAAATAACCTTAAAAAACGAAAGCACAAACTATAAAAACAAAAAAAAAAGGAAGAAAGATGGGAGGTGAGGAAGGTGTGGAGTCAGTCAGTATAGGGAAGCATTTAGAGGATTTGGAACACAACAACAAAAGGATAATTAAAAAGGTTGTGGGGTCAAGAGAAGATTTACCTTTTTTTTCCTCACTGGGGGCTATTACAGTAAAGGGGAAGATGATGATGCAGGAGAAACTTGCAGGAACAAAGCCTTGAGTAGGTGAGTGGGGATGGGATCCAGCATACAAGCTGAAAAGTTGACCGTGAACAGTAGCAGCACAAATGATTTAGAGTCTGCCCCACACATTCCCCAGGGGCTGCATCTAAGTTCTAGGAGGTTTTTTTGTGTTTTTGTTTTTTTAAGTTATTTATTTTGAGAGAGACAGTGCAAGTAGGGGAGGACAGAGAGAGGGGGAGAAAAGGAGAGAATCCTAAGTGGGCCCCGCACTATCAGCACAGAGCCCGATGTGGGGTTTTGAACTCACAAACTATGACAATCAGGGCCTGAGCTGGAACCAAGAGTCAGACGCTTAACCCAGGAGCCCCTTGGGAGGTTTTTAAGCCACAAACACAGGTGGAAGGATCATCTAGTCTTTGTCATCTGTCCATACTGCATCCTCTTTCCCATCTGGTGTTCAAGTCATTTGTCCATGTGGCCTCGCTGCCATGTCCTCCTCATCTAGACCACAAGGCCTCCTTCATGTCTGCCAGCGATATGTGCCATACCCGCTCTGCTCAAGGTGACTGGGGAAAATGTCCCACTGCTCCCTGCGCCTCCCTCCAGCATGAAGAGCCACACCATCAACCATTCCTGTCTGTAGCTCCTGGGCTATGTTGGGTATAGGGACCCCCTTGTGAGGTTTGCCACTTAGGGTGAGACTAGGCTTCTGCACAATAAGAATGAACAAATTATTCAGTGGCTGGAACAAGGTAGAAGTTTGTTTTTCTCTAATATAATTGCTATGGACAGTTTTATGTCCTCCCCAAATTCACATGTTGAAACCTAACGTATTTGGAAGTGGAGGCTTGATATGTGATAGCTCATGGGGCTCAGCCCCACAAAGGCCTAGAGCCCTTATAAAAGAGGCCCTAGAGAGCTCCCTTCCCCCTCCACCAAGTGAGGACACAGTGGGAAGACAGGAACGAGGAAGCTGCTTCTAACTAGACACCAACGCTGCTGGTACCTTGATCTTGGACTTCCTAGTTTCCAGAACTGTGAGAATACATCTCTGTGGATTATAAGCCACCTAGTCTAGGGTATTCTGTTGCAGCAGCTGAAACTGACCAATAATGGTCTAAGGACGAATGGTCCAGGCCAGCCGGTGGCTATGCTCCATGTTGACAAGCTAGTGAGTTGCTTCTAGTGAGTTGCTACAGTGTCTGCATAGTGAGGCCAGTTCGTTGTGGGGTACAGCTGGTGAGGAATGTAAAAGCCCTTGGACTTCTTTTTCTCCACTTATCCTATGAGATCTCAGGTAGCTCTTGGCTTCTCTACCACTGATGACTTGAAGTTTGTCTCTAGTCTGGCTTCTCCCCTGAACTTGACATCTCTATTTGGATGTCTAATAAGCATCTCAGACTTAGGATCTCCAAAAAAATGTCCACATCCGTCTGCAGGACTTTCGCTTTCAGTTAACGACAGTTCCATTTTTCCAGTTGTTTGGGTCAACAGATCTTGGTGTCATTCTCGACTTCTCCCTTTCTTACCTCACATCGGATCTGTCAGTAATGCTATTGATCGGTTCTATTATTGAAATACCACATATCCCTCGCTAGTGAACTCCTGTGATCTAAAACTCAGAAACCAAAGAGACACAAAATAAAATTTTTTAAATATCCTTCAACATCTGAGACCTTACTACTCCTACCAGTCCTTAGATCTAAGCCCTGTGTTTTAGAGACGCTGCGTATCACAAACACACGTCAGATAAAGAACATATGAGTGCTTCTGCTGCTCAGGATCTGAATCTCAGTACTGGCACAGCACAACCCAAATCATAAACATCTAGTATTAGCACAAGTCAGGCCCCAGAGAATGCCTCTAAAATCTTGTGTCCTGTGTTGCAAAACAAAAGCGAGTTGCGTCGATTGCTGTAAGGTTTACAGGTTGTGTCACTGCCAACATCAGAGAAACACGGCTTTCAGCGTCTGCAGGAGACTGAAGGATAGAGCTTAGGTAAGAGAACGACAAATTAATTGCTGTGCCAAAAGTTTTCTCTCTGATAGCATGAATGTAATAAATTATGGCACAACAAAATATCATTTTCCAGGAGTGCCTAGTGTCCATTTTCTTGTTTCTCTTCCAGTTTCAGTTCAAAAACTGGAGATGCTCGTAAATTACCTTGGCAGTCACAACAGTTACACATGGCAGCTGAGGGATGTTTTCCAACTGAACAAATCTTATTACTCACCTGGGTATGCGTAGATCTAGATGTAGCATGTGTGAAGCACAGTACCAATTTTTTCTATTGGCGTTAGATGGATATTGAACACGAATTTAAAAAAATTAGTAAGATCTGATAAAAATTTCAAAAACAATATATCAGCTTTAAATTTTCATTTAAATGTTATACTAATGTGTATAGCTTGCTTTTTAAATTTTTATTCTTTGTATTATTGTTTTATTTTAGAGCGTGAGCAAGGAGAGCGGGGGGGTGGTTGGGGAGAGAGAGGGAGAGAATCTTAAGCAGGCTCATTGCTCAGCACTGAGTCTGACACGGGGCTCAATCCCATGACCCTGGATCATGACCTAGTCAGACACTCAACTGACTGCGCCACCCAGGCATCCGGCTTTTTGTCTTGGTTTGGTTTTTTATTTATTTTTTCATTTATTTATTTTGAGAGACAGAGAGAGCACAGTGGGGAGGGTCAGAGACAGAAGGAGACAGAATCCAAAGCAGGCTCCACGCTCTGAGCTGTCAGCACAGAGGCCCGACGTGGGGCTCGAACTCACAAACTCTGAGAACATGACCTGAACCGAAGTCCGACGCTTAACCGACTGAGCCACCCAGGCGCCCCCCGCCCCCCGCTTTTTTATTGTTTATTTTTTTAATTTTTTTCAACGTTTATTTATTTTTTGGGGGACAGAGGGAGACAGAGCATGAACGGGGGAGGGGCAGAGAGAGAGGGAGGACACCAGAATCGAAACAGGCTCCAGGCTCTGAGCCATCAGCCCAGAGCCTGACGCGGGGCTCGAACTCACGGACTTGCGAGATCGTGACCTGGCCTGAGGCGGACGCTTAACCGACTGCGCCACCCAGGCGCCCCTGCTTTTTATTTTTAATGGATGATTGAAATATTTTGGAGTGGCCCGCCTGGGTGACGCAGCCAATTAAGCGATCGACTCTTGATCTCGGCTCAGGTCGTGATCTCATGGCTCATGGGTTCAAGCCCCAAACTGGGATGTGTGCTGATGGCTTGGAACCTACTTGGGATTCTCTCTCTCCTCTCTCTGCCCCTCCCCCACTTGTGCACGTGCTCTCTCTCTCTCTCTCTCTCAAAATAAATAAGTAAATTTTTAAAATAAGTAAACATTTTGGAGTAATTTTTGAATTTTGAAATATATGAGATTTTATTTTTAATTTTGTATTTATTTTTACTTTTTTGACAAAATATATTCAAATTTTGTGTCTTGAAAATACTTATATTGGAAATTAATTTATTATTTTAAAGGTTATCTTTTTTTTTTAATTTTTTTTTCAACGTTTTTTATTTATTTTTGGGACAGAGCGCGACAGAGCATGAACGGGGGAGGGGCAGAGAGAGAGGGAGACACAGAATCGGAAACAGGCTCCAGGCTCCGAGCCATCAGCCCAGAGCCTGACGCGGGGCTCGAACTCACGGACCGTGAGATCGTGACCTGGCTGAAGTCGGATGCTCACCGACTGCGCCACCCAGGCGCCCCTACAGGTTATCTTTTTAAGTGGTCTCTATATCCAATGTGGGGCTCAAACTCACAACCCTAAGATCAAAAGCCCCAGGCTCCAGTGACTGGGAAAATAATTACATTTTAATTTTGATTTTTTTAGACCAGAGGTTGCAAACTTACCTGTAAAGGGATAGACTGTAAATATTTTAGACACTGTGGGCCATTATGGTCTCTGTCACTACTCTGCCATGGTAGCATGAAAGCAGCCATTGACAATATACAAATGAATGAATGTGTCTGTGTTCCAATAAAACTTTGTTTACAAAAACATGCAGCAGGGCTGATTTGGCCTATAGGCTATCGCTGCCAATGCTGTGAAGGGAACACAAATTAGGGGTGCCTGGGTGACAGTCGGTTAAGTATCCGACTCGATTTCGGCTCAGGTCATGATCTCAGCGATCCATGAGATCAGGGACGACGAGGAGCCTGCTTGGGATTCTCTCCTCCCTCTCTGCCCCCCCCCCAATAAACAAATAAACATTTTTTTAAACGAAAAGAACACACATTATGTGAAAATGTTGATGATTAAGAAATATTGGAATACACTTGTGATGAGCACCAGGTATTATATGTATGCAAGTGTTGAATTGCTATATTGTACACCTGAAACTAATGTTAGGCAGTTAGTTAGGCATGAGCGAGGAGGGATAGAGCAGATCCCGGCCATACCCTACGAGCCACCTGGAGGTTAGCAGCCACACCTTCAGAGCGACCTCTAAGGGCCAACAGAACAGGAAAGGCCTGGCCGCAACGCTGGCTCAGAAGCCACAAGGGGATTTCCAGGAACTGAGCATGAGCACAAAAGGTGCACCTACACTGTATGTTAACTAACTAGAATTTAAATAAAAACTTAAAAAGAAAGAAAGAAAGAAAGAAAGAAAAGAAAGAAGAAAGAAGAAAAGAAAGAAAGAAAGAAAGAAAGAAAGAAAGATAGATAGATTAGGGACGCCTGGGTGGCTCAGTCAGTTAAAACGTCGACTTCAGGGGCGCCTGGGTGGCTCAGTCGGTTAAGCGTCTGACTTCGGTTCAGGTCATGTTCTCACAGTTTGTGAGTTCGAGCCCCACGTCGGACTCTGTGCTGACAGCTCAGAGCCTGGAGCCTGTTTCAGATTCTGTGTCTCCCTCTCTCTGACCCTCCCCCGTTCATGCTCTGTCTCTCTCTGTCTCAAAAATAAATAAACGTTAAAAAAATTAAAAAAAACCCAAAAACAAAGAAACGTCGACTTCAGCTCAGGTCACGATCTCGCGGTTCGTGGGTTCGAGCCCCGCGTCGGGCTCTGTGCTGACAGCTCAGAGCCTGGAGTCTGCTTCGGATTCTGTGTCTCCCTCTCTCTCTGCCCCTCTCCCGCTTGTGCTCTGCCTCTCTCAGCCTCTCAAAATAAATAAATGTTTAAAAAATATATATTTAAATTTTTAAAAAGATTAGTAATTTTGATGAAAGAAATCAAGAAAAATATATTCTAAGTATGTTAATGCTCTTCAGCCAAAGACCAGTAGAAACACACCTCTAGATAAACACATTGGATTTATTACTCATTGCAGTGAGAAGTGACACCACTGGGAATCATGGGATATCTCACAGGGTATTGCAGGGGAGGGGCAGAGAGAGAGGAAGAGAATCCCAAGCAGGCTCCGCCCGATGGGGGGCTTGATCTCACATACAGGGGAGATCCTGACCTGAGCCGAAATCAAGAGTCAGATGCTTAACCGACTGAGCCACCCAGGCGCCCCTACAAATAGCCTTTTATAGGATCAGGCCTGGTGGTGAATGACTTGGGGGAAAGTCTAGCAAGGTGGTCACGTTCTGGATGTTAAAAAGCAAGGGCAATTCTATGACTGGGAATCTCAATACATAAATCTTATCCATAGGGATAGGAGACTAGCACAAGGGTAAAACTAACCATTAAGAAGTAGCAGCACTCGGGGCGCCTGGGTGGCTCGGACGGTTAAACATCCCCGACTCTCTTATCGCTTCTCGGCCTTTTGTCTAAGATCAAGTGAAGCATCCCCGACTCTTGATTTCAACTCAGGTTATAATCTCATGATTGTCATGAGTTGGAGCCCTGCCTCGGGCTCTGCGCTGACAGCACGGAGCCTGCTTAGGATTCTCTCTCTCCCTCTCTCTGCCCTTCCCCTGCTCATGTTTTCTCTCTCTCTCAAATAAATAAGCATTCAAAAAGCTTTTAAAAAAGATGTAGCAGTCCCTCATTTTAGCGAAGGGAAAAAGGGTAGGTTGATATTTTGTGGGAGGCACAGTGACTTGTTGTCGTCTGTGTTAAGATAAAATATAAAGTAGCCTTGTTTTATCTCATCTTATCATGGTCTCAGACTAACATCTGAGATTGGTATTCTGTGAGATCATTCATGTTCAATAACATGGTCTAGCTGTGAGCTACAGGCCAGCCCTTTCTCTCTTTTATATGGAATAAATATAAAATAATTTATTAATTATGTGTATGTTTTCTTTATTCCTTGTCCAAATATTTCCAGTCCATCACGAGAACACCCAGATAGGTGGTATGATAATGAAAGGCGTTTATTTTGATAGATTTTCGCTCATATAAAAATTATAGGTCTACACATATTTCTTATTTTGTCATTATGAAGGTCTATTAAGCTATAAAGATGGAATATATTTCAAATGATAGGTTGTGTCTTCATTTGGAATTTTTTAATATTTAGACATGTAACAGGTGCATTTACACCTTTGTCCCAGGCTCTGTAGATGTGAATGGTGGACATTTCCTTTTCACTCAACACATGCTAATTTTCCCTCGGAACTCACCACCCCAGCTCAGAAAGCAAATGGATTCAGAATAGTGAGGATATCCAAGATACCTCCAGAATTCAAGCACTTCTCACACCCCTGTTCCCAATACTCTAGGGTTCAAGCCATCCTAATTGCTTGCCTGGTGTGGTGGAATTTGTTTTTGTCAACTTGGCTGAGCCGGAACTGTGTTTCCCAGAATTCCCTTTCTTGTGTAGTTTTGGGTGAGAATTTGCCCCCGAGAGAGAGATTTAGGCAGGATTTGGAGGCAGAAGTGAGGCTGCGGCCAAGCTTACTCTTGGAAGGCTGGTACAGGGTCAGATGCTGCTGTAGCTCATGAACATTTTCTCCGATCTGCTGGCTCCCCTGGTCAGTGTAAGGCAGCAGCCAGGCCCACATGTCCTCTAGCAACCCCTGGTTCTCTACCTTCCGCTTCTCCAGCTCCAGGGTTAACTGTGTGTGTCTATGAAGGGCATCAGCTTCTATCAATGGTCATCAAAATGGAGGCTTGAAGGTGAGGAGAGACCAATAGGAGGCCTAGCTTGTCCTTGTGGGTTCCAGTTCATCTTCAGGGGTCCAGTTTGACCTTGACATCCACGACTTCGTGTCCATCTTTCAGAACCACCTTATTGATTTCTAGCTCAACACCGGATACACAAGTAACAACTGTGTGGAAACCGCTTAACCAACCCTCATAATTGTGTAAGGTTAAATACCTATAATAAAACCTCAATTTTATATCGCTCCTAATGGTTCTGCTTCTCTGATACAACCCTGGTCAATATACCTGGACTTTTTGCAGTTGACTCTGTCCGTGCCTTCCTGGGCAGCCAGTCAACCTGTTAAAATTTGCCAGACATGTCACTCTGTTCAAATCCTTCCCATCTCATTCTAAGTAAATGCTAGTCTTATTCTAACTGTCCCAGACTCAGTTTAGATGTCTCCCAGCGGTCATATCCTTGCCCCATCTCCAGGCGTTACCGGATGCCTCAGCATCATCAGGAGGCAAATGCTAGCCTTTGGCATGAACTCAAGTAAGCCTGCTATAGTGGAATCAGAGAAGCTTTGGCATTCACGTCTGACCCATCTGGACCCATAAAGGCTCTGGCTTGCCCAGAAACAGCCCAGTGGAATGAGTTCACACGATTCCAAAGCTCAGACTGTTAGGACCCTGTTCATGACCATGAGACTAGACAATGAAAAATGAAAAATTGCTGAGAGGTGAATTCCTCCCTATCCTCCTTCTTATGGACTATTCTAAGACATGGTGGCTCTGTGTGACCTCTTTGAAGAGATCCCACGTGGACTGAACAACTGGCTTTGATTTTTGTGGGACCCTGGCCAGCTAAGTGATGCGCTAGCTTGTATTTCTTTCCTTCCTTCTCCGTTTCACTTCTCCTTTCCCCTGGCTTTGGGGATTGCAACTCCCAAGAAAGCATTAGCATACAACCTTCAATTCAGGCTTCAATTCATTTTCTAGGGAACATAGGCTGACATTTAGTACCAGAAGAGGTCCTAGAAAAAAGGCCTTCAGAGTGTGAGTCTGTGGTGGTTCTTCTCACTTATGTGAAGGCAGTAGGGATCTCATTGCTGGTAGCACGTGCAGTGGTACTAACCTTGGCTTTCAGCGGGCATCACAGTTATGAAAGCTTTCTCTTGTGGTGAAGGAAAGAGTAGGTAGAAAACTACATCCAGGATCAGGCAGATGATAAGTGGCATGGTTGCAAAGAAGTCTAAATGTGCAACTTTAGCCCACCTCCTATGTCAGAGTCAAGGTCCTGACAAGGAAAGAGTAGGACCCTGAGACCCAGGATAGGGACATTAGGGTAGACAAATCTAAGAGCCTTTATCTCGTAAATTCTCCTGAGTTTTCCTGGGTGGGAGAGCCACCCCTGCCCTCTTGCCAAGGAAGAACAATTTCCCCTTTCCTTGAGACTATGCAATAATTTCACACGAAGCAGGTACCTCATAAGATGACATTTATTCTCCTCAAAACCTGCTCCCATTACCTCCTCAAATAACTAGGGTCAGTTCCTGGCAAATCCTGAGTGGGAAAACTTAAGTCCAGACCTGGGAAAAATAAGCTGCACATCAGAGGAATCGAAAGACCTAGCTAATATATGTAGGAGGGATCTTGGGGGTTTTGGACATGGCAGTGAGGGGCAGCATGGCAGAATAGAAGACTGGCTAATAAGGAACACATCATCATGGACCACTGTCCCGTAACTCAGGCTTCAATATATTTTTTAAAGATTTTATTTTGAAGTAATCTCTACAACCAATGTGGGGCTTAAACCCGTAAGGGTGAGTTCAAGAGTTACATGTTCCACCAACTGAGCCAACCAGTGCCCCTCAGCCTTCAATAATCTTGCAAGGATAGCTAGACCTGGTCTCTGGTAGATAGTTTCCAAAGATGGTCACCATCAATTCCTTCCCTTCCTCTGTATACACACCACTCCTCACATCAAGAGACAGAGTCTGTTTTCCTCTTCTCCTTGAACTTGGATTGGCCTTGTAACCTGCCTTAACTAACAGAATATGGCAGCTCTTTCGTCTGGGCTGCCAATACGCCATCCAGACTGAGGAAGACCCGGAAACTTCGGGGCCACGTGAGCCATGGCCATGGCCACATCGGCAAGCACCAGAAACACCCAGGAGGCCAGGGTCATGCTGGTGGCATGCATCATGACAGGATCAACCTTGACAAATATCACCCAGGCTACTTTGGAAAAGTTGGTAGGAGGCATCACCACTTAGAGAGGAACCAGAGCTTCTGCCCAACTGTCAACCTTGATAAACTGTGGACCTTGGTCCTTGAGCAGACATACCCATGTCTGCCAAAAACAAGACAGGAGCTGGTCCTTGCATCGATGTGGTGCGATCGGGCTACTACAGAGTTTTGGGAAAGGACAAGCTCCCCAAACAGCCCATCTTCGTGAAGGCCAAATTCTTCAGTAGAAGAGCCAAGGAGAAGATTAAAGGTGTGGAGGGCACCTGTGTCCTGGGAACTTAAAGCCACACAGAGGGAGGTCATTAACTACTATCAAGTGCTTTTCAAAGAGAGAGAGAGAGCGAGAGAGAGAGAATATGGTAGAAGTGACACTGTTCTCGTTCCAGGACCTAAGGTTTAAGAAGATCAGCAGTTCCCATTTCCTCCCTCTTAGAAGCCAGCCACCATGTATGTAAGAAGTCCAACCACACTGAGACCCTCATACTGTGAGGGAGTACAAGCCAGCCATGTGGAGACACCATATTAAGAGAGATAACTGACCAGTCCCTGGGTGTTCCATCCATTCCAGTTGAAGTGCTATTTGTGTAAGTGAAAAGGACACCTTGGATATTTCTTCTCCCACAAACACCTGCAAACACCACATGAAGCATATGGACACCCAACTAAGCCTAACCCAGACTGCAGAATTGTGAGAAATGATAAATTGCTGTTGTTCTACGTCTTTAAGGGTTTTTTTTGGGGGGGGGGGTTGTTATTCAGCAAGAAATAATTGAAATATGGTTTAATACTTTGCAAGGGCTGTTCCGTAAAGCAGGATGATGGCTTACAACAAATGAGGTCAAGATGCTAGGACTTCCATGGTAGAGTGCTTAAGAAGAGGTCAGAAAGTTCAGGGAGAGGGGTGCCTGGCTGGCTCAGTCAGAAGAGCATGCTACTCTTGAGCATGAGTTCAAGCCCTACGTTGGATGTAGAGATTACTTAGACAAATAAAACTTAAAAAAAGAAAGAAAGAAATTTCAAGGAGGTGGGAATGAAAGATCTAAGAGCTCAGCACCTGACTATGTTCTCTAGAAGGGCCCAGAGGACACTCTCTTTTACTAAGGCAATAAGGGGTTCACTGAGAAAGGGGACAGCAGCATCTCTGAGTAGCTCAGTGGTGTCTGTCTTCAGTGGGCTGAGAAGAAGAGTAGGAGATGATGCCGTGGAACTGGGATCCCTAATATCAATAGTCATGTTGGGATTCCAGAATGGCAAATGTGGCATCCAAGGCCAGGTCAATATGATTTCTATCATGCAGCAAGCTCAAAGTGACAATGAGGGTGCCCTGATCCGCAGGGACCTATGGCAAATTGACTATGGGGAGGGATGGATGGATGGACAGCTGACTGGGTAGCCCTCTCTCTCTCTCTCTATACACACACACACACACACACACACACATATGTGTATACACATACATATATATGATTTTGTTTTATTTTTTGAGAGAGAGAGAGAGAGAAAGTAGGGGAGGGGCAGAGAGGAAAGAATCTCAAGCAGGCTCCATGCTCAGCATGGAGCTGGACACAGAGCTCGATCCCACAACCCTGGGATCATGACCTGAGCTGAAATCAAGAGTCAGATACTCAACTGACTGAGCCACCCAGGCGCCCTTCTATTTTGTTTTGTTTATTTATTTGTTTTGTTTACATGTTTATTTTTGAGAGAGCACAAGCGGGGGTAGGGGCAGAGAGAGGGACAGAGGATCCAAAGTAGACTCTGCACTGACAGCAGCAAGCCCGATGTGGGGCTCGAACTCATAAGCCATGAGATCGTGACCTGAGCTGAAGTTGGACACTCAACCAACTGAGCCACCCAGGTGCCCCCTTTCGATTTTATTTTTTTAAGTTTATTTATTTGTTTGTTTTATGTATTATTTATTTGAGAGAGAGCAGGGGAGGGACAGAGAGAGGGGAAAGAGAGGACCATCCAAGCAGGCTCTGCAATGTCAGTGCAGAGCCTGATATGGAGCTTGAACTCACAAACCGTGAGATCATGACCTGAGCCAAAGTTAGACGCTTAACTGACTGAGACACCCAGGCACCCTCCTTCGATTTTATTTTTAAGTAATCTCTACAGACTGGGTAATTCTCAGTATCTATCTATCTTTCTATTTATATCTAATTTTTAAGTATCTCTACATCCAACATGGGGCTTGAACTTACAACCCCAAGATCAAGAGTTGCATGCTCTACCGACTGAGCCAGAGAGATGTCAATTTTTCATTAAAAAAAAAAATCAAGGGCGCCTGGGTGGCGCAGTCGGTTAAGCGTCCGACTTCAGCCAGGTCACGATCTCGCGGTCCGTGAGTTCGAGCCCCGCGTCGGGCTCTGAGCTGACTGCTCAGAGCCTGGAGCCTGTTTCCGATTCTGTGTCTTCCTCTCTCTCTGCCCCTCCCCCGTTCATGCTCTGTCTCTCTCTGTCCCAAATAAATAAATAACATTGAAAAAAAAAAATCAAGACCTGGGGAGCCTAGATGGCTCACCTGGTTACGTGTCCAGCTCTTGATTTCAGCTCAGGTCATGATCTCGTGATTCGTGAGATCAAGTCCCACGTTGGGCTCTATGCTCACAGTGCAGAGCCTGCTTGGGATTCTCTCTCTCCCTCTCTCTGCCTCTCCCTGATGTGTGCACTCTCTCTCTCTCTCTCAAAATAAATAAATAAATTTAAAAAAAAATCAAGAGCTGGGGCGCCTGGATGGCTCATTCAGGTTGAGCATGTGACTCTTAACCGGTTCAGGTCATGGTCCCGGGGTCATGGGCTTGAGCCCTGCGTCTGGCTCCCTCCTAAGCATGAAACTTCTTAAGATTTTCTCTCTCCTTCTCTCTCTACCCCCCTCCCCTGTTTGTGCTCTCTCTCTCTCTCTCTAAAAAAAAAAAAAAAGGAATAGTAAAAAAAATCGAGAGCAATCAAGACCTGATAAGCAGAAGACTGACATTAATTCCACAATGGAAATCACAGTCCCTCATCCAGATCCTAGATCTAAGTTCACAGAATCAGAACCCCTTGACTATAGAAAAGGCCTTGCCCCATTAAGGAACAACTCTGAAGTGAGTCATACCATAGTTACATATAGTAAATGTTCCTCCAATCCTTCCTCAAAGGGATCTGCTTCCACTTGCCAGGGTGATTGTGCGTTAGGAGAAGAAGAATGTTCAGAATTTTCAAAGATCGTTAAAGACACGGAGTCTGCGCTGACACAGAAACTAGGAGACACAGAGCACCAACATAGCTTTCTGGCTAGAGTAGGAACGAAGAGAGGCCAGGTGATAGATGGAGTTTAGCTTACATCCAGTGGATTACACGATCCTGCAGATACAATGTGGCTGGAGGCACCTGTGGTAGAAAACGTTTCCATAGGGAGTTTATGGGAGTTCAAAAAGGAGAGCTGCAGTGAGGACTCCTGAGGTTCTGGAGTAAGGACATACTACTCACCATGGTCCATTTGAACAAAAAGGTCCATTTTTCCCCCACTTTTTTTATATCTATTTTTGAGAGAGATAAAGAGACAGACCATGATGGGTGAGGGGCAGAGAGAGAGGGAGACACAGAATCCAAAGCAGGTTCCAGGCTCTGAGCTGTCAGAACAGAGCCCGACACAGGGCTCGAATTCACAAACCGAACCATGAGATCATGACCTGAGCCGAAGTTGGACCTTTAAGCGACTAAGCCACCCAGGCGCCCCTCCCCCACTTTTTTCTATTATTTACTTTTTTTTTTTTAATTTACATCCAAGTTAGTTAACATAATGAACAAAAAGGTCCTGATCACACTGGGCCCCAATGTGATCTCTGGATGCCGGGTAGCTGTATGTCTTCAGCTAGATGTTATCAGACAGGCAGAGCAGCAATCCCGTATGATGAAGGTGGTAAATTCAGGGCTGGGCTCATAGGGTTCAGAAGACACAAGTAAATCAAATGAATAGACAGCTCAGACTCCCATGGCATCTAACTCTGTTGATCTGACACCTCTCTTTTAACCCATACCTATGGTCTCATGAAGGGTTCCCTGCAACCAATTTATAAAAGAGGAAAGAAGTCGGGGCGCCTGGGTGGCTCAGTTGGTTGAGCGCCTGACCTCTGGTTTCAGCTCAGGTCATGATCTCACGATATGTGAGTTCAAGCCCCACATAGGGTTCTGGTGCAGCTCAGAGCCTGCTTGGGATTCTCTCTCCCCTCTCTCTCTCTCTCTGCCCCTCCCCCCGTTTACGCTCTCTCTCTCTCTCTCTCTCTCTCTAGATAAATGAATAAACCTTAAAAAATTTTTTTAATAAAAAAAAGAGGAAAGGGGCGCCTGGGTGGCTCAACTGGTTAAGCGTCCAACTTCAGCTCAGATCATGATCTCATAGTTCCTGAGTTCCAGCCCGCGTCGGGCTCTGTGCTCACAGCTCAGAGCCTGGAGCCTGCTTCAGACTCTGTGTCCCCCTCTCTCTCTGCCCCAGTCCCACTCGTGTTCTGTCTCTCTCTGTCTTCAAAGTAAATAAAACATTTAAAAAAATTTTTTTAAAAAGAGGAAAGAAGTCAAACCCATTTCACAGATAGGTCAGTATGATATTTTAGCACCAGCTGGGAATGGACTACTCTGTTACAGCCCATTTGGGGTAGCCTTGGACGGTGGTAGATCCTCTCAGGGGCTCAAACTATGAGCAGCATACTCTGTAGTCCCCCTTTTGTATGGAGGAAGAGGTGGACTGAGGTGCAGACAGACACTAATTCCTAACAAGTGGCAATGGCTTAGCTAGTTGGTCAAGGGCATGGAAAAGCAAGGTTAGAATTTCGAAGGAAAACAGGTCTGGGTAAGGGGCATACAGATGGACTCATACGAGCAGGCACGAGACATGCAGATCTTTGTGTCTCATATTAATGCTCACCAGAGACCATCTACTGCAAAGGAGGCTGTCCAGCCAGATGGTCATATGTCCCGTATTGTGGATGTCAGCCAGTCTCTAAATTTAGCAACTCTATTGCTTTGCAAAAGACTCGTAAAAGAATGGCCATGGTGGCAAAGATGGAGGTTATGATTGGACCCTCCAACTTGGGCTCCCTCTCAGCGAAGTTAATCTAGCAACTACCAACAAATAGCCAACGGTAGGGAGCAGTGTAGCAACAAAAGTCAGGGAGAACAGCTAGCCATCTGGTGGCAGGTCAGTTATATCAGCACCCCGACCCGTTCCACTTTGGGGAAGGCAATGATTCATCCTTACTAGAACTGTTATGTACTTGGAGTGCTTGGGTGGCTCAGTCGGTTGGGTGGCTGACTTCGGCTTAGGTCATGATCTCATGGTTCCTGGGTTCGAGCCCTGCGTCGGGCTCTGTGCTGACGGTTCGGTGCCTGAAGCCTGCATTGGAATCTGGTGACTCCCCCTCTCTCTCTGTCCCCTTCCCAGCTCATGCTCTGTCTCTGTCTCTCAAAAATAAATAAACGTTTAAAAAAATTTTTAGAATTGTTATGTACTCCAACCATAGGTTGCATTTCTTACCCATAGTGCTTCTACAGGCATTACTAACCAAAGGTTCAAAGAATACACGGAATCGAGTGATTTCATTTCCACAAGCTTTAATCTCTTCCTCTGCAGAATGAGGATTATAAACAATAGATACTTCACAGGATTGTTGTGGCATAGGAAAAAGATCACGTATATAGAGCATTTTACACAGGCCCTGGCATGCAGAAAGTTCCCAATAAATGGTAGGCATAATTATGAATTGAATTGAAGTGAATTGTGAAAGGCTTCTGCGCCCCAAGAGGAGCTGGTGTTCCGGCTTCACTAAGCCCAGCAGGACCATGGATTCCGCTCTAGCATGATCTGCTTTGAATACTCTCAGCTATTCAGAAAATCCCTGGCTTGAATTACATGTTTCTGTTAATGGATACGGTAGAGATTCTGTCACTGAGCAGAGCTGGAGGAAAAGAGAAAAGAAACTACAGAATGAGTGCAGGAAATGGAAAGTCTGACAAGGATTGGTTGGTTGCCTGGGGAGGAGAGGAGGCAGTCCAAATGTGATTATAAGAGCCAGCCTTCAGCCCCAGAGCAATAACCTCACTGCTGTTCCCATCTACCATCAGGCTCCGGGAAGGAAGATTCCTCCTCTCCCCTCCTCCAAGGTAAACCCAAAAGCCAGGAAGTATGGATGTCAGATGCCAACCTCTGCCAGGCTGTCTGCCTGTGAGCCTTATGCCCCGAGAGCCACGATACCCATTCTTCAGGGAGGCTATACCCCTGGGTCCCTTGTAGTGCCCTGGGCTAAGACTGGTCTGAGGAGGTGGGTTGGGGCTTTTAGGGGGTTGGGGTGCCAAACCCCAGACTTAGGTTATAGGCACCAAGGCAGCAGTCTACGGCCTTAACCCTGGCACTTCACTTCTTTGGGCTTTAGCTTGTCATCTGTAAAATGGAGATCAAGCTACCTTGCCTGCCCAAAGGACGGGACTGTGTCTGAAACCCCTTTAACGCAGGATCTAATGTGACAGTGAGTTTATCTTTGAGGGCAGATGAAGGTATCTGGAGTGGTTGTTAAAAGCGTGGGTTTGGGGGGGCACTTGGGTGGCTCAGTCAGTTAAGCCCAGACTTCGGCTCAGGTTAGTGAGTTCGAGCCCCGCATTAGGCTCTCGGCTGTCAACGCAGAGCCTGCTTGCCATCCTGTCTCCCTCTGTCTGCCCCTTCCCTCCCCTTTTTCTCAAAAATAAACATTTTTAAAAAGTGTGGGTTTGGGCATTAGTCAAGTGTGGGTTTGAATCCTGACTGCCACTTCCTAGCTGGTCAGACTTAGGAATGTTACTTGACTTCACCCGGTTTCCTAGCTGGTCAGACTTAGGAATGTTACTTGACTTCACCCGGTTTCAACTTCCTTATCTATAACACATGGTTGAGAACAATGGCATGTATTTCAAGGGATTCTTACGGGTGTAATTGACCTCGTGCCATAAAGTGGGAAGTCCTCAATATATGGGAGGTTGTTCTTAATTCGAGGAAAAGGCACTGAACGGACAAAGATCACATTGGAGGTGAGTTTGGGGGCATACGCCTTTTCCTATTCTGTGCTACGATGGAAAGAGCATGAGGTTTGAACTCGACAGTCTTGAGTGCTTGTCTAGGCGGCAACTATTTGCTGCGTGACTGTTGTTGGCAGGAGGAACCGAAAGCCCGCGGCTCCTCAAGGGGGTCCTGGGCTCAGTCCAGAGCACCTTGCTGCTTTTTATGGACTCCTCCACGAATAGAAAGGGAAAACAACCACGCGGGTCCAAAAGGACTCTGGAGACTCATCTCCCCACCCCCTTCTCTGGGCCAGTGACAAAGCCTGCGCGCGGCGCCACCATGCGGCGGAAGGCGGTATCGCTCTTCTTGTGTCACCTGCTACTCTTCGCCTGCGGCGGGGTGGAGGCAGGTAAGCATCCTGGCGCAAGGGAGGGCTGTGAGATAAACACACCGAGAGTTTCGGAAGCCCGGCGTAGACTTTCAGGAACCCTGGCTCCGGGACGAGAAGGGCTGTGACAGTGGACAGCTCCAGGTCACTGTAGCCAGAGTCCCAGGTTCGACTCCTTACGTATCAATTCCTCCATTCCACCCAAGTGTGCTCAGTGCCAGTTATGTGCCAGGCACCGCGCCTTGGATGAAATCTCTTCCCTTCGGCGAGGCTCCCCGAAATGGAAGGATGGGGTGGTGCTGAGCACCAGGCACAGTACAGGGAACCCTGCTCCGCGTTCCACTCTGTCCCCTCCCGATAGGCAAAAGAAGACAGGCAAAAGAAGAGCGCTCGGAGGACGGCGGCTCCGGGGTCTGGGGCGCCCTGACCTACATGGCTGTCGGAGGAGGTGGGTCCAGAGGGCGGAAAGCTCCGGAAGGTGGGGGCCCCTGCTGCGGGCGCTCCCTCACCGCCTCGCCTTCCTCCAGGGCTCCTGGCCGCGGGGCTGCCCGTTCTGGGCTTCACGAGCACGGGCATCGCCGCCAACTCTGTGGCCGCCTGGTTGATGAGCTGCTCCGCGGTGGCGAACGGGGGCGGTGTGCCCGCCGGGGGCTGGTGGCCGTGCTGCAGAGCCTCGGTGAGTGGGCGACCGGGCCCGCGGGCGGGGATGCCAGGGCCAGGTGACTCCATGAGCCGGGTGTCCTTACCATCTCCGTCATGCAGTGGGGAAACCGAGGCAACGAGGGATTACGTAATTTACTCAAATGCTCCCCGTCAGTTGGCACCAAAGCCAGGATTCGAACCTAGTCGGGCTCCTCGCTCTTCGCCACCAAAGCGGGGTGCCTCACTGATGCTTTGGCCAGATCACAACAAGCCTCAGCTTCCTCATCTGTTAACGGGGGATGACCATCCTCAGTGTAACATTTTACGAATCTGCTCAAACTCAGAGAGCCAGAGTGGCAAAGAGAAGTGGCAGAGAGGGGCGCCTGGCCGGGCGCGGTCGGTGGATATGCGTCTCTTGATCCGGGGTTGTGAGTTCCAGCCCCACACTGGGTGTAGAGATTACCTAAAATAAAATAAATCTTAGGGGCTCCTGGGTGGCTCAGTCGGTTAAGTGTGGGGCTTCGGCTCAGGTCACCATCTGACCATTAGTTGGTTCCAGCCGCCCCTGTGGGCTCTGTCCTGACAGCTCGGAGCCTGGAGCCTGCTTCGGATTCTGTGTCTCCCTCTCTCTCTGCTCCTCTCCTGCTCATGCTCAATCTCTCTCTTTTAAAAATAAATAAACATTAAAAAAAAAAGAAAGAAAAGAGGAAAGAAAGGTGGAGTGACCCACTCAATTCAATCTCATACCAACCCTGGTCTTGAACTGTATTTCCTGAACACCATGAAAGGAAAAGCTAGAGTTCAGAATGACCCTTCTGAAAGAATGTGCATTGGGGTGCCTGGCTGGTTCAGTCAAGGGATCATGAGACTCTTGATCTCGGGTCGTGAGTTTGAGGCCCACGTTGGGTATAGAGATCATCAAAAATTTTTTAAATTAAAAAACATGTGCATTTACTTCTCTCTTTCTCTCCTCCACTCCTTTCTTTTTCATTGCTTCCTTCCATCTCTCTCTCTCTCTCTCTCTCTCTCTGAGGCCTCAAAATCTTGGAGAAAAGTTGCCCCTGACTGACTCCCCTCTGCCTTCCTGAACCTTCCATCTGCTCTCAATTCTGGATGACAAAAGCTCAGAGAACCAGCCCAGAAGAATAGAGCCCTTCTCAGAGGGGGCAGAAGGGAAGCCACACCCCAACAGTGGGGGAGGTAGGGTGGGGGCAAGGCTAGGAACAGTCAGGTGCTCGCACTCATGCACATCACAGCGTTGTGACCACGATGAAATCTCTTACTTGTGAACCCCCAGCCCCCACAGGGAGGTCTCCACAAAGGCGGCTGTTATTAGCATTATTAATAACACTGTGTGTTCACCACAGACGTGAAAAGATGAGCTGTTACCTGCGTATTTTTCTTTCTTTTTTTAATTTCTAGTTTTTAAACGTTTTTATTATTTTTGGGATACAGCATGAGCAGGGGAGGGGCGGAGAGAGAGGGAGACAGAGGATCTGAAGCCGGCTCTGCACTGACGGCAGAGAGCCCAATGAGGGCTCGAACTCACGAACCGTGAGATCGTGGCCTGAGCCAGGAGTGGATGCTTAACCGACTGAGCCACCCAGGCACCCCTGTGTATTTTCTTCTATGGAACACGTCTCTGATTTGAGACGGCAAGTCAAGGGGGAAATAGGATTCACTTTGCAGAACTCCTGTCCCCTCTCGGGGCCTCTGTTTCTCTAACTGGAAATAAAGAGGTTGGGCTTAACTAATGATTTCCAGACCTTTGGATTCCCAGGCCTCGTGCCTGGGCCCCAAGTGACCTGACTATATTTGCTTTACAGGGGCTAGTGGTGGCAGTGCCCTCATGGGCAAGATTGGTGCCTTTCTGGGCTACACTGTCCACAAACTCCTTGAAAACAGCCGGGAGAAGGAGGAGGAAGTGGAGGAGGAGGAGTAGGCGGAGGCTCCCAGGAAACCCTTCCTTCCAATTGTAGTCGAGAGCTTTCTGTCACGCTCATCAATGACCTAAGTGGAAAAGCAGAATAAAATCCTGTCAGAAAACACTCTGCCGTTCTGTGAGTCTCCCAACAAGATCTGGCTCCAATTTGCCTCATCCGCACACCTCCAAACCCCTTTCTCCCCTCAAGCCAACCGCAGCTCCCGGAACACCACCAGGTGGCTTTGTCTCTGGGCCTCAGCACATGCTGTTCTCTCTGCCTAGAATGTCCTTCTGAAGCTCGTAACCCAGCTCAGACATCCCCTCCTCTGGGATTCCTTCCCAGCAGAGCCTCCTGCCACAGCGTGAACACTCAGGCTCAATTTCACAGGGTGCCTGGGGAGGCAGAGCTCAGTCCTGTTCTCAGTGGGAGAAGCTTCCAGCTACTTTTCTGATGAGGCAGAGATGGAGAAGCTGGATCTCCATTCTCTGAAGAAGCGCTAGGTGGAGAATATAGGCCAGACCTTTGCCTCGGGGAAGTGTGTGACAGCAGCTTTTCGAGGGACCTCGGCAAGGTCTCCTTCCCTCCAAGATAAAGTGGGATAAAGTGGACAGTTGGCATACGGAGGCTTTACACCCTCTGGGTGGGAAAGGAAGGCCAGACCAGACCTAGGGGGGAGATCTGAAGTTAGCGAGTCCTGTCCAGGGGAACCTGGGTGCCTGGACCCAGGTAGGGGGAGGCCAAAGAGGCCCTCGAAATCAAGTGGCAGTGAGGACAGAAGGGTCCCAGCCCCGGTTCTGGTTTATGAGTGGGCACACCAGCTGCCATGCCAGACTGGCCTCCCTGGGAGGTCCGCATCCCTGGGAAGCCGTCACGTGCGAACCACGACATCTTGTCACAAAAGGGCCACGTAGGCTGTCCTCAGGCCTCCCCCAGCTCGCCCCACTTATAACCCAGAAACTCGTCTTCAATTAGCAATGTGTGTGGGTGGGCGGGGAAGAGGTCCCCTCCTGTCTGCTCCTGCCCCCAGATCTAACGCCATCTGGGCAGATGGCAATTGTCTGCCCCAGCCGGCTTGCCCCAGGCCCCGAGAAGCACTGCTCGTGGAAAAGGCACACAGGTAGTAGAGGCACCAGCTGCTCCACACACACTCTCCGTGGTTTGTGTCCCAGAGCGAAAGCTGGGCTGGGTCCCCTGATACTTACCATAGGACCTCTGCGGAGTCCCGCCTCGGCTGGGGCCGTCCACAGACGGGTAGACAGCGGACTTCTGCCTACAGAGGAAGGCGGGGTCTCAAGCATCACACTCTACTGAAGGCTGCACCCCAGTTTGTCTATAAGGTTGATATCCCAGAGACATGAATGTGTGTCCCTCAACACTTTCGGGGAGAGTGCTGTCTCTAATTTGTCTCTTCTCCCCAATGCCTGGGACAGGCCTCGTATAGGTGCTAATAGATGTGGGTAGAATTGAACCTGAGGTCAGTCCTTCCATCTGCCTGTCTGTCCCATCACCCTCACCAGATCTCATGGGGAGGATGACTGGACCTCTTGTTCTTTCCCTTGGGGACCCTTGATAATACTCACTGTCACTCCCATGTAGGCCTGGGGATGAGGGGCCTGACCCCCTTTTAACACTGTGGTCTGAGTAAACACAGGCCCCTAACCTTTTACTCAGCATTTTCCAGCATAGATGAGGCTGGGGTTTTCACATAAGGCAGTGAAGCATAGTAGCTAGGAATTCCCTCTGGAGTCCTACAGACCTAACACGAGTTCCGTCACATCGTGCGACTCAGTTTCCTCCTTTGCAAGATTAGAGCAGAAAGCAGAGAGGAAATAGCCAAATAACAACCAGGAACTAGATCATGTGACTTTGGGGGTCAGGGTTTACTTTCTGGAACTCACAGACCCTGTTCTTCCTTTCTCCCAAGTGTTGGCGCCCTGCCCCCAGGAGCATACACACACACACACACACACACACACACACAATTATTCCCTTGGCATCTTATTGCCTTGAACAGCGTCAAGGCCAGAGAGAGACAGCTCTGCCCCCAGGATTTCAGATTTGAGGCCTCAGCACTTCTCAGGCTGAATGACACTGAAAATTACCCATCTCTAAGGGGACACTCTTCTTACCACAAGATCCCATGGGTCTGTGCAGGATAACTCCTTGCTTTCATTCTGCGGGCATTTCCTGGGCACTCAGTCTGTATCAGGCACTGTGCCAGCTGCTGAGAACACTGTGGTGAAAGAGACCCAGTTCCTACCTCCTTGGAGCCCACAGTGCACAAACTAGGAGCCCCCCCAAAGTATCCATGGACTCCTTCTCCCTCCCTGTCACCACCTCCTTGCCCCTGTCTCCTTTCACCCATCCTGGCCCTTGTTAGCCATCATGGACCACCATCATCCTGTCTACAACGTGTGAGGCAGAATGATGAACACAAACCCGAATTCATTAATGGCAGCAAGTCAGGAGATGCTAATGCACTTTTAGACCCCTCCTTGGCAATGGCCTTCAGAGAGACAAAAAGCTGAGTCCCGGCCCAGCAACAGGGTGGGGGCGCCTCTGGCAGCTTACTTGCCCTCTCTGAGTCTTAGCTTCCTTGCTTTTAAAATAAGGGGGCTCAGATATTATGATCTCTGAGGTCCTTCCTGGTCTAAAACTGCTGAGTCTGAAGCACATGCTTCGGAATCCTCTCGGTCCTGTCTGATCCAGGCCCTCTGAGAGTGGATTTTATTTTTAGAAGCTGCCAAAAGCCACCTTGTGGTGCCAACTCTGGTGACTAAGGTGGGTGATGGTGTCGAGGATGCCATGTTGGTCACAAATGAGGGTGACTAGAAACCAGCAGGGCAGATCCTCACTCTGGGACCACACCCTGAGGCAAGTCCAAAAATAGATCCCATCTGTGTGGCTGACTTTATGGAAAACAGCATTGAGGTCCTCTGTCCTCATCATTTCTCTCTGGGCCTCAGGTCATAGTCTGTGAATGGAGGAGGGGAGCAGTGAGACTCTCATCTGGACCTAGACTGTCTTTCCCAAGCGCTCAAGTTGGGGTGTCTTTCTCTTAATAAATTAATAAAATCCGTAGGGCTTTCTTTTATTCGTTAAGGGCTTTCCTGGCCCGGTTGGTACCCTGGAAAGTCCCCCTCACTCCCTGTAAGAGCCGACCTCCTACCATCCCATGGTGCTATGTACGGCTATAGCCACCAGGTGGCAGTACAGTCCCTACCCTGAATCTCCCTCTGCCTGCATCATCCTTGAAGCCGCTCCCCAATTACCACAGCTCTCCCTGGGGCGGACGGCACCATGGATGCCGAAGACCAAAGTGAATCAGACGTTGCCCCTGCTTTACAGAAGGAGCTCCCGAAGCTCACGGAATGGTCAGTCCTGAGGATCCCTGCAGGGCCTGCTTCTCCTCTCCCTTGCAGGCCCTTAGTCCTCCAAGGCTGGGATCTCCAAACGCCCGAGCACAGCTTCAGGACCCTCTACAGTCAGGTCTCACCTCCAGGTCTACAGCCTGTGCTTCCAGACCTGGGCCACAGAGATTGAAAGGAAATGAAAAGAACAGTCCACACAAGGAAATGAAAAGAACAGTCCTCCTTGACTGGGTAGCAGAGAATGATGCCAGGTACAGGGCATCTCTGGACTCAGCCTTGAAGGGGGCCTGGGCCAGCAAAGGGCCTGGGTCAGCGGTAGCTGGAGGGAGCTGAAGCAGAGGAGGCCTGTGGCTTCCTGTGAAGAACTAAAGAGCCACTTCCTTTAAGCAGATGGCTGTGGGGGGAGGGGCAGAAGATAAGGGAGTGTGGGCTTCCTGGCTCAGGCAGAAAAAAATAGGGGCCCCAGAAAGGGTCCATGAAGAGGCCCAGAGCAGCCTTCTATTTCCCTTCCTTCTGAGGTCTCCGTGGAGCAAACAGTGCAGACAGGTAGGGTCACACCCTTATCATGTGCTATGAAGCCACTGAGAAGAGAGTCAAGTTAGGGGCAGGTTCATTTGTATAAGCCAGTAAGAAATGGAGGCTTGATTACTCCAAGAAGCAGGCGCAAGCACTCAGCCCCAAGTCCAAGACCGAGCCCCAGAGCCCAGTCCCAGACCTCCAGATCCAAGGTTTTACATTTATAACTCATTTAATCCTGACAACAATCCCTCTGGGGTGTTATTAGAATCCACATTTTATAATGAAGAAATCAAGGCAGAGAGAGGTTAAATGACTTCCCTAAAAATAAACAGCTAGCAAGTGGCAGGGGCAGGATTTGAATCTCGACAGTCTCTCTAGAACAGTACTTGGCACCCAGAGAAGACTGTATAAATAATTGTGTGATGAAGGGTACTTAATCTAATCTTCCTCGGTCCCACCCATCCGCCTGCACTCAATCCAGCAACCAGGCAGCCTGTAGATCCTATCTCCTAATTATTTCTTGAGTCTGTTCACGACTCTCCACCCACATGGCCCCCCTCTCATCATCTAGTTCAGGCCTAGAGGACACCTACAAGGTCTTCCTAATGGGTCTCCCAGTGTCCACTCTTGTCTATTATCCACACAGAGCAAGGAAGATCTTAAAACAAAGCGAGAAAAAGTGACACCCCCCCCCCCGCCCCTTCCAGCTTTAAGCCCATCACACTTAAAATACAATTCTACTCCCTTACTCTGGTCTTCAAGGTCTGGAATCATCTGTTCCTCCAAAGCTCCAGAGTCTTCTCTCACCTCGCTTTCCCTCCCCCAACTCTTTTCCAGCCATGCCGGCCTCTTTTTCCTTTCCAGAACCCTCTAAGTGCCTGCCAACCTCAATGCCTTTCCACAAGCTCTTCCCTCTGCCTGGAACACTTTTGTTGCTTCAGGAGTCAGCTCGAACGTAACTTCTCCAGAGACCCGAGCCCCCAATCTAAATTAAACACTCCGTTATCCCAGCAGCCTGTACCTTATGTTCCTAGAATGGATCACGATTGTAATAAAAGCATGATTGGTATAAGCATTGTTACTGTCAGACTTCTTCACTAGCCTCCGAGCTCCGTGAACACAAGCACAAGGTTCCTCGTTATTTATCACCAGCACCCAGCTCAGTTCCTGGCACCCAGGAGGTGTCCAGTAGCTATGGTTGAGTGGATGGTCCAGATGGATGGACAGACGGATGGATGGGTGGTGAAGAGCGATTCAGGGAATAAGCACATTTTAAAATTAGGAAACTGTTTACCCTGACTGTATTTCTCAGGGCAGGTATAATGTGTGCGATTCACATGGCGGTTATTTTCACCCTTCGAGAGCCCACAACCACTGCCCGCTCCCAAGACCTTTCCCAGGTAAGGCCACCGGGCGGGGCTTCCTGGCGGCGCCGCGTGACGTCATAGGGGAGGCGTGCCCGGAGTACGCCTCTGCTTCCGATTGTTGGCGCGGGGCGGCGGCAGCCAGCCCTCTGCGCCGCTGCCTGTCGGGAGTAGCTGCGCTGGGAGCGCAGGAAGGCGGAGGAGTGAGCCGAGGCGTCCCCGTAGACGGCCACAAGGCTGCGTCGCAGCAGCGGCGCCAGCTTCAGCGCGCCGGGGTACCCCGGGGGCCCGTTTCACGTCGCTCCGAGCGTTTGGCGAGGCTCGCGCCATTATGCGGGGAGAGGGGATCTGTGTCTAGACCGTTCCCCGCAGCGGGCGGGGCAGATAGTGTGGCCAAGCCTAGGGGCGCCCACTGGAGCGCAACTATTTCAGGCCTCAGACCTCAGAGAGGAAAGTCCCAGAAAACACAGCCCCGCCGTCCTCTCACTCTCCTGGACACGCCCCCCTCCCCCTTAAACGCAGACCCGAAAGTGCTGCACGACGAGGTTTCCAGCCCTAGCTCTGCATGACCTGGCACAAGAGTCATGCCATCTGCACCTCAGTCTGCTCATCTGCAAAATGAAGCTGTACTTGCAGTCAGTGATGTGGTGTATGCGGTGCCTAGCACCGGACTGGCACATACTAGGTGCTTTGCAGATACTAGCTTCCTTATCCCTGACCCTGACCTGCCATAGATTTGCTCTGTGGTCTGGAGCGATTTCATTGAACCTCCGTCCGTGGGGGGCCTCACTTCCGCATTTTGTGATGAGAGATGTCCTTCCAGCCCCTGTGGTCTGAGAGCTAAGATTTACTGAGTCATTGAATCAGTGATGAGCTGAGGACCAGAACCTCACTCACCTCCAGGTGTCACTTTCTATGTGGTTCCTCTGACAAATGAACTTCCTCATCCTCCTTGAGATGCCTCTGAGGTTGTGCCTAAGAGAGCTGGACTTCCCCAGAGCTTCTGCGGGGTTCTTAGGGGGTCTGCAGGGACCTTAAAGGGCATCCCAGACAACCTTCCTCAACGTTTTCTACTGACTGGGGTTGGGTCACCACCACTACCCCCCTCCAATCACCATGTAAAACCCTTTGGGGACTGCCGGTGGCCTTCAGGCAAGTCAGCAGACCCACAAGGCCATACCTGGGTCCTCTAGTCTCAGTCACACCTCCTCCCCCTCTCCCAGCCTGGCTGTAGTCAGACTGATCTCCTCTCAGCCGTCTTTCCTCTTCTCTGGGTGTTTGCACAGGTGATTCCCTCTCTGCCCCATCTTCTTTCACCTGGCTCAACTCCTCATTCATGTCCCTCATGGGACAGAGTGGATCCTGACCCCTAAGATGGGTCCCCTTTTAGATGAGGACTTGTGACTTCTGACTCATCCAGCTCAGCCACTGCCCTTCGCTTCCTACCCTCCTGTCATGCTAAACTTTCAGCTCCTTGAAAATGCAGGGCTTTCGCTTGCCTTCAGGCATTGCACCTGCTGTTCTCTCAGGCCTAAACATGCTTCTCTTCCCTACTTTACTCATATTTGTCCTTTCAGCTCTCAGAAGTCCTTGGCCAGCCCCTACCATACCAAGTACCCACTTTCTTGCCCCTCTCTAATGTCCATTGATGAGTGATTCCTTGCCCAGTGCTTGTCCAGTCTCTGCTTACATACCTCAGAGACAGGGAGCTCACGACGATTGAAGCAGCCTACTCCATCTGCCCCATAGAAGGCCTCCAATTCCTGCCCACCCCCAACCAGTGCTCAAGAGATTCCCTGGAACTGAGGCCCAGAGTGAACAAGTACTTTGAGATACTTGGTGAAGAGCCAGGGACGATCCAGCTGTCCTAAGGGCTCTTGCGGGCTCACCTGGCCCTAACAGGGCACATAGGTATCAGCACTGGCCAGGTCCCACATAGTCTGGATCCATTTGTAGGCCTGGGACTTGAGACGCTGTCACCACTCATGTTTCCCTCTCACCTAGGAGCAGTGGATCAGCCTCTGCTGGCGACAGGGACACCAGCACCCTGGTCTGGGTGGGGGAAGGTCAGGAAGGAAGCACTTTCAGGTAGCATTGGACCCCTATTGCTTCATTCAACTGCACGCCAGCCCTGTAAGGGAGAGATGCTGTCCTCAGTTTACAGATGCACAAACTGAGGTTTCTGGACAGATGCAATTTACTTAAAGTCACACAGTGAGATAGTGGCAAGGCCAAGATGTATTTCAAAGCCCAACCTCTTTCCTCCGTCCCTTAGTTTGGTGCCTCTCATCTACCTGCTGCGCTCTGAGGCCCATTCTGCTCAAAGCATCGTAAAGTCCTGAAGGGCCCCATTCTCCTGTTCCCTACAGCTGGGTCCTACCCCCAGTGGGGCATCAGTAACTGTGCCTGAGCAGCAGCTCGGGCGTGGCTGTAATGCCAGGAGTCACCTCCTCCTTCTGCCCTTGGTCACTATCCCCAAAAACTGCAGAGGACCCAGACAAAATTAGGCAGTGGCCAAGAGGTGTCGTATAGACACCAAGCCCCGGAACTGGGCTGAGCCACTTATTTGCTGTGTGACCTTGGGTGAATTCCTTTCCTTCTCGAGCCATCATTTATCATCTGTGAAGATGGACAATTATCCCTTCCCAGGGCCTCAGTGTGCTAGAATTAAGGAAAGCTGCTCTCTCTCCCAGGCTACCTCACCCTTGAACCCTCTCACCTTGAGAAAGAGAGCCCCCCTCCAGGGTCCCTGTGGTAGCAAAACTCGAGCATAAACTGCACATAGCCTGTCATTGATGGGGGTCATAGATCCTGGGCTGGGTGGACACCAGCTTGGGAGGACTAGCTTTCCTGGCTTTCTGCCCCCCTTCAGCCTCAACCCTGGCTGGGAGCTGGCTCGCGTCAATTACATCTGCTCCCTCCACTGTCTGTGGCCTTTGCAGAGCCATTCCCCCAGGGGACTCTGCCCTCTCCTGCCTCCTCCAATCTATCCTCCCCGCCTTCTTCCTCCCACAAATGTTTACCCATGCCTACTCAGTGGCATAGATCACTGAATAAGCGCCGTGCCTGTCCCTTGTAAAAGCTCAGTTTAGTGGGGGAGACGGACAAGGAAATTGAGATTACAATCCACTCACCCATCCCAAATTCTATTGCCCCCCCCCCCCCGCTGCTGCCCTCACCTGTACAGTCTGTTCTCCACACAGCAGCCTGAGCCATCCTGTTAAAGAGAGGTCAGAACATGTCACTATGCGCTCAGTCCCCTCCCATAGCTCCCCATCTCAAAGGAAAAGCCAGCGTCCTTGCTGGTGACCTGCAAGGCCTCTGCACGATCTACCTCATCGCCTCCCACTCTCACCCTCCGAGCTCCCCATTCCAGGGGCACCGGCTGCCTTGTTGTTTTCAACATGCCAAGCATGCTCCTGGCTCAGGCCTTTGCATTTGTCCTTGGTCCTGCTGGGACTGTCTCCCCCCAGGTATCCCTGTGGCCTCCATCCCTTCGCGAAGGTGTATCCACCCTCCCCGGGGGAGCCCTCCCTGGCTGCCCATCGAAATACTACTCCCTACATGCCTTCTGTCCTTTTATCTGCTTTGTTGTTTTTCTTGGCACGACCACGTGACATGTAAGTATTGTTTTTTTTTTAATGTTTGTTTGTTTTTGAGAGAGAGAGAGAGAGAGAGAGAGAGTGGGAGGGAGACACAGAATCTGAAGCAGGCTCCAGGCTCCAAGCTGTCAGCACAGAACCCGATGCGGGGCTTGAACCCACGAACTGCCAGATCATGACCTGAGCCGAACTTGGGCACTTAACTGACTGAGTCCCCCGGGGAACCCCGACACATGAATACTGTTTATGTCTGTTCCCCTATAGAGTATAAGTCCTATGAGATCTCCTGAGGTTCCCCACCCTCAGGAAAAAAAAAAAAAGGGAAAAGAATACCAGAAAACTTTTCAGGGTGTGGGGGAGAGGACACCACTACACTAACTACTATAGGTAATATTTAAAGCGTCAGTAATTAAAACAATTTGATTTGGGTGCAGGAGGAGACAAGCAGACCGAGGGGACTGAAGGTAGACTGTCCAGAAATAGACTCAATGGACAGTTATTTAGTATTTGATAGAGGCGGCGTCTCAAAGTGGAGAATGGACACTAGTAAACAGTGTTAGGACAACTAGGTAGCCAACTGGAAAAGAAAAATTAGATCTGTATGTCACATTGAGTACTTCACTGAGGATAACTTCAAAGGGATCAAAGATTTAAATGTTAAAAAAAAAACCCACTATAATCTCATAGTGGGAAAGTCTACCGTGACTCAAACCCAAAAAGTCATAAAAAAGGATTGGCTAAAGTCAGCTACATAAAAATAAAAAACTTTCACAAGCTAAAACACAACAAAGCAAGTCATGAGACAAATGACAAGCTAGAGGAAAATATTTGCAACTCGGATCATAGACAAGGATCATCTCTCTAATTGATAAAGCATTTTTGGAAATTCGTTAAAAGGACAGGGGCACCTGGCGGACTCAGTCGGTTAAGTGTGGGACTTTCTGCTCGGGTCGTGATCTTGCGGCCTGTGAGTTCGAGCCTCACGTCGGGCTCTGTGCTGACAGCTCGGAGTCTGGAGCCTGCTTCAGATTCTGTCTTCTTCTCTCTGCTCCTCCCCCACTCTAGCTCTGTCTTTCTCTGTCTCGCAAAAATGAATAAATGTCAAAAATAATAAATAATTAAAAAATAATAAAAGGAGCAACACCCTAATAGAAACAGGCGTAGGATATGAATGACAGTTCCCAGAAAAGCAAAATAGAAATGGCTTCTCAACATGTGAAAAGAAGCTCAAACTCAGAAGAAATGGAAATCTGGGAAACCACAGTGGGATACCATTCCTTATCAGTCTGGCAAAAAATCTCAAAGTTTAGGGCTGCCTGGGTGGCTCACTCGGTTGAGCCTCTGAGTCTTGATTTCAGCTCAGGTCATGATCCCCAGGTCTTGGGATGGAGCCCAGCATTGGGCTTGGTGCTGAGTGCGGAGCCTGCTTAAGATTTCCCTCTCCCTCCCTCTGCCCCTCTCTCCTGCTCTCTCTCTCTCTCTGTTAAAAAAAAAAAAAAATCCCGAAGTTTAATAATCTAGTCTGTGGCTATTTCTGTAAGGAACCACACTCTTGTATGTGCTGTCACAGAGTGCTCTCACGCACGTGAATATAAATCGGTACAGGCCCCAAGAGGGCATTTTGGCAAATTCTATCAAAATTCTAAATGCCTCCAGATGTCCTGATTCTGGGAATTTATCCTTCAGATGCACTTGCACAAGTGAGAAATGAAGTTGTATAACGTTATTCACTGCAGCACTGTTGACAATAGCAAAAGACTCAAAATAACCCAATTGTCCATTAGTAAGGTGTTGGGTTAGGTAGAGGACAGTCCACCCGTTAACTGGAACACTATGCAACCATGAAAAGAATGAAGGAGATCTGTGTGTGTCCTCATAGGGCAAGTTTGCAGGGGACATTAAGTTTAAAAAGCAAGGTATGTGGCACCTGGCTGGCTCACTGGGTAGAGCATGCAAACTCTTGATCTCAGGGCTGTGAGTTCAAGCTCACACTGGGTGTAGAACTTTAGTAAGTTCTACTTACTAAAAAATAATAAAAAGTGAAAAATAAAAAGCAAGGTACAGAGAAACATATGTGATATTCCACTGTCTGTAGAAAAAGAGTTTTAATATTTTCTTATGTCTCTATATTTGTGACCTTACTGAGTGGCAGCATAACCAGTGATTAAGAGCACAGACTCAGAAGCCAGACTGCCTTAGTTCAAATACACATTCCCGTGTTGTAGTGGGTTGAATAGCGTCCCGCCGAAATTCACGTCCACCTGGAACGTGTGAATGTGACCTCATTTGGAAATAGAGCCTTTGCGGATGAAGTTAAGGTCATACTTGATTAGGGTGGGCCCTACAATCCATCATGACAGGTATCTTTATAAGGAGAGGAATATTTGGACCCAGAGACAGACACACAGTAGAAAATGCCGTGTGAAGACAGAGGCAGAGATTGGAGAGACGCATCTACCAAACCAAGGGATTGGAAGAAAGTACCTGAAGCTGGAAGAGAGGCATGGGACAAATGCCCTGAGAGCCTCTAAAAACAATGAACCCTGCTGGCACCTCAATTTTGGATTTCTAACCTCCAGAACTATGAAAGAACAAATTTCTGGGGGCTTCTGGGTGGCTCCTTCAGTTGAGTGTCTGACTTTGGCTCAGGTCACGATCTCCCGGTTTGTGGGTTTGAGCCCCATGTTGGGCTCTGTGTTGACAGCTCAGAGCCAGGAACCTGCTTCAGATTCTGTGTCTCCCTGTCTCCCAGTCCCCCCGCCCCACCTGCTTGTGCACTCTCTCTCTCTCTTTCTCAAAAATACAATAAATAAATAAATAAATAAATAAATAAATAATATATTTTTTTAAAAAAAGAAAAAATTTCTGTTGTTTGAAGCCATCCAGTTCATGGTAATTTGTTATGGTTATAGCAGCCCTAGAGAACTAATATGGTTACTTAAAAGCTGTGTAATTTGGGGCAATAATTTAGCCTCTCAGTGCCCTAGTTTCCTCATCTGTAAAGTAGGGCTAACAGGACTTAGGTCATAGGGTTGAGTCATAAAGATTAAATGAGATTAAATCTTTTAAAGATAAGAATAAGGTCAGGGGGCACCTGGGTGGCCCAGTCGGTTAAGCGTCCGACTTTGGCTCAGGTCACGAGCTCACGGTCTGTGAGTTCGAGCCCCACGTTGGGCTCTGTGCTGACAGCTCAGAGCCTGGAGCCTGTTTGGATTCTGTGTCCTCCCCATTTCTCTCTGCCCCTCCCCTGCTCATGCTCTCTCTTGCTCTCAAAAATAAATAAAACATTAAAAAGAATAAAGATAAGATAAGGTCTGACACATATAATGTTAAACATAAATGTTAATTACATATATGCTTGTGTTTGTGTAAAGAAGTCTTGGACGATCAAGAAACTAACACGTGTGGTTGGTGGAAGGAAGGGAATAAAGGCATGAAGGGGAACAATACTTTGCATTTTGGGGCTTTTTAATTTTTTAGGGAGAGACCGAGAGTAAGGGGAGAGAGAGAGGGTAGAGGGAGAGAGAGGGAGACTCTCAAGCAGGCTCCACGCTCAGTGCAGAGCCTGACATGGAGCTCAGTCTCACGCCCCCAAGATCATGTCCTGAGCCAAAGAAATCAAGAGTCAGGCGCTCAACCGACTGAGCCACCCAGGCGCCTCATAATATATTTTACTCTTTGAACCATATGATGTATTATCTGTTTTAAAAAATAAATTAAGGAGCGCCTGGCTGGCTCAGTCAGTAGAACATGTGACTCTTGATTGCGAGTGCAAAGCCCCATGTTGGGCCTAGACCTTACTTTAAAAAATTAAATCAAAAATTATTTTGGGGGCAATCTGGTTGGCTCAGTCAGTGGGGTGTGCAACTCTTGATCTTGGGGTTGTGAGTTGAGCCCCATGCTGGGTGTAGAGATTTCTTAAAAATAAAATCTTTTAAAAGATTATTTTAGGGGCACCTGGTGGCTCAGTCAGTTTAAACATCTGACTTGGCTCAGTCATAATCTTGCGGTTCAAGAGCTCAAGCCCCACGTCCGGCTCTGTGCTGACAGCTCAGAGCCTACAGCCCATTTCAGATTCTGTGTCTCCTCCCTCTCTCTGCCCCTCTCCCACTCTCATTCTGTCTCTCTCTCTGTCTCTCAAAAATAAAGCATTAAAAATTATTTTTAACACAAATCACATTACTCTCCTGCTTGAAAACCCTCCAATGGTTTCCTATCACATTTATAACAAAGTCACATATCATGCTATGGCTGACCAGTGCACACCAGAGTGCAAGCATCTCTCCCCGTTCAGCTCTGGTTCGTGCCTCTCATTCACTCGGACAGGCGGCCTGCTGTTCCCAGAGCCTGCCAGGCACACTCCCACCTCAGGGCCTTTGCACTGGCTGTTCCCTCACTTCATTCAGATCTCTGCTTTAAGTTGCCTCTGCAGAGGCCTTCTCTCACCTAAAAAAATAAAAAATAAAATCAAAAGCAGCCCTGACTCGCAAATGCCACCATACACTGTCCCCTTCCCTGCTTTACCTTTCTTCAAAGTATATATCAGCCTCGATATTACATATGCGTTGATTGTCTCCTCCCCCTTCTAAGTTCCAAGACGGGAGAGACTGTGTCTGCCTTGTTCACAGCTCAGCCTGTGGAGCCACCCACAGGGACCACTGTGTCATTTTCTAACTCTAGTAAGGAATCCCAGATCTGCTCCCCCTCTCTGTCGGTAAGTCCCTTCTGCAATCTAGCTGAAATCACTCCTGCTACAATAAAGAATGAATTTCCTCTTAGTTCCCTGGGACCTCTGAGAGAGCAGCTGGGCGACGTTTTCCTATACTCTTTGTTGGTTGTCAGAGATTTGGAGATGGGCCCTCATCATGGAATTTCCAGGTCAGGTTCTCAGGCAGAGGCACACTGGCCAGATGCTTGGCAGGAGAGATTGCTCCTTTATTCGGCTCAGAGGATCTCAGCGGGCCCTGCAGAACTGCCAGCTCCCTAGGACTGTGTCCATCAGGTGATGGGGGACCAGGCACAAGGTGTGGTGGACACAGTTGTGGCAGCTAATAAAGATGGATGAGGGGAGAGATGAACACTTGTGACCTTGACCTCCTTGCTCCCACCTCCCCCTTCTTAATTCATCCATCCGTTTGTTCAGCCTTTCAGAGCAAAAGTCAAGAGCACCAGCTATGTGCCAGACACCCAGCTCTTATCTTCTCTAATGTCATTTTCCCTCTCTGTAAAATGGGTGCCCTCTTTCATGGTCATTGTGAAGATCTAAATGAGCTAATGCACAGAAGGCCCTTAGCATCACCCTTGGCTCCTTGTAAATACTCAATAAATAAACATGTCGTTTTTCGGTGTAACCAGCACTGAGAGATGCCAGCTCTGGGCCAGGCTCCCAAGGGTCCAGTGTAAAAGGCTGATATATAACATACACTTCAAGTAACTGAGTGCAGTGCTTAAGGGCAAGGCGGGGCTGGGAGCTTGTGGTCCATATGCGTTAATGTCTTCTCCCTTCCCCTGGACCTGGAGAACTTATAAATGGGGTGACTTCTGCCGTTTTGCTTTGTCTCTTCCTTCAAACTCGGGGCTGGACCATGTCTCTTCCGTATGTTTCAAATGTTGGCGTTATCTACCCTTTACTCTGCGCGGTAATACAATACAACAGGCACTTCACATGCATTAATCTCAGTTCATCATCGAACACAGATTTTGTTAATACCCCCATTTTACAGATCAGGAGGCTAAGCCTTCAGGAGGTTAAGCAACTTGGTCAAGGTCATTCAGCCAATAGATGGCGAAATGAGGATATGTCTAGCGGCCCACATCAGGGTTATGGAGAGAAGGCAGTGTTAGTTCGGGTAGACCCTGAGCCCAAACCCAGCTTTTTTACTCATTCACTAGCTGTATGACCCTGGGCAAGTCTCTGGAGCTCTCTGGCCTCGGTTTCCCTATCCCTATAAAAGGAAGAGCAACTCTAGGGGCACCCGGGTGGCTCAGTCTGTTACTTGACAGACTCTTGATTTCGGCTCAGGTCCTGATCTCACGGTTCATGAGTTTGAGCCCCTCATCAGGCCCTGCACTGACAGTGTAGAGCCTGCTTGGGCTTGTCTCTCTCTTTCTCTCTCTCTCTGCCCCTCCCCCGCTCGTTCTCTCTAAATAAATAAATAAATAAATAAATAAAAACTTGGGGCACCTGGGTGACTCAGTTGGTTGAACCGACTGACTTCGTCTCAGGTCATGATCTCACGGTTGGTGGGTTTGAGCCCCACGTTGGGCTCGCTGCTGTCAGTGTGGAGCCCACTTCGGGTCTTCTGTCTCCCTCTCTCTCTTCCTGTCCCCCACTCACACTCTTACTCTCAAAAATATTTTTTTTCCACTGCATTTATTGCTAATATTAAAAAAATGTTAAAAAGAAAAAAAAAATTCGTTCTCAGTTCCCCAACGGCTCTCATCCTTCCCTTTTGGCCACACAACCCCTGACCCATTTCCTCAGGGCCAGTTCAAAACTCACTGCCGCTTTCACAGGAAACAACCAGTGCCAGGGATGCAGGGAAGAAGGTTAGACGAAGATGACAGTACTGTCCAGGTTCCACCCAAAGGTAGGCCGGGTAGAGATTCACAGAATTCAGACGAAAGGGCTGGTGGCCTCACAATGACATAGTCTAGCTAAAATGGGCTGGAGAGGAGATAGGGTTGCCCATCAGAAGCTTTAGAGGACATCTCATGGGCTTGTGTCAAACCCAGAGAAACTGACACCAGGATGGAGAGACCAGGGAGGCAGTCTTGCAGAAAGGTTCACAATTCTCCCACCGTTGGGAGGTATGGAAAGTCTAGAGGGCACCGAGTCTCACTCGTTTGGGCAGAAAAACTGACTCTAGTGTCGGGAAGCCACAAAGATGCCACGGACACTGAGAGAGGCTGCGTACGAAGGGATGCACAGTTTCACAAAGCACAGTGATCACAGACCAGAGAGGTGGGGATCGTGCTACTGACGCAGAAACTACAAAATCCAAAAGCAGGGAGAGTGGCCTTTCAGGAAGTAACTCTACACGGGTCATCCATACTTGACCCCAGGTCAACCTGGTGAGTTTCACGGAGTAACTGGCAACTTTGAGGGTAAGGTTTGTCACATAAAAAAGGGCTTAAGCAGCCAGAAGGCAATGGTAGGAAGCTGCTCCAGAGCTTTCTGGAATCGAGGGCAGTACCAGGGGCTGGGTGGGCAGGTGCACAAGAAATAGCACCAAAGAGGTTTCCTGTTCAGCAGTCCGCTGGTGAGGGGGAAGAGGATCCAGGAGGCAGTTGAGGGGAGCAAAGATGGGGTCCTGAAGGCGAGTCACTGAGGCTGGATCAGAAGAAAGACGATACCCTGGGCCCCAGTGATGAAACACAACTCTGGACCCCAAATGGGGAGGGTGGCGGATGGGGGTGGGTGTCACTGACTGAGGGTGGTGGTGGAACAGCCTCCCGGTAGCCATCCCAGGGTCACAGGGAAATATATGGCCGCTAGGTCACAGAGGGCTCCTTCCAGCCCAGTTGGGAAGGCACAGTCTCACAGAGGAGGTCCATTGACGCCTGGGTAGTAGAAGGCACAGAGGTCCTCATATCGACAGTGACCCTTTGTGGCAAAGTGTCAGGGCGGTTGGATTTGTCTTCCATAACTTGGGGGCCATCCTTGGGTGGGCAGGTATTTTTGATAAGAGACCAACTTTTGAGCCTTCGAGGATTTCTCTGCTCTTTGTGAAAGCCTCCCCTGGAAGGACCCCCATGGCCTGGTCCAGGAAAAGGAGGTCCAGTATTGGCCCCCCACCAACCACGACCATATGGGCCACATCTGGGGCCTAGGCCCCCCCGAACTGGGCATCTGCCCCGGGGAGGAGGTGGGAGACTCAGCAGTGGTGGAAGCATTGGTCCCCTTGAGCCTGGAGGACCTCTGTGAAGAGAGTCTTCATTCCTTTCTGTCTGGCTCCTTTCGCTCAACATCGTGTTTGTGAGATTCATCCTGGGTGCCTGTAGCAGGAGTTCGTCCATTTTCGTCGCAGTGTAGTATCCCATCGCATGCACACGCAACAACTTATTTATCCATTCTACTGATGGTGGACATGTGGGTGATCCCAGTATGGGCTGACTTGGGGCCACCAGGCTTTCCACTGCCACGGGGGGAGGGCCCAGAAGGCTGGGTGGTCCTATGGACTCCCATCCTCCTCGTCTCCAGTCTCTTCCCGCGGGGGCTGCTGCGGTGGCGGCGGCTGCTGCTGACTCTGCCTCTTTCCTTTCGGCATCGTGGTTGAGGCAATGGCTACAGCGGGATTTGGAGGGCAGTGAGGAAGGGCAAAACTGAATTTTAAAAAATGAAAAAAAAACATAAAATTTTTTAAAAAAAGGAACAGAAACTCTATGCATGTAGAATGTCTAGAATAGGACCTGGCATACAGTAGGTGCTCGATAAAAGGTGATCCCTCTTCCCTTTCTTCTCTCCTTCCTCTGGCAGGGACTCCAGGCTTGGGCATATGCCAGGCCAGGCTGACCTAGCTGTCTCAGAGACAGTATTTGCATTCTTTCTTCCCATTCTGATAAGGCCTAGAGGACTGTCGGGAGCCCTCCACCCCCATCCCCAAATTCTCCATTCCCAGGGAGCCTCAGTCTGCTGGGGCGGGGGACAGGTAAGAGGATAGTCTTCAGTTTGATGGAGACACAGGGCATTCAGAGACGCGAGATACCAGCCCCAGGCCTGACGCTGGATGAGAAACCACAGCATTGTGCCACCTCATTGTACAGGGTGTGCAGCCGGGGGTGTGGACACAGAAGGTAGAAATGTGGGTGCTCGGGCAGGGAGGGTGTCTGGGGCTCTGTCCCATGTTAAGTGAGCTGGGGCCACTCGCCCTTTGGAAGGGGGAGGGTGTCATGTGTAGCAGTTGGAGAAGTTGGCGTAGTCCAGCTGAGACTTGGTGAAGTGACAGCCCAGTAGGTAGCTGAAGCTGTACATAGTAGGACAAACAGGAATTGGCCCCTGAGGGCCTGAGGCCACCCAGAGTTGGCACACACTCTTCCGCCCACCACCTACTGACACCCTCTCGAGCACTGAGCGCTCCTGGCCCCCCGAGGGCCTCAGATCTCACGGGCTGCAGGAGAGTAGGCTCCCCTACCCCAACAGGGTTCCCATACTCGGGAAATAAGTATGCCCTCCCCCATCAGTGCAGAAGGGACTGTGGCTAGACTGCAGAGACCCCTGGAACCAGAAGGGTCTGTGTCCATCAATGCCCCCTACCTCAACTCTTGGGAGAGGGCTGCTGAAGAGGGGAAGGAAGTCCTGCCCAGAGGCAGAGGAATGGTCAAGTTGGCCTGACCCTTATC
Source organism: Lynx canadensis (assembly GCF_007474595.2). Classification (NCBI taxonomy): domain Eukaryota; kingdom Metazoa; phylum Chordata; class Mammalia; order Carnivora; family Felidae; genus Lynx; species Lynx canadensis. The sequence goes on along the minus strand of NC_044310.1, from coordinate 20,480,214 downwards.
TGGAAGCCCCAGAGCTCAGGCAGGATTCTGCACTGGGACTGGCTTCTCTTTGGTGTCGTTGACTTGGAGTCAACAGCGGACGTTGGCTCCCAGGGCCACGGTCACCAGCATAGCCCATACGTCAGGACTGCTGGTGGCTGAAATGGAGGTGATGGCCTGCCGTGGGAGGAGGCAGGAGAGAGCACGAGCCTGGACTCCCAGGGACGCTCCTGGAATCCTTGGACTACAAACTCAGGGCTAAGGGGGCTCTCCGGACAACCTCAGGGTCACACACCGTCCCCACCACCATACTCGCTCACCTCTGAGACAATCTCGTCGCACCATGTAAAAGAGTCCGGCCCCCTCTGAAGTACCCCTGCTCCCTCAAATAATCGAGCTTCTCCCAGGAGACTTTAGCCTCCTCCGTAATATTCCAGCCTTCCTCTGAGATACTCCAAATCTTCTTCACTTTCCATAATCTTCTCACACCTTGTGAAACAACCCAGCCCTCAGTGAAGTCCTGTAACCCCCACTGTACCAGAGTCCATCATCTCTGAAGTACCCCAGACCCTGCTGTGAGGCTCCAGCTCAACTTTAAAATTTTTCAATGTTTATTTTTTATTTTTGAGAGAGAGAGAGAGAGAGGCACAGTGTGGGAGCAGGGGAGGGGCGGAGAGAGAGGGAGACACAGAATCCGAAGCAGGCCCCAGGCTCTGAGCTGTCAGCACAGAATCCAACACAGGGCTCGAACTCATGAGCCGTGAGATCATGACCCGAGCTGAAGTCGGGACGCTTAACCGACTGAGCCATCCAGGCGCCCCAACCCCAGCTCAACTTTAAAATGTGTGCCCCAACTTTCATACCCCAGTCCCCCTGAAACATACCAACACGCCTAATACTCTGCACCTCACTTTAGTACCCTAGTCCTCCCTCCCGTTAGAGCTCTCCACCCCTAGTGAAAATCTTGCTGCCCCTTCAGGAACACTCCAGGCCTACTCTGAAACCCAGCACCTCCATAATGCTCTGTCCTGCCCTCAGGGACAGTGGTAGTACTTGAGTCAGCTCCTGCTGGTTCTCACGTCCTCCGGGGCTTCAGATGGCTCCTGGACATCAGTGAAGTCCAACGTCAACACCTCTGGTGGGAGGAATCTGTGAGATGGCTCCACTGCCTTCCCCGCGATGCTCCCAGCCAAGTACTGCCCTCCTCTAGAAACACTCCCCCCCCCCCGCCCCAGGATAAGAGCCCCACTAACCGGAAACATGGTAGTCCTCACAGAAGTTGGGAGCACCTAGGCCCTGGGGTGGCATACCCCTGACCTCCCACGTCAACTTGTCATGAGCCCCCTGGCTGGATCAGCCGCCCAGAGACAGTCCCACAGTCTCAGACAGCCCCGTACTGTACCAGTTTTCCCACTGTCCTGCTCTGGGACACCTGTCCTGTGGCTCCATGGATCTGTTGATAAATGGGCAGCTGAGCCAAGGCCAAGCTGTCTCTCTGTCCAAGGAGCATACTTCCGGGCCACCAAAGAGCAGAGTTGAGCCCCTGGATCGGGGAGGGCATACCCGCCCTGCCCTGTGTTTGTCCAAGTGCCACCCACCAGGTCGCCCTTATGTGACAGTGAGTATAGGCAGAGCCTGGCAAGTCCCTGACCACAGATGGCTGCATGGGAGGGGATCTCAATTATGGGTTCTGTAAGCAGAAGGTACTAGGTTCCAAACCCGGCTCTTCTGTGTTACTTTTGCCAAATCGCTTTACTTCTCTGAGCTGCAGTGGCTTTACCCTTGCAGCAGAGAAAACCATTATCTTGCCCCTTCCCATTTTGCTTCAAGGCTCAAGCGAGATAGTGGTTATAGAATGAATATTTCTTTTAACAAACGTTTGAGCGCCTACTATGTGCCGGGCCTGCTTTAGACATAGAAAGTATTTATTATTTCTCCCTGCATCAATCACCTTATGAGAATGGAGGGACTAGGGTAAGGAGCGGTGGGAAAGCTTCTAAAACTGATCTGACCCCCCTCCCTGGCTCCTGATGGCTCTTTGTACATCTGGTAAAGGTGCTTTCAAAGCCATCATTTCTTTTACTCCACATTCTGGAAGATAGCTATTACTGTTCTGGTTTTATTGATGTAGAAACTAAAGCCTAGAATTGTTAAATCACTTGCCTAAGACAACACAGTTAGTAACTTGTGGGGCCTGAATGACCCACGCTGCCTTTGACAAGGAAGGAGGTCAGAGGATCACCACACACCCCACAGCCACCCCTGGCTCCTGTGCTGTGCAGAGATGACTCGGGTCCCTTCCTGGGGGTCCTGGCAGAGGGGCTTCAGCCAGTACCCAACCTGTCCTCCAGGAGTCCCCAGTTATATACAGGCCAAGAGGACCAGGCAGACTTCAAGCAAGACATCTGGAGATTGAACAGCCCTCATTGGACGTCTTGTCCCACCCTATCCTTGTACAGATCAGGAAACAGAAGGGCAGAGACAGGCACTTTCTCAAGGTCATACAGTGGGTCAGAGGTCCTGCCTCTTAACTAGGTGAAGACGTGCCTGCCCATAAAAGGCCAAGCATGTGAAACGCCCCCTACGGTGCAGACAAGAAATGCTCAAGGTTCAGGGAAGGGAGAAAATACCACCTGCCTAGAAGGCTGAGCCTGGGCAAAAAAAAAAAAAAAAAAAAGAAAAAGAGGAGAGAGGCCACCACATGGGGAGCACCATGGAGCAAAGGCTTGGTGGTGGGACTGGTTGTGCATCCCCATGGAGGCCCACCCCCTGCCCGCATGTGGCTTTCCTCCACCTGCTCACTCTGGCGCCTCCTGAGACCAACCATTCTGCTGCTGAGCTGTCCTGACCATTGTCGTTCTTCCTCTGCTCTTGAGCTGAAACTCTGCCTGCCTGCCTGAGCCTCCACCCACCAGTCAGAGTTCTGCTTGCTGTCTGGGGCCCACAGAATGGGTGTCATCCCTGGCCCCAGAGCCATTGAGCAGGGGGCTCTATTAGAAGTTTCTCCTGTGGGCAGTCTCCTATTTATCTTTCAGAACCCACTCGGACACTCCCTCCTCTGTGAGGTCATCCCCGTCCCTCAAGCGAAAGTGATTCCTTCTTTCATTCCTGTTTGCCACCAGCGTCTATCAAGCACCTACCAGGTGCCAGGCACTTGCAAGGTGCTGGGTAGACTTAGAGACAAAACTCCTGCCCTACTGGAGCTGGAAATCTAGGAGAGAAAGAGAAAAACATATCAACCACTACTGGCTTTAGCGGGTTTTTCTCCAAAAATATCTAACCAAGGTTCACACACTATATTTGGTAGTGATGTCTCTTTGGTCTCTTTCAGTATAGAACAGTCACCCCCCCATCCTGCCCCCCTTTTTTTTAATGGCAGCAACTTTTTAAAGTGACCAGTCCAGTGTTCTCATAGGATGTTTCACACTGTAGATGGGTTTGAAGTTCCCCTCATAACGCTGTTTACCTTAGTCCTCTAAGCTCTGTGTATCTTGTACCTGGAAGTCAGGTCGAGAGCAGGGATTGGCAAACTTTCTATAAAGCCAAGTAAATATTTTTGGCTTTGTAGATCATACAGCATCTGTTGCAACTATTCAACCCTCATTGTAATGTGAAAGCAGCCACGCACAATACGAAAGCCCCTGGAGCGTGGCTGTGCTTCAATACAACTTTATTTATGGACACTGAAATTTGGATTTACCCTAATTATCATATGTCAAGCAGTATTATTCTCCCTTCGATTTTTCGAACCACTTAAAAATGCAAAAGTCATTCTCAGCTCAGGGGATGCACAAAAACAGGCAGAGGTCATATATGACCAATAGTTTGCTGACCCCTTGATTGCTTTTAGGTTAAGCTTCTGTAGCAAGAATTATCCACAGTGATGACGCATCCTTAATAGTCATCACCCAAGGAGTCACATGGTGCCAGCTTACTTTAGTTACGAGGCGTCTACCAGACTTCTCCATTAAAAAGGAGAAATCCCTTTTGCAAATCACAGATCGGCTGTGCCGTGCTCCTTCCCAGCACCGTGTTAACTGTCTGTCCCTTAAAACCTTTCACCGGGCATTTTTGGCATCTACAATGCACTGGATTGTGTCCCCCTTCCCCCCCATGTTCACACGCAGCAGCCTTAATCCCTGTATTTGACTGTATTTGAAGATAGGGCCCTTCTGGGAGTAATTAAAAGTTAAATGAGGTAATAAGGGTGGGGCTGGAATCCGAGCAGACACCAAAGGGTTCACCTTCTCTCTGTCCTGTGAGAATGCACCTGGAAGGTGACTGTCTACGAGCCGGGAAGAGAGCTCTCACCAGAAGCCAATCCCACCAGACCTGGGACCTTCAGCCTACCAAACTGTGAGAGATAGGTTGTTGTTTGAGCCACCCTGCATTTTGTGACGACTGCCCAAGCTGACTCACACATCACTGATGATTCTTTTGCCTAAATTGATTATCTAATTGAGGCTGCAAAATGGGTTTTTTCTAGTTCTCACATCCCTTCTAGTGTATTAGTTGGCACTTTTTTTCTGCAAAGAAAAGCTTTCCTTCATCCGCTAGGAATGAACCGCAGATCCTCCTAAGAAAGCAGGATAAATGCTTAATTCTCTGAGGGAAGATATTTGTTTTGTTTTGTTTTTTTCTTTTTAAATGGGAAATTCTAGAACCTATTTGTATGCTGCAAGGATAATTCTGTGCGGAGGGAGAGATAGATGATGCTTGAGAAGGGGTTACAGAAGGTGGGAGGTATGCAAAAGGTGAGGGCATTTAGAGTACAAGTGAGGAGGGAAGAGGGGGGAAGGTGAAAGACAGAAGAAAGGGCGTGAACTGGTCCTCTGGGCAGATCTATAGGGCCAGCTTATTAGGAAATGCACTGGATGGTTGCCGGGGCTGGCTCATGTCCTTTTGAGCCTGGGAGTTGTGACCCTGCCTGCATAGCAGGTGGTTGTCTCCTCTGTACCCACAGAAGGTGGGTGGTTGGATTGCTGCAGGCTTGGGGACTTCTGGGCAAGTACACTGGAAGGGAAGGGAGGCAAAGCAGAGCACGGTCTTTGCCAAGAAGGATTTTGGGACTGACAACAGACACTACCTAGGCTGCTTGAAGGCAGCAGTGAGAACAGGAGGAGAGTGACGGCTAGATGGGAAATGGATGGCAGGTCTCAGCAGGCTTGCTGGACTTGGATTTTTGGTTTTGCTCGGAGTTTTCAGAAATGTTTTAAAGGAAAATGTGAGGGGGGGTTAGAAGGATAGTGGGGGGTTTCAACAGTCCCCTCCTATGGCCTCTGGCCTCTCTGCCCCTGTGCCCACCAGTCTCCTGTGCCACACAGAGGTCAAGGACTGGAGCCTGATTCCTATTTGAGACACCAGCACCCAGCCTGGCATAGGGTAGTCACAGGGAAGATCTGAGGTTTGATCGAATGGATGAGTGAATGATAGCAAACACTTTTATGGCACTTACTATGTGCCAACGGCTCATTGATTTTTCCCAAGACTCCTGTAAAGTGGGGTCTACTAGTATCCCCATTTTACGGATGGTGAAACCAAAGCACGGAAAGGTAAAAGAAGTTGTCCAAGGTTATAGAGCTGGGAAGAGGCAGAGTTGGTCCACAAACCAAGTAGTCTGGGCCACAGTCTGTGTCCCTACCACCAGATTATTCTAAATGGGTAAATGAGAGTCCTAGACTCTGTCCATCTGTCCCGAGTGATGCCAGGTATCTCTTGAGATCAGAGTCCTGATCTGGTCAAGAGAGATTCATAGGCGATAAACAATGAACTGAGAAATAAACCATTTCAGATTGTGACAACGGCCATGAAGGAGACAAACTGGGTGTCAAGGGCCAAAATAAGGGGACCCTCCCTGAATGGGGTGGTCAGAGACGGCTTCTCTGAGGAGGGTACTTCAGGTAAAAGATGGAAAGGAGCCAGTAACTGTGAAAAGCAAGAAGAGTGTCCTAGGAAGAGGGAACAACGTGTGAGAAGGCCCTGAAGCAAAAATTCAATGTATTCTGGCAACCGAGAAGGATCCCAGTGTAGCCGAGGAGGAAGATGGCCCAAGTGGGGCTGGAGGGGTGGACAGGGACAAGGCACACAAAGCCTAGGGGGCTGTGGCAAAGCATTTGAATTTTGTTATTCTTTGTTATTGTGGCATTTCATTTTATTCTTATTACTCCAAGCAAACTGGGAGGGAGGACACAGGAGAATTTTAAGCAAGGAACTTATGTGGTCCAATTGGTATTAAAAAAATTTTTTTTAATGTTTATTTATTTTTGAGAGTGAGAGAGAGAGTGGGGGGGGGGAGGGCAGAGAGAGAGGGAGACACAGAATCCAGAGCAGGCTCCAGGCTCTGCCAGGCTCTGAGCTGTCAGCACAGAGCCCGATGAGGGGCTTGAACTCATGGACCGTGAGATCATGACGTGAACTGAAGATGGACGACCAACTGACTGAGCCACCCAGGTGCCCCTCCAATTTGTATTTTAAAGCATAAACAGGGGGCCTGGCTGGCTCAGTCAGTAGAGCACAGGACTCTTGATCTCAGGGTTGTGAGTTCGAGCCCCATGTTGGGTGTAGGGATTACTTAAATAAATAGACATTTATATTTAATTTTTTTAATATTTATTTTTGAGACAATGTGAGAGACAGAGTGCGAGCAGCAGAGGGGCAGACAGAGGGAGACACAGAATCTGAAGTGGGCTCCAGGCTCTGAGCGGTCAGCCCAGAGCCTGATGCGGGGCTCAAACTCACGAACCGTGAGATCATCACCTGAGCCGAAGTCGGACGCTTCACCGACTGAGCCACTCAGGCGCCCCTAAGTAAATAGACATTTAAAACACATAAAAGCATAAGCAGTTTTGCTCTTCTATTCATTTGCTTATTCAGTCATTGATTCCTGAATTTTTCATTCATTCTTTAATTCCTACCCTCACTTATTTATTTTTCCATTGGGCTTTCATTTGTTCACCTGTTAATTCCTTTGTTCCTTGATGGATTCATGCATTCCTGTGCCCGGAGCACATGTTACCCTGTGCCAGAACTACTCTAGGTGCTGGGAGCATTGATAAGAGTCAGACACTTGCCCTTGGTAGCAGGTGCTGCCAGTGGGGGTGGCAGTCAGAGAAGGCCTCCTGAGGAGCCAGAACTGGACGGATGACAGAGGGAGCCTGATAGATTGGGAATCCCTTAGGGACAGGGACCAGTCTCATTAATCTCTGCGTTCCCTAAGCCTGGTACCTGACAGGCAATAACTAATATTTGTTTGTTTGTTTGTTTGTTTGTTAAGCGAATATGTGGACCAATAGCCAGTTAGGTAGCGTTTGCTGTTGGCTGTGAAGCTGCCCAGCCAACGTGAGACCACCGTTCCCAAGTCCCTGTGTCTCTGCCTCCTCCGTTTCTTCCTTCCCATCGCTGCTTTCCCTTTGCTAAGAGAAAAGCATTCTTACCTACATCCCACAATCACACTGGGACGTACCTGAGCGTGTGTGCACAAGCACACTCTCACACACATACACCCACATCATTCACACACATCCCTGCTCGTACATAGAAACACATGTGCCTGCAAAACGTGTCCCAGTTGTTGATTCCAACATTGCAGTCATCGATTTCATTGCCTATAATCACTCACCCAAGCGCGCGCACACACACACACACACACACACACACCTGGGCTCACACACCCTCCCTGCCTTCCCACCATATCCTGAACACACCTACCTCACCAAATGGCCCTCCCACACACATCTCCTCCCCAGAAGAGGAGGGGTTTTCCTGGTCCTTGGTTTAAGGCTGAAGAGGTTAACAGTGGGGGGAGGGAGGATTGAACCTCTCCCCCCCAACCCCGTGTGTGTGTGTGTGTGTGTGTGTGTGTGTGTGTGTGTGTGTGTGTAGGGGTCAGGGATCCCTCCTACTCAGAAAGGCTGGAACTGAGGGTGACACTCAAGTTTCTCTAAATCTTGGGTGTTTGGGGGAAGCTGACACTCTTCCCTCCCTCAGTGTGGCCTGAGGGCTGATTCCTCTGACAAGCAGTTTCCCAGAAGGGTCCCCGCCCTCCCCACCGCCCTACATCCCTGTGCCCCCAAGTCTCCGGCTCCTGAGATAGGCAAGTCAAGGCGATTGGATCCGCGGTGGCTCCGGTAACAGCAATCTGAAGTCAGCGGGCTGTGGAGAACTTGGGTAAAGCCTGCCTGCATTTGGTCCTCAGTTTACCCAGCTGCAAAAGGGGGTGGGGGGTGGGCTTCAGTGATAGAGAACAGCTGCTTCTTCACCTGGACTCCAATCAGTCTAAAAGAGCAGGTGCTTCTAGGGGGTGAGGAACTTGCTCCTTTGGAGGGGCCAGTGCTAGGGGAGGCTGTGCTACGGGGTCCGGGTCTGGGGGAGGAGCTGGGGAGCAGGGCGAGGGCTGGGAGAGCCGAACCCCGGTAACCCGGGGGAGGCGGGAAGTGGGAGCAGGCGGGCCCGGGATTTGAGGGCCCCTCCCCCCCGGGCAGTCGGCTCGGGGCTGGGGCGGGCCTGTGAGTTCTCCCCGCCGCCGCCGCCGCCGCAGGGCTGCAATAAGAGAAGTCCGAGGCGGCTTCCTCCTCCGGGCCCAGAGCGGGCGGCGGTCTGAGGCCGGCAGCTCCCCAGCTCCCCGCCCCCGCCCCCCCACGGCGTCGGCACTCGCGGCTGCTGGGAGCCCGGCTGGCTCTCCCGGGGTCTGTCCGAGGCGGCCTCCCCTGGGACCAGGTAGGCGGCCGTCAGGTGGGGCCGGACGGGCAGCGCGGCGCCCCGCCTCCGACCCGCCCGCGCCCTGGACGGAGGGCTGCGGGAGGCAGGCTGAACTTGAGCAGAGCTGAGCGAGCCGAGGGCCAAAGGGACCTCACCCCCCTCCCAGCCCCCCGGAGAAGGACTTGAGGAGGAAAACTGAGGAGACCTGGAGAAAGAGACTGACAAAATCTAGGGGGGGGGGGGGGGCTGAAGGAATATTGGGGAAAGCAGACCGAAGGGACCCTCTCCCCGCCCCCCCCCCCAAAACGGTAGGGAAAACGGAGGGAACCTGTAGAGTGAAAGTAATAGAATTTGGAAAGGGGGCTGAGTCAGGGCAGAGGGACTAAGGGGACTCTCCCAACAGGGGCTGGGGGATAAACTGAGGGGACCTTGAAAGTGAGGAACTGGGAAGAAGCTGGAGGGTCTGGAAGCGGGGAACTGGGGGTGGGGGAGGGTGCTGGGAGGACCAGGTGAGAGTTTGCTGGAGGAGGTCAAGGAGAACCGTTTCTGGAGAATGCACAATGTGGGGCACAATTCTGGGGGTCCAGGAAGTCCCCCTATCCCAAATCAGCAGAAGTCGAGGGTGAGGCCTGCAGCCCAGAGGGCGGGGAGGCAGCCGAAATCGCAGCCCCCTAAACTTTCCCGCCCCCGGCACTGGTGGGAGGGTCCCGGACGACTAGGGGACTCCTCCGAGGCGCTAGAGGCGTGGGTCCCGGCTTCCTGGGGAAGTCCCCGCCCTCAGCAGGGATGGGCCCCTCTGGGTGCCCCCTGCTCACCCCCCTGCCCCCCCCCCCAGTGGCGGTCTCGGTCCGCGTTCCCCTCGGGATCCGGGAATTGCTGGCAGCCCCGACGGAAATCCTGCTTTTGACCGCGATTGCCCGGAGGGGCTGTCTCCGTAGCAACCAGAGGGTGGAGAGGGAGAGACCAGCGCTTGGCTGCTGTTGGGCGCGTTGCCCACGCAGTCCCCTTTGGTACCCCCTCCGCCCCCATTTTGGGTCCTCAGTCAGGGGCAGGCTTCTGGACAGAGGAGTAAGGCAATGATGCTAAGTGTTCAGACATTCTGGGGTGAGGATCTGCAGTCGGGGGGAACTGAGCCAGACTGGGCTCTTGATTGCTGTCTGACTTTGGGCCGGTTACAGGGCTTCACTGGGCCTCGTTTTCCTCATTTGAATTATGGGGGGCGGGGAATGACCTCTGCCCCCACTCAGCCCCCATCCCCCCATCCATCCCAAATCCCCAGAATCGGGTGCAGAAAGCAGTTTTTGCACAGTGTCCTTAGAGGGGTTATGAATTATTACTGACCTAGGGGGATGCTTTCCTTCACCTTCTCAAAAGCATGGAGGGGGTACAGAAAGCCTGACAGGGTCTCCGGGAGCAGCACACAAGTGACATCTAGTAAATAAATGTTTATGGATCTGTTGAAGCCCCATACTGGGAAAGTGAGCAGGTTTGAGGTTCGGTCCCCCGACCCCTATGATGCCACCCCCAGTGACCCCTGAGCCTTTAGGCATCCTTCCATCTGTGGGGCCATGGAAAAGCAGGGCTCTGTTCTCACTTTACAGACAGGAAGATGGAGCTTCAGCGGTGAAAGACTGACAGGGCCAGCAGTAGGGATTCGAATCCAGGGCCTCTTGTCCCTGACGTGGTGAAGGAAGTAGCCAGAGCTGAGGCCTCGGTTCCCCCCCTCACTCCTACTAAATCCCCTGCGGCCCTGTGGAGAGGGGAGTGGGTGACTGGGGAATGGTGGAAGATGGTGTGGTGTTCCTGGGCTGCATGGCTTGTTCCTGCTCCCCAGTGGGCCCGAAGCTGTGAGCGAGGTGTCAGGATGTTTGTGAGTATGGTTTGGACTTTGAATGTGCATGAGCCTGTGAGCATATGTGTGGGTGTTAGGGTGTTCTCTACAGCCACCTGGGGCTAATGTGGCAAAGGAAGTGGCCAGACCTTGGGAGGCTGGGTAGGGGGGACCTCAGAGCTGGGGAAAGAGAAGCCAGGACCCCTTGTGCACCAAGCAGACCAGCAGGCCAGCAGACCCCCTAGTTTAAGGGTTTGGGCTGGTTTAAGGTGGAACCAGGAAGGAGGCTTCCTGTCTGGAAGACAGCATGAACCTGAACCACCCATGGCTCCCATCTCCCCAAAACCTTGAATCCCTAAAGACCCTTATTTTAGAAGCTGGTGGGTGACTTTTCAGCAATAGATGAGAAACTACCATTACCCACACACATGGAGAAAATTCAGCTGACACATTTAGGATCATGTGGAGTAAGAGCAGTATGACAAAGATAGGCCCCCTCCTCCACATCCACCCCCCCCCGCCCCCTCCACCTGGCTCTACCAGGTGATAGAGTCTGACTGAGGTATGTCTTCTTAGGCCCTGGGTGTTCAGAGGTAGGGGGTTGTTAAGGCCTCAAGAAAGGAGGTGTGGGATGGTTAGAGGTTCAATGAGAGCCAAGGCCTCAGTGAAAAAGATGGGGGTTAGTAAGGACCCTGGAGTTCAGTGAGGGGGGGCAGGGCCTTGGCAGGTGAGAGACGCCTTCAGGAGGGTCAGGTCTTGGTGAGGGGATGGGGTTCAGTGGGGCCAAGACTTGTGTCCTGCCCCTGGCTGGCCCAGAGCCCTGAAGGGTAGCCGGAACTCTTGCAGGATGGTGGTTTCCGGCCGCTGCCCAAAGTCCCAGTTCCCTCTTTCTGAAACCCCCCCCCCCCCCCCATTTGACTGAACCAGCCCAGCCCTCCCACCTCACCCTGGGAACTTCTCTTTCTTCTCCACCCTTGCCTGCTCCACCTCCCTGGGCCCTGGAGGGGCTTCCTCAAGGGAAAGGAGCGGAAGTGAAAGTTCACTGAGCACCAGCTGTGCGCCTGGTGCTTTCACAGTTGATCCTCAGAAGCAACCCCACGAGGTAGAGATTTATATTCCTATTTTCTAGGCAAAGAAACTACAGCTCAGAGAGGTGAACCAACTTCCCCAATGTCTTGAGCTAGTTGTCAGGCTGTGTAGAATTCAGCTTAAATCTGTTTCCAGGTCCCACTTGGATACTTGGCAGGGGTTGGGGGGGGTGGGAGGGGTGGGGGGAACAGGACATCCTGTGTCTACATCAAAGCCCTGACATGGCTTGGAGAAGTGTGGACCTCAAGAGAGGGTGGGTGGGCCCGGGGCTCCTGTGTCCAGGAGTAGGGCTAGGCTGGAGGCAGGCTCCCTGCTGCGTGGCCAGCTGCCATATGGCGGGGGTGGTATGTTCAGTTGGCCAGGGGCTAGAAATATGACGTATACGAGTCAGGGACAGCATGACCTCCTGCACAGGCTCTGAAGAATGCAGCCACGGTGTGAACTCAACTCTGGACCTGAATTAATGGTCCTGGCTTTGAATCCCCTGTGTGGCTGTTTGACCTTGAGCAAGTCACTTCCCCCCCTACACACTAGAGGGGGATGAACTGATAAATGGTCTCTGGGGGGCCTTCTAGCTTTGCTGCTTGTGGTTTTCAGCCTCACTTGACCACTGCACATTGGTCAAGAGCCACATCTCTTCAAGCCTTCCGAATAACTGCACGGATGCAAAAACTGAGGCTCAGAGGGGCTTATATCATTCATCCAAGGTCCCAGAGCTAATAACATAAAGAACAGGGACGCCTGGCTTGCTCAGTCGATACAGCATGTGACTCTTGATCTGGGGGTTGTGGGTTCAAGCACCATGTTGGGCATAGAGCTTACATTGAAAAAAAAAAAAAAAAGCAAAAGAACAGAGTCGGGTAAGGCCACACAGAGGGAGGTGTTGAAGGCAGGAACACCTTGGTCTAGGAATAGACCTCAGCTCTGGTACCCACAACCTGATTTTGACACAGATGTGGCTATAGACACTCCTGTCGACCAGCTGTTTAAGGGGCATACTCATAAACCGACCCGAGTTCCTGCGGTGGCCAGAATGCTTGTGGCCCCTCTCTGAGCTGCTGGCTCCCTTTCTGGTGTTAGCAGGCAGCCAGTTCAGCTCTGAGAAGAGAAAAGCCTGGGTTCAGATTCTACAGCTGTGAAAATCACAACTGTCCAAGAGAACCTGGGCTTCGCCTCTCTGGGCTGTAGTGAGGACTTAGAACGTGTAGCACAGGGCCCAGCACATTGTAGGTGCTCATTAAGGGACACACATTATTGCTTCTACCAGGGCTACAAAATAGAACGGTGCCTACAGTGGAATTAGAGCCAAATCGATTGGGGTTGCATTTTAGTCTCCCTTTACTTACTGTGTAATCTTGAGGAAGTTACTAAACATCTCTGTGACTCAGTTTGCTTATCTGTAAAATGGGGGTAGTAATAAAACCTACTTCCTCAGGTAACCAAATGAGATCATGCATGGGAATTGCTTGGCACAATGCCAGGCGCTGAGTAAGTGTTTAATCAATTGGACATTTTAAAGCATAATCATTATTAGCCAGACTTCGAGGAAGTCAAATACCCTTGGCTTTGCACCAGTTAGGATCTGCGGGAGAGTCCTAGGGGCTGTCCGTATGCAGATACCCAAGCACGGAGGACCCAACCTGCTTCCTCTGCCTCTTTCCCTCTGCCTTGGAATCTTTCGTTCTCGGTCTTTCTCTTCATTCCTACCTTTCGCTTTTTCTGTCTCTGGCTCTCTGTTATCTTTCTATTTCTCATTTCTATCTCTCTTTGTCTCTTTCTTTCTTGCTGTCAGCCGGCTGCTGGAGCCAGCCAGGACTGGCTCTGGGGAGCTGACTGTGTGAGTCTCTTCCCAGCCCAGTGTTCAGGAAGTCACCTCGGCTACTCGAAATCAGCCATGGTGGGAATATTTATACCATGGAAATCAGCAAATGCTACAAATCAGGACCTTTTGTTTTTCCTTTTGAGATCAGTGTACCAGCACACTGCACTGTTTCTCTCTGTGCCTGTCTTTCTCCTTGTCTCTCTGTATCTCTCAGTCTCTGTCTCTGCCTTCTCTTTCTTGGTTTCCCCCATTTCTTTCTTTCCTCTGACAAAGCTTCCTGAGTGAGGGCACATCCAGTGTGGCCCCCTCAATGCCTTGGGCCGTGCAGATGCCAAACCCTTGCCCCGCCCCCTCACCTCACCTCCCCCAAACCCCTTGGCAAACTGGTGCCCAGAGAGCCATGCCTGGCCCTGGGCTTCAGTCCCCATCGGGGAGTTCCAAGTCCTGAGAGCTGTTCCTCATTGCCTGCGCCCTTCACTGTCACGTCTTCCTCAGCCCACACAGCCCTCTGCCTCTTTCTAGAGGCTGACGGTTCCTAAACCACCCCTCCCACCCCATTCTAGTCATGCAGAATTTGGGGCTCCCATTAGGCTGATTTAAAAATGTTGTGGTAGGGGGTACCTGGGTGGCTCAGTCGGTGAAGCATCCAACTTCGGCTCAGGTCATGATCTCAATGTTCGCGAGTTCAAGCCCCACGTCGGGCTCTGTGCTGACAGCTCAGAGCCTGGAGCCTGCTTCAGATTCTGTGTCTCCCTCTCTCTCTGCCCCTACCCTGCTCACGCTCTGTCTCTCTCTCTCTCTCTCTCTGTCTCAAAAATAAACATTAAAAATCTTTTTTAAGTTTTCAAAAATAAAATAAAATAAAATAAAATAAAATAAAATAAAATAAAATAAAATAAAATAAAAACGTTGCGGTAGGGCGCCTGGCTGCCTCAGTCAGTGGAGCATGTGACTCTTGATTCCGGGGCTGTAAGTTTGAGCCCCCCGTTGGGTGTAGAGCCTCCTTAAAAAAAAAAAGAATTGGGGCGCCTGGGTGGCGCAGTCGGTTAAGCGTCCGACTTCAGCCAGGTCACGATCTCGCGGTCCGTGAGTTCGAGCCCCGCGTCAGGCTCTGGGCTGATGGCTCAGAGCCTGGAGCCTGTTTCCGATTCTGTGTCTCCCTCTCTCTCTGCCCCTCCCCCGTTCATGCTCTGTCTCTCTCTGTCCCAAAAATAAATAAACGTTGAAAAAAAAAAAAAGAATTAAACAAAATAAAAATAAAAATGTTGTGGTAATATTTATCTGGGCATTGTCGGAAGTGGCAACCTTGTATCTATGTGGGGACCCAAGAGGTTGTGCGCGCTCTGTGTGGGTCTGTGACTGGGGAGAGGGGTCTGCAGATCTGTGTCCCTCTGGGGGCTCCGTGCATCTGTGCGTGCTTGCACGATTGGCTGTAATTATCCGTGTCTGTGACCAGGCAACGGAGAGAGGTGGTTCAGATGCTGGAGCCCAATGTCAGGATTCATCCTGTTGTGTGACCTTGGGCCCAAACTCTCTGTGCGTTGGTTGCCTTATTGATATTAGTAGTATCTCGTGGTGGTGTTATGAGAATAAAACGTGGGGATATACGTAAAGTGTTTAACGCGGTGGCTGGTGCATAGTGAGGGCCGTAAACTCTGGGTACGCCGTTCTTGTGGAGAGGCCGTGTGTATGGCTGTGTGTGCGTGCGTAGATGGGTGAGGGCCGGAGGTGTGTGTACGTGGGGAGTGGGTATCCTTGAAGAGGTATGTGTGGAGAAGAGCTCAGAGTCTCTGTGAGGTGCTGTGTGTAGGCGAGGTAATGTGCGCGTCCAAGAATGTGTCAGGAGGGCTGTGTGAATCTGGGCGTAGGCCCCGTGTGCCATTTGAGACGTGTGTGTGTCTTCCTGTGAGAAGACCTCCATTCTCACCCTGCAACCTTTGTCTTCATCTTGTCCCCATCTGTCCCCTCAGTGCCTGAAATCCTTTCCCTCCCTGGGCCCTGGGTGGCCTCACCCTCTACCTGTATTCTCTCCCCAGCTCTGACCAGCCTTCAGTGTCCTGGGGCCTTTCAGACACAGTGGTTGCGCCCCAGGGGAGGGGTCCCGAGGGGAAGATCCGCAGCAATGGCTTAGTGAGCACGGGCTATTTTAGGGCTCTTACCACAGCCCGCCTTCGCAGTTCACCAGATGGGTGTCCCTCCCCTACACACGCAGGAGAACAGTTACGGTGAAGAGTGAGAGGTGCTGGTAGGTCTAGAGTGGGGGTCGGGGCACTGATGTGACAGAGCCATCGGCTAGGCAGCTGGATCTGGTGGAGCCAGGAAGCCTTCCTGGAAGAGGTGAGTGTGCTCAGTAGGAGGGGCAGGATCCAGAGAGAAGAGGAGGAGGCTATCCATAAGGGAACTGGACTTAGGGGTCAAGAAAGGCAAGACGAGGGCACCCGTCACGAAGGTCCTCAGCCCCTCTGGGAGAAATCAGGGTTCACTGGGTTGGCCCCACCCTACAACTGTCCATTCCTCTCACATCTTAGGAAACCGAGCCCTCTCCCCAGCAGTTCCTCTCTAAGTGTTGCAATGGCAGAGTTTCTGGCGGGGCGTGGGGAGCCCTTGCTCAATGATCTGCCGGCCCTGTTGCTCAGAGGACATAGCTACCGGGAAAGCCTTGGCTTGTTTAGGGGCTCCCCAAGGGATCCTGGTGGCCCTGGCTTGTGACCTGGGCCTTTTTTGACGTGGGGGTAGGAACCAGCTCTGGAGGTAGGTGTCCCCCTTCAGTCTGCCACCAGACGTAACCCTGGGGCTGCTGGGGGTTTACTGAGCCCGGGGTGGGCACGGGGGCATCGTGCAGAGGAAGGGCCAGGGACTGGGGGCCTATGAGTGAGAGAGCACCGCTCGGTAGAAATCCAATGAGAGGGACCAGTCTAGCGCAAAAATATGAGCATCTGACTCCGAGTCTGTCAACCCGAGAGGCAGCCTGTGTGCCTTTGCGCGTGTGCACGCGTGTGTGTGTGTCCACGCGTGAGAGCTTGGGCTCGTGTGAGAGCTGGTTCGTGTGAGTGTGTTGGTGTTGGCAACACACCGCAAGTGTGTGTGGTGGGTGTTGGTGTGTGACTCTGTGCCGGGGCGTGTTACTGTCCGTGTTGGTGAGCCGGTGTGTCAGGTGGATGTGAGTGTGAGAGAGTTGGTGTGGGTGATGTGTCCTGCGTTAGGGTGGATGTGTCAGCTTGCCAGGGGCGGCAGGAAGGAAAATGAAGGCAGAAGTCATGCCGGGACAGAGCCCAGGCCTGGCTTCCCGAAGAGGGCAAATCGGGCAGCTGGCTTCCAAGAACCTTGGCCGAGCCTCCGTCTTCCACGTCCTTCTCTCTCGCCCTCAGGTCTCTGGCCCCTCCCGAGGACCATGCCGCAGCCCCACTGACCCAGGAGTAGGGGCCTGAGGGGTGAGTGGGGAGAGCGGGGACTGAGGGCTTTCAGGGTCAGGGAAAGGGGTGGGGTGGCCTTCCCGAGCCCCACAACCCATCACAGCCCCCTCCTCCTACGTGGGCCCTGTTGCTAGGTAACAGATGGGGGAACCATAAAGAGGCAGCCTGAGAGGCCAGAGGCTGGACCCACAACAGGAAATGGCCTTGATCCCCCTCCGCAGGGAATCTCCAGGTGCAGACACACAGAGCCCTCACACAGGGCTCACACGCAAATACGCCTGGATACGTAGACATGCACATACCCAGAGGGAGACACACATATACACCCAGAGACATCCAGACGTACTTACACACACACACGGACACACACAGACAGGCATATATGCTCCCGCGCAGGGCTCTACACCTGGTCATGACACACAGACACGGAGGCACCTACTCACACAGACCACCTGCATGCATGGAGAGATACACACACACGCACACACTTGCACAGAAGCACGTACATACGTGTGCAACTGATGAGACATGAACACACCCGGAGCCATCACATGCACAGACACGCGCCCACACTCATACCTGCACAGACACACACTCACAAGAGGCTGCACAAACACATATAGACACACACCCACAAATGTGTGTAGTCACAAATACTTAGAGACGCACAAAAGACGCACATGCACCAGCACTCTGAAGAGTGTCACAAAACCACAACACGTTGATGGAACGGGAGGCAAAAATACATGAATCAACCCAGCAGCGTCCCAAAGCAGCGCATTGAGGGTATACATTCTCTCTCCGAACAAAGCAGCGGGGAGATAGACCCAAAGGTAGCCCTGCCCCACCTTCACCCCTCACTGGGGGGGGGGACCCGGAGAGGGGAAACTGCATGCCTGCGTGAGTGTGCGTGTGCACGGGTGCACGCGTGTGTGCATAGGGCAGCACGTCTGGCAGGGGCCCCAGAGTGAGGCATGCCCCATTCTGTAGCAGGGCACCTGGAATGGGCTGTGTGTTCTGCAAGAAGTTGGAGCCGGGGACCAAGGAGGATGTTGGCCTGCAAGGGGACTTCAGGGGCAGTGGGGCTGTGGACCACTACGGCCCTGACCCTACTCAGGCCCGGCCTGTGTCCTCCTTTGTCCATATCCCCAACTACAACAACTTCCCCACTCAGTCCACCAGCACCCCCTTCCTCGATGGGGGCGTCATCAGGGGCATCTCAGGTGAGTCCGGTGGGTGGGAGGCAGGCGCTGCCTGGATCCTGGGAAAACCTGGGGGAAAGGGAAACGTCTTTAGGAGCCTCCAGTGTGACGTGGGAAACACAGCCCGGCTTTCAGAGCACAGTCTGAGAGGGAGAGTGTACAGGCCTACCTTCAGAAACCCAGTTTCAAGGGTAGACATAGCTCTGTTCCCATCTGAGAGAGGGACCCTGATGACGGACCCAAGTGGGAAGTCTTGGCGGGGAAGAGGAGTGGGTGACTTGGAACTCCCCAGGGCGGGTGGGATGGGCTTGAGGGCATGTGTCCTGAATCCACGTGGAGCCAAGCTGTGAGGCCCAAATCAGAAATCCACTGGACTCCAAAGGCCTTTGGAACCAGTCACTGCAGCAGTGGGGAGGCATAGAGCCTGTGTGAGGGACAGGATTCTGGGGGCGCAGTCACCTTGGAGTCCCCTGTCCCATGCCCAACTCTGCTGAGTAGCCCTGACTCTGCAGGGGCTGGGGTGACCCTGTTCACCGCTCTGTATGACTATGAGGCCCGGACAGAGGATGACCTCACCTTCACCAAGGGTGAGAAGTTCCACATCCTGAATAACACGTAAGTAACCAGGTCCCCCAGCTCAGGACATGGCCTGGGCTGGGAACACGACCCAGATAAGAATCCTACCTGGTCCCTCAGAAACCTCCAGCCTAGTTGGGGACACAGATACATGACAATAACAACCCTGAGTAATTGTTGCTATGTAGGGGGAGCATGGGAACATAGGGGCACAGAAAGAACACTATATGTGGTCTCCAGGATAGTAGTGATCAGGGCAGGCTTCCTGGAGGAGGTGATTGCTAAGGTGAGACTAGAAAAAATGAATAGATGTTGAGGGAAGAGGTGAGAAAAGAGGAAGAGAGAGTGAGAGAGAATGAGAATCCGTGATGACTTCTGGAAACCACCCGGTGGTTCAATCTAGGTGGATTATAAAGTACGAGGTGTAGAATGGAGAGAGCAGAAGCTAGAGAAGTGGGTGGAAACAGATTCTGCAGTGCTTTTTAAGCCATGTTGAAGAATCTGGATTTTATCCAGAAGGAAATATGCAGTCATTGGGGGTGGTTGAGGATTTTTCAGTGGGTAAGTGACCGAATTAGCTGTCCACTGCCTACCCAAACCCCAGCCCAGCTGAGGAGCCAGAGGAGGATGCCAGGAGTCCTACGTGTCCCCAGACATGTTGCTTCTGTAGGGAGAAGTCTCTGGGGCAGCTGCAGTGGCTGAGGGCAGAGCAGACAAAAGCCCTGGGGTGTGTGTGTGTCCACAGTGAGGGGCTGGCAGGGCTAGTCTCCACCTGACCTTTTGCACTGCCCTGCCTGGCCCCAGGGTGCTCCAGGGGGCCGGGTTGCCACTGACAGCCTGTGTCCTGTGCCTGCAGTGAGGGTGACTGGTGGGAAGCTCGGTCTCTCAGCTCTGGACAAACTGGCTACATTCCCAGCAACTACGTGGCCCCTGTGGACTCCATCCAGGCTGAAGAGTGAGTAGGGTGTGTGTGTGTGGGGGGGTGGCTATCCCTATGGACAGGACAGGACCCTGGAGTCCAAGGCCACCTCTGAGCCACAGCCCCACTCTGAGCCTATCTTCTTATTTACAATTCTGTGAGGTCATTTTGTGAATAAGAGAACAGCGATGATAATGACAGTAAACAATATTTATGTAGCACGTATCATGTTCTGGGCCCTCGTCAAAGTGCTTTCTGTCTATTAACAGAGTTAGGAACTAATCTTATCCTGTTTTATGAATGAGGCAACTGAGGCACAGAGAAATCAAATATCCTGCCCAAGTTCACATGGCTAGTAAGTAGGTGGAGTTGGTATTTGAACCCAGATAGTCTGACTGCATTTGCTAAGCATTCTCCATATTGACTCTCCGTGATAACAACAGGACACGCACTTTAAAAAATTGTAAAACACTGAACAATTGCAAGGGGACACTACTTAGAATTAATTCTGTTAAGGAGGCAGGGGAGTATCATTCGTGGTGTACTATTATAACCCGAGATGTGATGACAGGTGCTTTACCGACCTTGAGGCATTTAATTCTCACAAGTACACATTTGATATTATTATTGTCCCCATTTTACAGATGAGAAAACTGAGGCTCGTAAAAACTTTTTATCTATGTGCACCTATATATACATATATGGGAAAAGAAAAGATTGGAGAGACCAGGACTTGGTGACTAATTTGACATTGGGTGATGGGGAGTGGGAAGAATCAAGGATGGCCCAAAGTCTTCTTGAGGAACCGAGTGGGTGAGGGTGCCATTTGCTAAAGTGGGGAACATGGGAGCGTGTATAGGTACCTGGGTTCTGGGGGTGGGGGACTCGTTGGGGTGAGATTCGTAGAGAGGAACAGCCAGGTGGAGGACCCTGCCAGGAGTTGGATTAGGCTGTGCTTTGTAGGAGAGGGCCCCCGCCCAGGCCAAGCCAGGCTGCTGAATTAGCCCAGAGGAAGGGGTATCTTTTCCTAGTTGGCATTAAGGCTCTTCGTTTGCTGTGGCCCTTGCAGAGGCACAGCTGGGCCGGGGTGGAAATCTGGGGCTCTTCAGGATGGAGGTGACAATTAAAGCTGCATAGGAGGGTGAAGGAAGAGACGGAGAGTGGGAAAGAGGTTGGCCCTGGGACCCAACTTTGGAGAAAGCTGCCTTAAAGGAGAAGTTGCTGTTGGAAAACCAGGCCAAGCCAAGTCAGAACAGCCAAGAGGGTGGAGGAAAGATTGCAGGAAACAAGAAAGGGAGTGTCAGAGGCTGCCACTGGGTTTGGCAATGGGGGTGACCTTGGTGAGGGATCTCTCTGTGTGAAGAGGGGGGCGAAGGCCAGACAGCAGGGCCTGGTAGGGAGTAGGAGGTGAGGAAGCAGAGACCCAAGTGTGAAGTGCTTTATCAAGTGAAGGGGAGGTGAGAGATATAACAGAATGTTGATGGCAAGTTAGGGCTTAGAACAGTTTTGGGGGGAAGGAAGAAACATGGGCATATGTAGAGGTTGGTGGGATGGAGAGGCTTCATGTGTGGGCTGGCTGGTAGGGGAGAGATGTCTCTGAGCAGAGGGGAGTAGATGGGGCCCAGAGCTCGGGGAGGAGTGAGGCCTCATCTGGGCGAAGTGGTAGGAGTCATGGAGGACAGAATGGGTGATGATGCAGAAGGTAGGAGGTTTGGGGGGTTCACGCTTGTGTCCACACCCTCAAAGCAGTGTCACGAAGCTCTGAGCTCACTCACTACAGTGTCATGGTTAAGAGCAGTGCTGTGGTTAAGAGTGCAGGCTCTTGAGCAGACAGCTTGGGTTCCTATTCTGGCAACACAGCTGAAGAGCGTGTGGCCTTGGGTGAGTTGCTTAACCACTAGGTATCTCAATTTCCTCATCTGTCTAATGGTGTGTGTGTGTGTGTGTGTGTGTGTGTGTAACAAAAGTACCTACCTCATAATGTTATAAGAATTAAATGGGGGAGCCTGGGTGGCTCAGTCAGTTAAGCGTCCAGCTCTTGGTTTCGGCTCAGGTCATGATCTCACAGTTCGTGGGTTCAAGTCCCACGTCAGGCCCTGTGCTGACAGCTGAGAGCCTGGAGCCTGCTTCGGATTCAGTGTCTCCCTCTCTCTCTGCCCCTCCCCTGCTCGCACTCTGTCTCTCTCACTCTCTCTCAAAAATAAAATGAACATTTTTTAAAAACTGCAGTTTGGGGTGCGTCCGGGTGGCTCAGTCGGTTAAGCTTCCAGCTCTTGACTTCATGATCTCAAGGTTCATGGGTTCAAGTCCTATGTCAGGTTCTGCACTGACAGCGCAGAACCTGCTTGGGATTCTGTCTCCTCTCTCTGCCCCTCCCCCACTTGTGTGCTCTGTTTATTTTTTTCTCTCTCAAAATAAATAAAGTTTAAAATTTTCTTTCAAATTGTTTATTTTTGACACAGAGAGACGGGGAGAGAGAGAGGAGGGGGAAGGGGGGCGCGGACAGAGGATGCGAAGCAGGCTCTAAACTGACAGGAGCAAGCCCAATGTAGGGCTTGAACTCATGAACTGTGAGATCATGACTTGAGCTGAAGTCAGACACTCAACTGACTGAGCCACCCACGTGCCCCCGCCAATTTTTTTTTTTTTTGAAGCTATCATTTGGTCCCAGGAAGAATATCCAAGAGAGAGCAGGAATGCTTGGGCCTGAGGTTGAAGTTGAGACTTAGAAGAACATCCAAATTTAAAATTTTTTATTTTGTTTTCACATTTTTATTTATTTTTGATAGGCAGAGAGAGACAGAGCACAAGTGGGGGAGGGGCAGAGAGAGAGAGGGAGACACAGAATCGGAAGCAGGCTCCAGGCTCCGAGCTGTCAGCACAGAGCCCGACGCGGGGCTCGAACTCACAAACCATGAGATCATGACCTGAGCCACCCAGGTGCCCCAAGAATATCCAAATTTAAGAATGTGGAGGAAAAGCAGCAGTCAGAGCCAGACAGGAGCAGTCAGAAAGAGGGGAAGAAAAGCAGGAGTGGCTGTCGTGTGGAAGTCACAGGAGGAAAGGGTTTGAGGGTAGGGAGGAGTGTGGGAAGAAGGATCTGAGAGATTGCCTGGGTAGTGAGAAAAGAACTAGGCTGGGCAGGTAGACTTATCAGCCAGTCCTATGGGCAGATCACTTCCTCTCTCTGAGCCTCAAGTTCCTCATCTGCAAAATGAGCCCCTAGAGGATCAGTAGTGAGATACATTAAGGGACTGGTGGCACCCTGATGAGGTCACGGACGACTGGGGTCCTCGCGATTTTAATTGAAGAGAAACCCAGAGAATGAGGAGAAGCCTAACCTTTATTGGGCACTCCTGTGAGCCAAGAATTCTACATTCCTGTCTCCATGCTCCTCATGACCAGGCTGCAAAGCAGGTGTATGAGCCCCGTTTCATGGGTGAGGAGCTGGAATCTTGGCTCCTGAGGTGGCTTTTCCCCACAGGAGGCCGAGTTGGGGGTTGAACTGGGTGGATCTGCCTCTTTCTGGCCCTTCCCAACAGGTGGTACTTTGGAAAGATCGGGAGGAAAGATGCGGAGAGGCAGCTGCTCTCCCCGGGGAACGCCCGGGGGGCCTTCCTCGTTCGTGAGAGTGAGACTACCAAAGGTAGGATCCTGGGAAGGGGCAACTGGGAAGCCGGGCTATTATGGTGGGGCTAGGAGAAGTGGTGAGAGGCTTGGGTCAAGGCCCAGGGCCCAGACTGGGACAGGGATGGGGGGGCAGAGATAAGACTGGGACCGGGTTCAAGGGATGTGGCCATCCACATTCCCAGTCCTCAGGCATTTGAGCCTCTCAGGCTCCCGGATCAGGAGTGGGGAGGAGAGCAGGCTTGAAGGTGACCCTTTCCCACAGGTGCCTACTCCCTGTCCATCCGAGATTGGGACGAGGCCAGAGGCGACCATGTGAAGCATTACAAAATCCGCAAGCTGGACACGGGTGGCTATTACATCACCACACGGGCCCAGTTCAACTCAGTGCAGGAGCTGGTGCAGCACTACGTTGGTGAGGCTGGCCCTCAGGGCTGGTGTGTGCTTCGGATCCCTGAACCAACCCGCTGAGAATTAGGCCCAGAGAAGGAAAGGGGCTCCCAAAGCAGTAGTGCCTGGGGCAGAACTGGAACCCCAGTTTCTGGGTTTCCAGCCCAGGATCCTGCTCTGTAGGATTCCAGAGGAAACAGGGGTGAGGCTGTCCACGTCCAAAGGGTGCCCCCTAATGTCCCAGCTGGGTAGGAGGCTGAACAGGCCTGACTTGCAGGATGGGCTGATGGGTTGAGAAGAAGCTGGGAATCAATGCTCAGGTTTCTGCTTTGGTTGATTAGGCCAAAGACGAGGTCCATGGAAGGGTGAAGGCCTCATGTCCACATCTTTGTCTGGAATCCCTGACTCCATTTCTACCTGTTAGAATCCCACCTTACCTTGGAGGCCCAGCTGGAGGCCACCTCCTATGGGAAGGACACCCCCACCCCCACCCCGTCCCTGCAGGGATCATCTCTCCCTCTTGGTGCCACCTCCTTCCTTGGACAGGAACATGTTCACCTACTCAGTGGGTCAGGTTGTCTTCTGCCCCAGCCTGTGACCTCACCTGTGGCCTAGTTCCTTTCCACTGATCTCAGAGGGGGTTGGGGGGAGCCTGGGATGGGATGAGGAATGTGTGGGGCATCCTGGCCTGCCTGTGACCTTCAACACCCCCCACCCCACTCCTCAGAGGTGAACGATGGGCTATGCCACCTGCTCACAGCGGCCTGCACCACCATGAAGCCGCAGACAATGGGCCTGGCCAAGGACGCCTGGGAGATCAGCCGCAGCTCCATCACGCTCCAGCGCCGGCTAGGCACCGGCTGCTTCGGAGACGTGTGGCTGGGTACGCAGGTCCCGAGGTCCTGGGGGCTGGGCGAGGGCTTGGGATGTCGGTGAGCCGGTGCTGACGAACCGCGGCCACCTGGCAGGCATGTGGAATGGCAGCACGAAGGTGGCGGTGAAGACGCTGAAGCCGGGAACCATGTCCCCGAAGGCCTTCCTGGAGGAGGCGCAGATCATGAAGCTGCTGCGGCACGACAAGCTGGTGCAGCTGTACGCCGTGGTGTCGGAGGAGCCCATCTACATCGTGACAGAGTTCATGTGCCACGGTGAGGGGCAGGGTCAGGAGGCGGAGTCTGGGAGGGCGGGATTTGGGAGGAAGTTCAAATAAGGATCTCTAGGGGAGGGTCCTGAGCGGCGATCTGTGACGCGACGGGACAGGGGACTCGGTAGAGTCAGAGAGCGAGGCCGGGATGGGTGAAACCGCGTGAGTGCTGGTAGTGGGGCGGGGCCAAGGTAGACTGGCCGGGGCTGAGGCTAGGTCTGGGGGGGTGGAGCCTCGGCCGCGGTGGGGGGGGGGGGGCGGGGAGTGTCAGCTGGTGGGTGGGGCTTGGGCAAGTAAAGACCGAATCTGTGAAGAGGCGGGATCTGGGGCGTGTCTAGGGGTTCGGAGGAGGACGAGAAATGAGCTGTAGGCAGAGTCCGGGTGTCTGTGGGACCTGGGCCTGGGTGAGACCTATGAGGGATTGAGGCATCTGGCAGGATCCTGGGTGGGGACGGATCTAAGTGAGAGGGCTGGGAACGGGGCGGGGCCAAGAGCCGTGAGAAGGGATCTGGACGGGGGCGGGGCCAAGCGAGAGAAGGCTGGCCTGGAACCCGCGGTAGTCTTGCAGCTGATTTTCTGAGTTCCTTTCCTCAGGTAGCTTGCTGGAGTTCCTCAAGGACCAGGAGGGCCAGGATTTGACACTGCCCCAGTTGGTGGACATGGCAGCCCAGGTAAAAGGCAGCAGCCCTTATCTCAGACTCCACCCCTATTAATTCTCCACAAATCCTTGCGCCCTCGAGCACCTACCCTATCCCTGGAAGTACAACCCCATCCACGGGATCATCTGTGCGACCTGAGGCAGAGCACTGCCCATCTCTGAGCCTCAGTGTCCTCATCTGGAAAGTGGGTTTTTCAAATGATCTCTCACGCAAGCCACACACAAATGTTCCCTTCTATCCATACCTTGGCCCCCCTAGGTAGCTGAGGGCATGGCCTACATGGAGCGCATGAACTATATCCACCGCGACCTGAGGGCAGCCAACATCCTTGTTGGGGAACGGCTGGTGTGCAAGATCGCTGACTTCGGGCTGGCCCGTCTCATTGAGGATAATGAGTACAACCCCCGGCAAGGTGGCCTGTCTCTCCTTACCTTCCAAGAACTCCCTATTATACCGAGGGGCTGCCGCAAGGCCCCACGTACACAGGGATTCCCCCCACTCCCAGACTATCCCGGGTACTCCCATCCTGATGTAGTATAAGAGGCAACTCTTGAGTTCAAATCCCAGCTCCTCTACTTACCAGACGAGTGGCCTTGGGCAAGTCACCTAACCTCTGTGAGCTGTTTTTTCTCATCTATAAAATAAAAATATCCAGACAACAGTAAGCCAGCAGATATACACCAGGCACTGCCGTAATTCTCAAGTGAAAGGCAATAGAGTGGAACGATAGGAACTCTGTAACTAGAATGCCCAGGAACGAATCCTAGCCACTTGTAAGCTATGTGATCTGGGCAAGTTACTTAACTACTCAGTGCCTCCTTTTCCAAATCTGTACAATGTGGATAATAATAGTATCTACGCCATAGGTTTTTTGGTGAGGGTTCAGTGAGTTAATGCATGTAAATCACTTTAAAACAGTGCCTGGCAGGGGGGCCTGGCTGGTTCAGATGGAAGAACATGTGACTGTTAATTTCGGGGTCATGAGTTTGAGCCCCATGTTGGATGTAGAGATTACTTAAATAAATAAAAACTTTAAAACAAAACAAAACAAAACAAACAGCGCGGGCATGTAGTAAAGGCCATACAAGTGTTGGCTGTTACTATTAAGAGAATTATTACAATGTTTGTGAAGTACCCAATACTATACTAGATACATAGTAAGTGCTGGCTACATACCAGGTCCTTTCTGTAATGCTCAGAGACCTCTCTATTTAGGGCCCCCAATCCTAAACACAACATTCTCTCTCTCTCTCTCTCTCTCTCTCTCTCTCTCTCTCTCTCTCTCTTTAAAGTTTATTTAAACAATCTCTTCAACCAACGTGGGGCTCAAACTCATGACCCCGAGATCAAAAGTCGCCTGTTCTTCCAACTGAGCCAGCCAGGCACCCCTGCACGCCATTCTCTTAATTCAGCTGTTCCCAGGGACCCCCTCAATAACTTTCCCTTCTCTCCCAATCTCTCCAGGGGCCAAGTTCCCTATCAAGTGGACAGCCCCCGAGGCTGCTCTCTTTGGCAGATTCACCATCAAGTCAGATGTGTGGTCCTTTGGGATCCTGCTCACTGAACTCATCAGCAAGGGCCGAGTTCCCTACCCAGGTTTGCTGGGGTGGGGAGGTGGAAGGGTGGGTGGTCACGGGAAGGGCTTCCTCCCGGCTGCCTCTTCTGGAGGGGCTAGATCCCCCGACTGACAGAGCCCCACCCTGCAGGCATGAATAACCGGGAAGTGTTGGAACAGGTGGAGCATGGGTACCACATGCCATGCCCTCCGGGCTGCCCAGCGTCCCTGTACGAGGCCATGGAGCAGACCTGGCGTCTGGACCCAGAGGAGAGGCCTACCTTCGAGTACCTGCAGTCCTTCCTTGAGGACTACTTCACCTCCACAGAACCCCAGTACCAGCCTGGGGATCAGACATAACCTGTTTGAGCATCCGTCACCTTTCTAGGGTACCCACCAATCCCTTCCAATCCCCAGGGCTCCGGTCCCAAAGCCCCAGGCTTAGAACCCTACAGGGTCCTAGCAGGTCAGAGCAACCTGCTTGCTCTGACACCATCGAGGCCAATCCACTCATTTTAAAGGTGGGGTAAATCGAGGCTTGGAGATCATCCCTCACTCTGGCCCCAAGCACTGTTTCCCCCCTTCCCACTTAGACCCCTACCTCTCAACTCTCTTCCCACCTCTCCTCTAACAGAAATGCTGAGACTTAGTCTAGTTATTTATAAAACTGTAATCCTTTCCCTCATTTTCCTCCTATCCCTGTTTTTTTACCCTGTCATCCCGCCCTGAATTCACCTCCAACTCAATTCTCTTGTGTCTGTATTTTGCAAAGACAGGGAAAGTCTTTCCTGCTGGGTGGACACTGTAGTCCGGGACGGGGGTCCAAGCCCAGGGTGAGGGAGAGGCTTGCTGAGGGCTCACCACCTCTCTGAATCATGTGTGTGTTTATTGATTTTGTAAATAAGAAAAGTGATAATATGAATCCTTGAGCCATGAAAATCCCTTCTGTTAGGGCAAATGGTGGCCAGAGGAAGGTGAGTGTGACTGCTTTGGCTGCTGGGAGGAGGGAAAGGCGAGAGAGTGCCCTAACGCCTACTAAACACAAGGAACTCAAAGTGTGTTTTAGGATACCCAAAAGTCCTGATGTTTGTCCCCATGTGAATTTAGGACACGTTGAGAGATGGATAACAGAAGATAGGCAACTGGAGATCAAAATGTCCCCTTCATTACTGAAGTGGCTTTCCATCTGTGTGCCGTGGGTTTGCTAATTCTTTACTTGATTTCAGCAGATACACCATTCATCACAGGCACAAGAGCAGAACCTTAGGCCTCCTCTGACAGGGGTGATGGGGAAGACAGTGGACTCTCTGCAGCTCCCCAAAAAGGCACAGAAGGGAGGGGAAGGGAGAGGTCTGAGAGCCAGTCTAGCTCCTTGGATTTCACTCCAGGCATCTCTGCCTGCTAGGGGATGTTGGAGAGGTTTGAAGGCAGTTTTGTTTGTCACAGTGACTGGGGGGCTCCTACAGGCGTGTAGTGGGCAGGGATTAGGGGTGCTATACAACCCGCCACGCACCTGTGCAGTGAAGAATTGTCCCATGCCCTTGCCGCAGCTTTGAGAGACTGGCAGCTGATGTGCCTCCAAGTGGAAACAAAAGGAACAGGGAATAAGGGTTCCCACCTCTCCCATCAGGAAATTGTTGACCCCTAACTTACCGAGGGAAAGGATGGGGGAAAGAGTCTGGGAGCTAGGAACTGCAGCTGCGTCTGGCAAACAGTTACTAAGCATTAACTCTGGGAAGGGTCCTTTGCTAGGCACGACCCCAGGAAAACCAACATGAACAAGACCTGTCTCTGTTCCGGCGGAGATCACAGCCAGACTTGGGAGAAATCATAGTAATAATAATAACTCACTTATTAAGTGTCTGCTGCATGCCAGATGTGTTTACATCCGTCTTTTCATTTAATCCGGTTCTGAGTCTGATGCTATGATTAGCCCCCATTTACAGATGAGGAAACTGAGGCTCAGGGGTTACATGATGTACCAAGTTCACACAGGTGCACGTGACAGGGCTGGGACTTGAACTCGGGTCTCATACCAAGGCCCATGATCTTTCTAGACTCTGGGCTTTGGGAAGTGATCTTATCTGCCCCAGGTAGGTATTTGGAGGATCCTCCTCCCTCTGGATATCGGTAGAAAGATTCCCTGGAAATGCCCCCAGGTTGAGTGTCCTAAGAAAAGGGGACAAGGTGGCCAATGCAGATTGAGAGTTCCTCGTGCTCAGCCCTAGGGACTGCTGAATGGGAGCAGTAAGATGGAGAGAGGCCAAGTGGCTGCTGAGAGGTGGTCACAGGGGCAGGACACTTAGCTCTGCACACTCAAACTCGGGCCATGGCTTCCTGAGAGCCAGTCTCTGGCTGACTAAACTCACAAGGGCCTGACGCACAAGCTGGAGGCCCAGTGATTCTGCCTGTCCTGGAGTAAGCAGATAAGAGCCCAGCTTTGGAACTTCAGTGCCTGGTGTGAATCTTGCCTCCACCACTCACTAGCTTTGTGACTTGGGCCAAGTTATTAATCTCTCCAAGCCTCAATCTCCTCACCTGTGAAATGGCAATAAAATGCCCAACTCACGTTAGTTCTCTTTGTCGCTACCATTTACGAATTATTTATTCTACACCAGGCGTCCTGCTAAGTGCGTGCTGTCATCTGATCCTCACGGCACCCCATGAGGAGGAGGCTATTGATCTTCTTCATTTTACTGATAAGGAAACTGAGGCACGGTGGAGTAAATACTTTTAAGTAGTTGAGTGGGGGCTTGAACCAGATCCTCTGACCCCAAAATTAGTGTTCGTAGCCTCAACAGTCTTCTCCTAGGACCAGAATACTCTTGTCTATCCAATGGGGCTATGCCTGGTACCTGGACACCCATTTAGTTTCAGTGAAGGCCCAGCAGGGTAGTGAACCTCCTGGAGTTTACCAGGCCCTCACTGCTCCTCAGCAGAGACCAGAGCTACCTGAGCCTGGAATCCCTGTATCTGCTGGTTCCCTGTGCCTCCCTCTGCTTCAGCCGAATGAATTCTCCTTTGCACCCCCTTTTCTGTGCATCCTTCTGTTCCCTTCAGATAGAGCACAATGCAATTGATTAGGCCTCTGTTTTCTCAATTTCAATCACATCCTCGCCCTGCCTCCCTGAGATTACAGGCGGGTCACCTTGATTGCGGGTTTCCACCGTTCACAAAACTCTTCAGTCGTTTACAAAACCATCTCTCGCCTCATTCACTCCCCCACCTGGCTCCTCTCCTCCGTGATGCTGTGTGGATTTTACTGGCTTAAGACTCAGAGGGCAATTTTATTTCCAAGTTCATGGTGGGGGAGGAGGACACCTAATTGACTAATGCCGGGTGTTTCACATGCATCATCTAATTTGATCCTCACCACGAGGTCGAGTGTGTTTATTCCCATTTTACAAAAGAGGAAATGAAGACTCCGAGTGGCTACAGCACTTGCCCAAGGTCATACAGCTGGATGGTAGAGTCAGGATTTGAGCCTTTTGACTTAAAATCTCATGCATCCTACTGTGTCATTCCCTGATTTCATGGGGCAGCATGGAAACGTATAATACTAACCCACAGTCAACTTCAGGGAGGGCATGGTGCAGCTAGGTGTCTGGAGTAACCCCACATATGCTGAGGATTATGTTCATAACAGAACTAAGTCATTTATTAATTTTGCAGACATTTACTGATGTCTCCTGTAGGCTGGTCTTGTCCAGGAGGCAGAACAGTAAATAATTACAACACTTAGGGGCAAGGTCAGTCTGGAGGCCAAGGGAGACTTCTTTGAGGATGTGAACGAGAAATCTGCTTGATGAAGCAGCCAGAGGGTGAGATCATGTCCCATGGAGGGAACAGCATGTGCAAAGGTTCAGAGGTATGGTAGAGCAAGGCCAAGTCAGGCAAGTGCAAGTAATTATGTATGGGAGGATTGAGGGTGCAGATGAGGCAGGCAGAAGAAGGTTGGAAGATCAGAGGCAAAGGGTAGGAGGGTCAGAAATCCAGAGGTATGGCCCCTGAGTTGTGAAGAGAAGCCAGAGCAGAAATCTGGGGGGGTGGCCAGGACTTACTGGGGGTGAGTGTATCCTCGATCCTATTGTTCCAGGACTGAGCTGAGTGGACTATCTACTCCAGTAGTTCTCTCCCACGCCCTATTTTACACACACACACACACACACACACACACACACACACACACACCACAGCGCCAGGTTTGTCCTGCAGCGATGTCCATACTCCCTCTCGTGTCCACTCTGGGTACTACACCTAGAGCTCCAGGAAACTTTCCCCTGGGATGGGGAGACTAGGTCCCTTCAGGACCTTCCCACCACAGGATGGGAAACAAATCACAGTTCTTGCTCTCAGAGAGCTCACAGTTTAATGATAGATGAATGGGACATACCCAGGCTGAAAATGGCAATAAAGAATGCATGGGAGAATAGTTAGGACTCAGTTGGACAGGGAGAGGTCTGGAAGGCGTCTCAGTGGAGGTGTTGCTTCGCCAGACACTTGAAAAAGGAGCGAAAGTTTGCTTGGCAAAGAAGAAAGAGAAGGGCATTCTAGACTCGACAGAATTAAGTGAGCTCAGAGGCAGGAAATGGGACCGTGCAGGGAGTTACAATTAGGGAGGTGTGACTAGAGTGTAAATTTTCAGGGGCATTAGTAGCTAAAGATGAAGATAGCCAGGTAGGCAGTGGTCATGTCTGCCAGGTGCTCAGGCTAGGATTCTAAGCCTTCGGCAATGGAACACCACAGGATTTTGAGCAGGGGAGTAACAAAGATTCGCTGTTCAGAATGAACCCTTTGGCGACCAATGCAGAGGAAGGAATGGGGGGGGGGGTGCGGCAGGGGAAGAGTCAGAAGAGGGATATCCCTTCGGACACAAAGAACTACACCAGGTCACACTAATAGGAGACGACATAGCTTTGAGCAGGTCTGTGAACTGTACGTATCAATACATGTGATGTCACTTACAGACATGTCAGTGGGATCCCAGGCTGAGCACCCACGAACAATTCCATAGTGATGTACACTCAGACGCATAACTCAGGTACACAAGCCCAAGGGAAACCAAGGACACACATTAACCTCCAGACATAGGCTGACAGTGACACACACACACACACACACACACACATGCACGTGCACGCAGTGTGGCTGTCAAGGACCCTACCCTGCCCCCTTCTGTGTCCCCCCCCCCTCCCCCCAGCGTCCTTCATCACCTCCAGCAGGAACAAAGCTGACCTTTGCCCTCTGGCCTCTGGCCTCTCCTCCCACACCCCCTGCCCAGAGGGAGGAGCTGTTTGAAGTCTGGACTGCAGCTGGGGTTTCCTGTTGCCTGGAGGAATGTGGGAGGACTTGCAGGGGGTGGGGCTAGCCTAGGAGGAGGGATAATGGGGGCCTGGGGGCCTTAGTTCCCACTGTACCATGATAGGCGGGGCTTCCTGCTTCCATGGTCTCTTGGGCCCCCGCTCTGAGCTGTTCCCATCCTGGGGAGGGGAAGACCAAGGCCATAATGGGCCTCTTGATCCTGGATCTGTGGCTCAGAGACTTAGAACAGTCCCTCAACCTCTCTGGGACTCAGTTTCTCCTTCTGTGGACTGGGCTGAACCACCCTCTAACAAGCCACACCTCCCCTGAGGTGAGCTCCAAGTCTGAGGCTAGGCCCAGAACTTCTGTCATCAGGGAAGGCAGTGCCCATCCCTACCCAAGGCTCATTTCACGCTGCCCTTCCCATGAGCCCCAACAACCAAGGGCCTGGCTCCAGACTGCTGTGACCTCTCATTTATTGTCGTTATTATTATCATGACTCAATCCCTCAGCATGCCCTTGTCAGTTTTCAAAGCGAATTCTTGTGCCCAGTAAATCTCCCTGGCTGTGCCGGGAAGACAGGGAAGGAATTACTCTTCCATTTTACACATGTGGTAACTGAGACTCAGAGAGGTTAAGGACACACAAGTAGAAGCAGAAGCAGAACCAGATCTGTCTGGTTCCTATTCCCACATGGCCTCCAAACTGTCTTGCCACACGGTTTTAGCCCTAGACTCTCCCCTCCACTTCCTAGGATCTAGGTATACCACCTACTGTGTACATTAAAACAGAAGTGGTTGTAGTGAGCTGAGCCCAGAAAGGGATGATGCAGACTCTTCCAGAACCTGGGTCCTCTTCTTCACATCTGCCTTCTTGGGGGGGGGTGGCGGGGGGAGCTTACAGCTCCCCTGCCCAGCCAGTAGTGACCATGACACTATTTCAGAGGACTGGGTAGCCCCTTTTAGACTGCCGCTACTGGAGCAGGCATGGAGATTAGACACTAGGTGGCAGCAGCAGCCCACGGGAAGAATCAGTTTGAGTTTGTCTGGGAAGCCCCCCCCCCCCACCCCCACCCCCCCAACACCGCACGAGATTTAGAGAAGCTCCAAGAGAAACACCAGCCTCCAAATGACTGGAAAACCTGGTAATGCTCGGTTTCCAGTGATGTTCAATACCTTAGGTGCTAATAGTACCCACCCTCTCTGGGGAGGGGACAGCCTGAAGCAGCCTGGGGTGGAAGGTGCATGCTTGGAGACACAACGTAACTGCAATTCCTCTCTGCCATGGCCTGCCCAGCTGATCTTCCCCTCTGCACCTCGTCATTAAACCTCTCATGTCTTTCGCGAATTCCCCTTCATCTCAATCTACCTGGGGTTTCTCATCTCCCCTAAACCATCCGGTACTACCCCACCCAACTTCCTCCCAACACTTGATTCAGACAGGGTGGGATCTTCAGCTCTGTGGCAAAGCCTAGTGAGTAAGGATGGTGGGGGGGGGGGGCGGCAGGTGTAAAAGAAAGGGAAACCTGAGCCTCTTCCACCCTCCCAATGCTAAAGTCGCTCCCATGGGGGACCAGCTAGAGCAAGATGCAAAAAAGCCTCATCTACTTGTGATAACTTTAGAATCAGGCTTTGGACCTGCAAAGAGCCCCTAACAACTTAAACCACTGCTTTCATTAATATCTGACCTTATAATACTTCCCATTCAATGAATAAATCTTTGAACCCAAGGCTTGCCTGCAAAGAGGAGCTGCTCCCAAATGGGGGCCTCTCCAGCTGGCCATGCCAGCCCCATGATGCCAGATCAATAGGTGCACTGTTTAGAGTCCTAGGTCTGTCTCATTGCCGTTGCCCTCCCCGCCCTCCCCCATCAAAGGGCCAATAGAGAGTGGCCCCCAGAACCCCCTTCTTTTGCCCTCTGGGGGTTTCAGACTGTCCTAAAGAGGTGTAGGGAAGGTGGTGACAGGGAGCTACAGTTGGTGAAATGTCACCACCTGCCTTTGTCACACGCTGGCCATCACACGGCAGGGCCAAAGGAGGAGTCAGAAACAGGTGGGCCAAGGACAAAGGCACTGCTGGAGGAACTTCAGACATGGAGCAAGACAGACAAAGCCAGCAGACACAGGGCAAAGGAATGTCAGACACACAGATGAAATGGGACTCGCAGAGTACCAGTCAGGGCTGATGTTGGTAGATACTGAGGACAGGACAGTGATCCTGCATTATTCATTTTGGTGTCCCCTGTGAGCCCTGCATATCTCAGTTAACATGTGTTGAATTAAAGTACCGAGGGAGGATACACAGATGCTGGGAATGAAGGTCAGACAGAGACCTGGGAGTCACAACTCCCTGTCATGGCTCAGAGATTAAGAAGTGGGCTTTGGGATCAGACAATTCCTGCCTGGTCTGGCTGGGCTCTACCAGTTCCAAATGAGGGGACCCGAGCCTCACTGCCCTCATCCCTAAAGTGGAAATGGTAACAGCACCATTTCACCAGGTCCTTTTGGGACTGAAGGGTCCTGCTGTGTCCAGTAAATGGCAGCAGCAGCAGCAGCAGCAGCAGCAGCAGCAGTTTTCCTTCCTGGGCTGTCCAGCTACTTCCCCTTGGTAACCAGGCCCAGGCAGGGCACATTCTCATCTGTGGGGATAGGCCAGGCAGGGGGCCCAGAGCTAGGGGCTGGATAACAGATGTGACCTGAAGAGGAGGTAGGTGAAAGTGCTGAACCCAGCCCCCTGGCCGCAGCAGGGGTTCTGAACTGTTGAATGCGAATCTTGCTTCCTGAAAAAACCAAAATGCTCAGTAGAATTCAGGAAGGGGGGAGGGGTGCCATTTGTTGATTATCCAGGACTTTGGTGCCCTGGCCGCCCTTGGACTTCTAGGAAAACTAGGAGGTGGAGGGGCTAAACCCAGAGCTCAGAGTTTGGGACGGGGGTCCCTGAATGAGGAGGAAGCAGTGGTGGGCTTTGAGGTTTCTGGAGCAGCCCTCCCGTCAAAAACCGTTGTGCTTTACTCAATAGGAAACCTTTTCAGAGACGAAGAACGTCCTCAGACTCAGAAAGCGAGTCCTCCCCTCTCTCTTTTCCGTCTATCATTTAATTGGGGCGCCCCAGAAAGTCGCAGGCCCTTTGGCTAATCCCTTGATTCCCTATTCGACTCATTCCATTCTCAGACCCCGCCCCTTCGCTCCCACCCGCAACCTTCGCTCGAGCCAGAGCCTCCCGCGGAGAACAAGGAACGTGGGAAACATCCCTAATCCTTGGGGAGAACCAGCACCCTTGGTAAACGAGGACGCACCCCCGCCAGAAGGGCCCGCGCGCTGTCCCCGCGGGCCCAGGGCCGCGCCGTCGGAGCAGCCGGCGCGGCCCCGCCCGCCCCGCTCGCCGAGCGGCCGGGGTGGGGACTACAAGTCCCGGCGTGCCGCGCGCGCGCTCCCCCCTGGGGTTCCGGATGGTGAGCGGCGAAGGTAAGGCGAGCTCGCAGAGGCAGCGGCGGCGGCGGCGGAGACGGAGAGAGGCAGGCAGGCAGGGCGAGGGCGAGAGACGGAGGGAGGGAGCGAGCGAGGCAGACCAGACAGACAGACAGGCGGGCGGGCGGGCGGGCGGGCAGAGCGAGCCACCCGCCAGGCTGCGCTCAGCCCCGCTCGCAGCGGAGAGAGCAGAAGGCAGGAGGAGGGAGGGGAGGAGGAGGAGGGAGGGAGAGAGGGAATCCAGCTACCACCACCCAAAGCCAGCGTCTGCTTTCTGTCCTCATTTCCTTTTCCCACCCAGCTCGGAAAGCAGAGAAAGGCAGAGAGAGCGAGAGATAGAGACAGTCAGAGAGACAGACAGACAGCCAGAGAGCGGGAGGGAGGAGGGCGGAGGAGGAGGAGCAGGAGGAGGACTACGCGGGGCGCGTTCCCTCCCAGGTTTGCAATGGGGGGGTGGGGGCGGGGGTGTCCAGGGCTGTGAGAGTGTGTGCGCGGCGGGGGGAGCGAGGGGGGCACAGAGAGCGAAGGAGTGATCGAGGTGGGGGGGGCGCCGCGGGAGCGGGGGGCCGTGTCCAGCGGAGTTAGCGGCGGAGAATGTGAGCCGAGACGCGAGCCATGCTGTCAGCAACGGCGGGCGGCTCAGGGCTCCTCCACGACTCCTCTCCCCAGCAGCCGGGCTCCCGCGTCGCTGCCGCCGCCGGAAGACAGACGCCCCCCAAAGCCCCTCGCCTGGCTCGGACCCACGGAGCCGGCAGCCCAGCACTCCGGTGAGTGGCGCCTCCTCCCCAGCCCTAGACCCCGCTGGGGACCGGCCGGCCGGGCTCTTTTGTGCAGCGCACCGGGGGGGGGGGGGGCCCGCGCCCCCTCCGCGCGCCCCGGTCCGGTCCGCGGGACCCGGTGGCTGCGGTGCCCGCGGTGCGATCGGTCTTTGTTTCCACCGGGGCCCGCGGCTCGGCTGGGCTCGGCTCGAAGCCTGGCAGGCAGCGCCGGGAAGGGGGAGGGGGAGGTGGACGAGAAGGGGGGGTGGGGAGGGGGGGTTCTCGGGTTTCCTGGCCGCCCCGCAGCTCCCCCGGCTCGGGGGCGAGGTGCGCGCCCAGCGCTGCCGCGCGCCCCCTCCTCCTTCCTCCTCCCTCGGTCTTTGGATTTAAAACTGCAATTTGCTCTCCAGCTTGCTGAGAATGTGGGGGGGGGGAATGAAGGGGGGACCGTGGGAGCGGAGAACAAGGCTGGATTTTAGGAACGGCGCTGGGAAAGGGGGAGACTGCGGAGGGAGGAGCCCCTCCCCTCCAACCCCCAAATCCCAAGGTTCCGCTGGTGCTCTGGGAGTTGAGGGGCGGGGACCTAATGACCCGGAGGGGGTGTGGGGCGGAGGAGGGATTTGGGGGTGGCCAGGGCCGGAGGGGTTGGGCCGCATGCCCGGTTACCTGGCGAACAAAGTCGGCTCACTTTTGCATAAATAAATAAATAATCGCCTATCAATGCGTTTCCTCTGGGGCTCTGATTGAATCGGGCCCCCTCTTCCCCAGGGGGTGGGGTGCTGAGTGACAGCTGTCAGCCCCCTGGGCCCGAAGCTGGGGGTGAATTGCTGAATCCCTGTGCCTTTTGGCTGAGTGCGCCTTCTCCTGCTGGGTCCTGGTCCCTGGGCAGAGCCAGAGGGGCAGGGGGCTGGCTCTGAGTCTAGGAAATAACCTTGTTTCCTGTTCTACAGGAAAAGGGACAGCAACCCAGAGTTTGGGGGCTGGGGATGAGGACTGATGGGAGCTGGAGGGGTTCCCTAGCAGCCTGACCCCCCCAGCCTCCTGCCAGGCAAAGGGGCCAGCTGAGGGAGGAAGGATGTGGGCCTTGCTGGCCGGAGGCGGGAGCTGGGGCTGTCCCTGAGGCGGGCAGCGGGCACAGAGCGGGAGGAGGGAGAGAGAAAGAGAGAGAGAGAAGCGGGGGCGGGAATTCTCTACCGCAGACCCTGGGGGCCAGGGCCAGATGTGGAGGGGTGGGGAGTCCCCCCTCCCTCCTAGCTTGGGGGCCCTGGGGCTGGGCTGGGAGGGGCTGAGCCTGGTGCCCTCGGTTCTGCACCAGTGCCTGACTGGCAGGGCCAGCTGAATTTGGGCCCAGGCGTCACCCTGGGAGGCAGGGCCAGGCTGCACCAGCCTGGTCCCTGAGCACAAGGAGGGACCCTTGGGGGGCCTGTGCCTGTCTGGCTGGGCAGGCGTTTCCCGCCGGACCAGTTGGTGTCAGGCGGGACTTGGCCCCAGCTCCCTGGGCAGAGCTCAGGGTGTGAGGACAAGCTTTGCCTCCGGGTCAGGGTGGCCACATTTTGTCCGCTGCTGCTGCTGCTGCTGCTGGCGGGGCGGGGGCATGTGCCCGGGCCTGGGCAGAGTCCTGCCAGGAGTATTTGGGGTGTTTCTATTGTTGGCTTGTTCCTGTTCCTTGTGGCCCCGTGTGTGTGTGTGTGTGTGTGTGTGTGTGTGTGTGTGTGTGTGTGTGTGTGTAACTGTGTGAGCTGGGGCTTTTAAGTGAAAGATTACCAGTCTGTCCATCCCCCCCCCCACCCTTGGCTTGGAGGCTGGATTGTGGTGGTGAGCTGTGGGGGGACCCCCCAGGTGGCATGTGCACGCTGCTTGCCATCTCCTTCCTTTGAGCAGATGTATATTTATTTTTATAGCAATGGAAAATCAAACTGGATAGTAAGTTGAATTCATTTTTTTTCTCCTGCTGTGTCAATAGTTGGAATAACCCCCAGAGACTGGTGAACTTCTTGCCCCAGAGCTCTTACCCTTCAGAGGTTACAGAGATCCGTGAGGGTATGAGCTTAGGGGGACCAGTGGGCCCCAGTCCAAACCAGTGACTCTTGTTTCTCTTGGTCTGGCACTGGGGCGGGTGTGGGGTGGGCAGGTGTCGCCCCCTCCCCAAACATCCCCTCTATTCCCCAGGGTGTTGTCTGGCCTCACAGTCACCTCCTTGGTCAGTGCCTAAGCTGTGCCCAAGCCCTCGGGGACATTCTCCTGGTGGGCTCCCTCCTCCTGCCTGGGCTCCGGGCCCACGTGCTGATATTTATTTTCTGTAGTAAAATCCATTTTTAATGCCGTTACTTTTGAAATAATATAGAGAGAAACAAATGTGATGTGTTTAAGTTGCCCTCTGTGAGTTTTTAATGTGATCTATGGCTGAGGTAGTGATGGAAGGAGCTGTTGGGCTTGGAGAAATTTGGTGTCATAAAGAAAAAGAGCTTGCTGTTTATTACGGTTGCTGGGCTGGGGGGTCTGGAACAGGGTCGGGGGGCAGGGAGCCCCACACCCCCAGGTGCTGTGGATGGACAGTGCTACGTCTCAGTTTGGCAGTATGTGTGGTCCATGGTTATTTTGCATTGCTTCCCAGCCCTTGACTGGGACTTGGATGAGGGGGCTTGGGAGTTGGGGGGCTGTTTCCCCCATTCCACCTGCTTAGATCTTGGCAGGGAGGCTTCTGGACGCCCTGCTGAGCTAAGTGGAGGTGTACTGTTGGGAGGTTGGCCTTGGACCCGACAGGAGATTAAGGGATGGGATCTCCACCTGAGGTTGTGGCTATTCTGCAGGCTGGAGGGGCCAAATGTACCTGGCTGGCAACTTGTGGGAAGGGGTGGGGGTGGGGGGGTTGCTGCTGCTGTGGATTCGCAGAGCCCTAGAGGGACATTGCTGGTTCTCAGATCAGTCTAGAGCATTGACTTTGAGCCACTCCCTCCACTTGCTTCTGTTCCCAGTTGGATAGGGGCTTTCTCCAGGCAAACCTGATCTCCCTTATTTCCCTCCAAACCCCCGACGTCCCACCCCCAGGCCAACTTTTTTGTTTGTTTGTGGAATACAGAGCTCTGCGTCTCATGCCAGTCACCCTAGACCAGGGGGTGCCATGCCATGCCTTCATACCAGATGACCAGACTCTTCTGGTCTGGTTGAGTGAGGTCAAGCGGACTCACTATTATGGGATGGAGCCCAGCCCTGTCTCTGGGTCCCCTGGGTCTCTTGGGACAGCTCTGGAGAGGGTGAAGCCAGGATGGGGACTGCAGGAGGGTGGAAGGATAACATTGTTGCTAATGCCAGCATGTGCCCCCCACCCCCCGCCCCAGGGAGAGAGCTGGGGGAGGGGAGTGGGGGGAGCAGAGAGACCCGGACTGCCACATGCCAGGTGGAGAGAGGGAAAGATGGTGGCAGAAGCCAGCGATGAGGGGGTGAGAGAGCAAACAGGCAAGGAGAAGAGCCAGTATCACAGCCCCTGGAGGTGGGGCCCAGGGGACCAAGAAGGCCTAGGCACGTGCTGTTCCCGACCCTACAGCCTGAAATGATGAGGCGTTGTTTTTGGAGGAGAGACAAGCAAATGTCTCTGGGAAGAGGGAGGAGGACAGGTGGAATAGGAAGAGAGGGAAAGACTCTCACAGGAGGAGGGAGAATAGGGAGACAGGGGGATTCCAGGGGTCACTTGACTAATGGTCGTGCCCAGGGCAGCGGCTCCTCTCTGCCTTTTCCAAATGTCTGGGAACAGAGCAGAGCTATTCTTTGGACCTGGGGGCGGGGCCTGAAGCAGGTACAATGCCCCACAGGTTGTGCACACACTCTAGGCCAGGAGGCACGTGGGGTTTTAAAGGCAGGGACCATTAGGGTTCTAGAGACGTCAGGGGCATCATCAGTTGGACCCCCTCCCCCAACCTTGTTTGACAGGAGAAAACCAAGTCTAGAGAAGGGAGCCATTTGCCCAGGGTCACAAATACTCAGCAGTGCCAGGCCTGGGACCTAGGCTCTTTGCACTCTACCACTCTGTAGTTAGAGAATAGGAACAGCTGCAGGGGGCCTCCTGGGTGCAGTGGGGGACTGGAGCCCGGAGAGAGGAGCAGGCGGGCACCCTTGTGGCCAGAGCCCCCCCAGGGGAGGGGGAGGCGCCGCTGCCGGGAGAGAGAGGGAGGGAGGGGAGAGAGGAGGGGAAACAGTGAGTCAGGCTTCCAAGAGCTGAGGATGAGAGAGCCAGAGCTGGGAGGGAGAGGGCAGGGAGGACTGCTCAGAAGCTCAGAGAGGGAGGGGGCCCAGCCGGGGGCAAGGAGAGCTCTAGAGGGAGGGAGCCAGCCTCTGGCCCTGGCCCAGCGGTAGGGCTATGCGGAGGGAGCAGCCAATATGGACTTTGCTTGTGGTAGGTCAGCGTCCCTTTCTTTCCCTAGGATTCCACGCCAAGGTCTCAGGAGGAATAACTGTGTTCTCCCCTCCCTTCCTCAGTTTCCCCATCCCCTGTGAGCCTGTGGGATTTGGACTATTCTTGGAGAGGGAGTAGGGGGCACAGAGCCAACTAGGAGGGTCCTGAGGGATGGATGTCACTTCTAGCTCCTGACCGTGAGCCGGAGGTACTCTGGGAGCCTGTCACTGTCCCTCTTAAGTCCTCTGAGTTACCAAGTGGAGGTGTGGGGGTGCAGGCCAGGAATGCTGGGGTACACTGTGTGTGTGTGTGTGAGAGAGAGAGAGAGCGAGGGAGAGAGAAAGGATGAGGTGCTGGTCTGGCAATGGTAGGTGAGCTTCCCGGGGCCTCTCAGGATGGCCAGTGCCTAGACAGGATCACAGTGCCCACATGTCTAGAACCAACCTCCACTTGAGGAGGGGGAGATACTGCTATATTCCCCCTATATCCCTATGGGTCAAAGGCTCTAGAGAAGCTGGGAGGTGGGAATAACCCCTGTGGGAGCCAGTGAGAATTGCCTGTGCAGCCCTGCATGCCTAGAGCTGAGACCAGAACTAGAACCATCCCCAGGGACTGCCTGGAAGAGAGGAGGGAAGGACCCCCCCTCCCACCCAGCTGACAAGAAGCTGTGGCTCTTAGCCCCTCCTTCTCCCAAGACCTAGCACCCCCCCCCCAACCCCTCCTTCCTGGATCCCAGCATCTCTGCCATTGGCTAGAGGACAAGAAAGGTGGGCACTGAGGATCCCTCTCCTGCCTGGCCCCGCTTTGGTAGAGGGGTTGGTGAAGTGAGGGTAAAGTGAGGCCCTCTGCCTCCCCCCTTACATACACATACACACACTCAGCTGCAGTGAGGCCCCGCTTTCTCTCCCCTTTCTGCTCTGGGGTCCTTGGCCTGGGAGCCCAGAGGAGGGGCTGCTTCTGCAGCTGGCTAGCCCCGAACTCCCAGCTCAGCCCAGCTGCTACTGAAGCTTCCAGAAGCTGCAGCTCTGCATCCCCTCCCCACCCCTGAGCCAGGAGAGGCCTTTGCTGACCTGGGGGAGGGTACCTTGGGAAGCGAGTGGGCACCCTTAGAAGGACTAACACAGACAACCAGACAGATGGGTGGTGGAACAGATGGACAGAGACACCCACGCACAGGCAGACGGAGAGAGACGGACAGATGGACCAGGACAGGGAGAGACGGACAGACAGAGGTGCTGGCAGAGAGAGGAGGAGTCTGAAAAATGGAAGGGCCTGGGGAGAGACAAACAGACAGAGAGACTGAGACGTGGAGACACAGAGATACCAGAAGGGAGATGAGGTGACTGAGATAGGAGGAGGAGAGACATGGGGAGAGAATGAGAGACAGGAAGAGATAAAGAAAGGGGGAAACCCAGACGGAGAGAAAGAGAGAGGGGAGAGGCGGAGAGGCTTGAGGCTACAGACCACAAACAGGGATTTGATGAGAATCTGGAAGGTGTTTTCTCCTGCTTCCCTCCCCAAACCCTTGGGCCAGCCAAGTCTCCATTCCTTCCACCCCCGGCTCAGTTTCCAGCTGCTAAAGAGGTCAGAGAGAAAGAGAGAGAACAAGAAAGAGAGAAGCGCGCAGAGACCCCCTCCTCCCTGCTGTTTTTGTGGGGGAAGGAGTTGCTGGAGCAGTTTCCCCAGCTCTGACCCCTATCCCAGGGTGGACACCCCTCTTGTGTCAGAAAACATCACACTCACCACTCACTGGGTGTGCAGCTCCTTGTGTAAATGCACCCCCATACTCATATCTGTACACACACACACGCACACACACACACACACACACTTTGTGACATATGAA
The DNA here is from genome assembly GCF_007474595.2 of Lynx canadensis. Lineage (NCBI taxonomy): Eukaryota > Metazoa > Chordata > Mammalia > Carnivora > Felidae > Lynx > Lynx canadensis. The sequence goes on along the minus strand of NC_044310.1, from coordinate 20,437,550 downwards.
TCTCACCCTTGCACTCACCCCACGTCTCAGAAACGTAACTGGGGAATTCATGCCTGTGCTTCCTTACCCATATAGGCAGTGACATACATGCCTCGTCATGGGATGTCAGGACATTGACACGCACACACACGCAGTCACACTCTCACCCATATACAGTGGCACTCATACCGGAGCAGAGGGAGGGCTCTTTCTGGAGGTGAAGATCAGTGTTCGCAGGTGTCTGGGTGGGGGGGTGGTATGCCCTCCCCGTCCTTCCCAGCTGGCAGGGTGGGGAGGCTGGCGGCCCTCTCAGCCACTGGGAGTCTTCCTAGGGAGTTGGCTGGTGGGTTGGGTGGTGTCAAAGAGCTGTCTGAAAGTTGGTCAGGGTGAGTGTGCGCACGTACACACACATGGGCACATGTGTATAGGTACAAGATGGCAAGTATCTGTTGTGTGTGTGAGAGAGGAGCGCGTGTGAGGTGGGAGATGTGGGTGCGACGGGGAGATCCAAGGTGCGTGGACTCTGTGGGTGTATGTGTGATAGCTACTTGGCAGGTATGTACATGCGCATGTATGTATATGTGACAGGTGCGAAACCTGGCTTCGCAGAGTGGGAGTGTACCTAGTGGGTGTAGGGACTTGTAGCACTTGTACGTGAGGGTACAGGGCCCTGGGGGTGAGCTACATGTATGTGAGGGTGCAGTGTTATGCAGATGTGAAGGTGCGGGGGTGTAGGGGGGTGTAGGCAGTATGCACAGGGGTAGCTGCCTGTGTGAGGCTGTGAGCTTGCAGCCAGGGCTGGAGGGCTGTTTTCCAAGGCCAGGATGCCGCTTGAACAGAGGCCATCAGCATGAACACATGCAAAGGGGCTCCAAGGCTCACAGTTGGGCACTGACCCACACAGACGCACAAGGACAGACATACCCGCCCCTGTCCTCCCTCTTCCTCTCTCCTGGCGTCAGTGGTTTTCAAAGGAGCCTCCATGAGGACTGTTTGCTGTGCAGTTCCCCCCACCCCCCAGCCTGTGCCTCTTCAAACACAGTGATGCCCTCCAGGCAGCTTTGTGGAGGCTCCTGCCTCAACCATCTGAAGGCAGATGGGTGGGTTGAGATCCACTGCTGCCCCCCAGGGAGCGAGGAGGCGGCTCTGCTCCTCTGGCCTGGGCACAGGCTGAGACAGATGGACAACCCCCCCCCCCCCGTACCCCCACTCTGTTCTCCACACCCCCGCACAGGGTCTGGGGGTGGGCTGGCATCCCCGCCCCCAGAAGAGGGGTTCTCGCAGGCAGTTCTGAGCAGAGGTTAGGACTCTGCCCATCATCTCCCCGGAGGGACACCTGTCCTCCTGCAGCCCCATCATGTGTCTGAGCACAGGGACCCAACTATAGCCCCCAACACCTGAATATACAGCTGCCCCTCCCTTACTCACAGCTCCAACGCCCCTGAATACACAACTGCCCCACCTATAACACAGCCCCAACACTTCCACAAACATACCACCTCTCCACATAATCTACTTTTCTGACATCCAGCTGCCCCATATACACACACAGCCCCGTCATGCCCCCAAACACACAACTGCCACCCACCTCCCCACAGAGACACATAGATACAGCCCTAGCAGTGAACCCAAACCCAGGTTGTTATGATCCCCAGCGTACTCCCAAACACCCAAGACCCAACACCCACACACTTAGCAACTCCCTCTTTAAACCGGCACCTGCCCAGATCCCCCCAGAACCCTGCTGCAGCCCTAATACCTTCGGCTTCCTCAAACTCTCAGAGCAGCAACACCTCACCGGACACATACACAGACTCCTTGCAGCCCTAATGTTTCCCCCACCTGCAGCCCAGCACCTCCCCAAACACACCAATCCAATCCCTACACCTTTCCAAACACACAACTTCCCCCCACCCACATCACATATACGCACACTGCCCACTCAACACACAAGGACGCTCCCTGCAGCCACACCATTTACCTCAGACGCGCAGACATGGTTTGAGTTCTAGTATACTTCTAAACAGATGATGTCCCCCCAGCTTCTCGTACCTTCGCAGGCATGCACATACACGCATACTCCCCATAGACCCAGCACCCCAACAGGCAGTCCTCTGTATATCCCCAGTAAGCCCCAGCTCCAGTCCTTTCCTCAGCCATCCAGGGGCCCAGGGACAGCCCTACACCTCTCCAGGCACACATAGCAGCAGCTTGGTGACAGCCCATTCACCCCCCCAGAGCCCACAAGCGGCTCTTCCCTGCCCTGTCGCATACCCCACCTCAGTTGCTCTGCAGCCCTCACTCCCAGCCCCAAACATGCCCCGCCCCCAGCACTCTCCATCACGGCTCCCCCCCCCAACCTCTGCTCTGGGGGGCCCCCTCCCCCAGACACCCTCCCAGACAGCTTCAGTCAGCCCTGCACACACCCTTGCTCACTCTTGTGCGCTCTCCCTCCTCTGCTGTCCAGCACCCCCCTCCTCCAACTTCCCGGGGCCTCCTCTGCCTGGGGAGGCACCTCCGCCTCCCTCACTGCCCCAGGCCTTTCATTCCTGGACAGTGAGCCTGTACATCTGTTTCAAAGCTGCCCCACCCGAGACCCTGGGCTCTGGACACCTTGGCCTGGGCTTTGGGGGCTTGGGGCCTCTTTGGGGGCTCTTGGCACCTGGTCACCCTGGTCTCACAGCCAAGAACTCTGAGTACCCAGCTTTGCCCTGGATCCGGCATATATGTTGTGGGGGGGGGTGCAGGGGGATTTACCCCCAGCCTGCACAATCTCAGGTGCTTGCCAACCCCCCACCTTGGCTTACCTGAGAGGGACATTGGGCCTGGGGCTTCAGGGGGAGAGATGGGTGAGGTGTTGGCTTGACATACTCCCTGCCCCCCCCACCTTCACTGCCCCCCCCCCCAGATCTGGCTTCGGGGCTTGGTCTCCCTGGGAGTCAGTTCCGACAGTGAAGGTTACTTTACTAGATGCATGATTTTAAACGGAATCTCCACCATCTGTTCCACCCCCTAATTACAGATGCACAGAATCCGCCTCAGAGGGCAGCATGAGGGGAGTGATTTAGAGGCTGAGCTGCTTCTGCCTGCATTAGGGCTGGGGAGACTTGGGGGGGGGTGCTCTGGGTATTGCTCACAGCCCCCCCCCCCCACAACATCCCATGTCTTTCCCAGGGGCCCCTCATGCCTCTTCTCTTGCTGGGGAAAGGCTCATAGAAAGTTTCCCCCGACCCCCAAGACCTGAAAGAGGAAGCAACTGCAATACTGAGGGAGGGGTCCCCAAGACATTGCCTGCGTCCCAGGCCCCAAGTCCTGGGATGCAGGCTCCATTAGAGCCTTAAAAAATTCAGTGGATCGATCTCCTGCCTGCCTCTTTGCCCTGGGGAGCCACAGACTCTGGCCTGGCCCAGCTGTCTGCCCACCCCAGGGGTAGCAGGGGATTGGTGAGGTAGAAGGGGGGGGTCAGAGCAGAGGTGGGGGCAACTAGGTTCTGGCAGCAGAGGACGTGGGCAGACATGCCAAGACCCATCAGGTGTGTTTGCACGCATGTGCCCATCCGCCTTGGTGCAACTAGAAAGCCTGATTCCCAGCTTGAGCCATGCTCTGTGGGGCTGGACCAGCACTGGGGGTCGGAGGGGATGGGCCAGGGCCTGGGCCTCAGGGTTCTGAGAGACGCTGGACTATATACACTCTGAGGACTGGACCACCTCCGCCCATAGGTGCCAGGGACCTGGCCCCCAGCCTGCTTGGTGGTGGCAGTGGCGGGCACACTGCGGTAGACGCCGGAGCATTCACTGCGGGGAGAAAGAGAGCGAGGTTGGGCTGGAGGAATTTTAAAGATTGCTGCAGGCAGGAGGGTCTCTGGAACCCCGTGGAGCGGGCAGTCATGCAGAAGTAATCCTATCGCTGCCTGCCTGGAGGAGTGGAGGGGAGAGGGGGCAGGGAGGGAAAGGATGGAGCTGCTGCCCCTTTCCCACCTCAGCCTCTGCCCCAGCCAGCTGTGGAGGGCGCCAGGGACCCCAGGGGTCTTCCCTGAGGAGGCACCTGGTCTTCTCCATTCCACTGTGGCATGTGCCCCCTGGAGGGGCAGCGCCCCAGCTGTTGCTCAGCTCCAAGCTCCGGGTATTATAAATAATGCAGCTCAGAGGTGGGGGCCGGCTCAGCCCCCGGTCACCTTGGGTCACCCACTGTGGCGTCTCCAGCTGGCAGTCTTGTGGCAGAGCCCCTCTCCCTTCCAGCCTGCTCCTCCTCTTTTGCTGTGTGAGCTTGGGCCAGAGGCCCAGCCTCTCTGGGCCAGGCCGTGGAAGAACCCAGAAAGCCCTGTCCTTTTGTCCCACCCCCTAGCCCTCACAGGTTAACTAGCAGCTGGCTCAGCCAATCCAGGCTGGAGATGGCTGTCCTGCTCTACAGGGGCCTTACCCATTCTGGCTCCTCCATTTTGCAGATGGAGTAACCGAGTCCAGAGAGGGAAGGATGGCCAAGGCCAGCCAGCTGATGAACCCCTCCTTCCTGCCCCATTCTGCTGTCACTCAGGCTCTTCTCAGCTTCAGCTCAGCTAAGAGCAGGGCCTGGGGGGTGGGGTGGGCGGGGGATGTTTGGGAAAGTGGTTGCGGCTGAGAGGTTGCCATGGCGATGCTGCAGGATGCCGAGCTGAAGTGGGGGTCCTACAGGGTCTCTGGGGCCCCCAGCTCCACACCCCTGTGGTCTTCTCCCCATCTTCTGTCCCCCACCCAGATGCCTGTCAGGCAGCTTCGGTGACAGGCTGGGTGGGTGACAGGTGGTGCAGGTGATGGGCTGGGTGGGTGACGAGCTGGGTGGGTGACAGGTGGTGCGGGTGCGAGGCAGGCAGGTGACAAGCTGGGTGGTGACGGGCCCTGCTGATGACAGGCAGGGGGTGTGGTTGGCGAGGATGCTGTCTCCTGGCTGGTGGCCTGTTGCAGCCCCCCACCCTCATGCGTGTGCACACACATAGACTCTGGGCGCAGAGCTTGGGGCTAAGATACTAATGAGGCTTATTACGTGTGGAGGGGCAGGTGCCCAGGCTCACTAATGAGAGGCCTTTAACAAATAGGGGAGGCAGCTGGGGGCTGCGAGGAATTTGGCTGGCCCTCCAGAGCTGAGGCCCTCGGGGTCCCAAACTGGCTGGAGGACGAGCCATCCTCCAGCCAGATTGGGACCCCTCCTCCCCTACCCTCTGACTGCTTGGGTTTATGCTAGTATTACCGCAATCATGATAGTTAGCCATTGTTCAAGCTTTTGCTACACTGCACCAAACCCTGAGGTGCATCTTCTCATTTCCACTCAACAGTTTAAGGAGGGAGGCACCGTTACGCACTTTGCAGATGAGGAAACTGAGGCTGCAAGAAGGCAAGGGACTTAAACATAGTTTCTGGCGCAGCTGGAATTTTAATTCAGGTCTTCCTGTCCCGAGACCATGCCCTTAACCACCCCATCAGTAACACTTCAGTAGAACTCTTGGTCCAGACTCAAGACCCTTTTCCAAGGCCTCAGTTTCACTCTTCTGGAAAACGGATGCCTGGTGGAGGGGTGATCACCATAAGCTTCTCAGCTGTGACTTGAACGGCTTTCAGGGATTCCTCCAGGTAGCTGCCCCATACTCACCCCATGTGGCCCAGATTTTGGACTAGAGAGAGGGCAGGGCTAAGTGTTGAGGGAACTGAGCTGAAGAGGGGACACCTGGGATATGTGAGCCACTTCCTGCATTGTGCGGTGTGGAGGCTGAGGCCTGGAGAGCAGCAACCGCCCAAGGTCACACACCCAGTGAGCTGTAGGGCCCCAAGGGATCCCAGGTCTCCTGGCCTGTTGAAAGGGCGGGGCTGGGTGTGGTGCCTTGGCTGGGAGGCTACCTCCTCCTGGGCCCCACCCACCAGCCTTTGCTTCTTCCCTGGAGTCTGTGAGCCCCCAGCAACTGGGAGGGTGTAGGGGACTGTCGGCTGCCTCTTTAGGGCCATGCCCCCTCCCAATCAATCTGGGTCCCTAGTGTCAGTTGAGCCCCTCCCTTTAGAACCCATTGGGGTGGAAACTCCCTAGCAACAGCTGATCGATGGGTTAGGGCCCTGACATTGGCCTGGGGCCACAGCATGACCCTGGAGGGACCAGGCTGGGGCTGGGGGCTTGGAGGGGAATTTAAGGGAGAAGAATTAGGCTCATAAATCTTGGAGCAACTCACTTCTCCTCCTCCTCGACCTTAATCTCTTACCAAACCTGCTCTCCAGCTGCGCATCCAAGGCTGGGGGGTTAGGGAATCCACCTTCTCATTCCCCTTACCCTCCAACTGATGCTCAGCCCCTCCTGACATTGTACCCCCTATAGGGAAGAGAGTGGCAGCCACTGCTGTTGGACAAAATTAGGATCTTGTGTCTCCAGACTACTGCATTTGGCCTCTGATTCATAGGGGTAGGTAGGGCAGAGAGCTTCAGTGCCTCAGTTTCCCCAGCCTTGAGTTTGAAATCCTCTCTTGATGCCTGTCCGCTCAATCAGGAAGGAGCATTAAGTCCAAGAGGGATCTCACAGCTGCAGGACACATGGCCCTGTCCTCAGAAGCCCCAGTCTGAGATGAGAAGCACAGCCCTGGCCTTGGGAGCCCTCAAACCCAGAGGTGAGGTCTAGAACCCAGGCTGGGCCTGTGCCAAGGTTCAGGTGGGGAGTGGGTGGTGCTGAACGGCTTTCTGAAGCAAAGGCTGAGGCTAGGGGGAGGCCAGAGGAAGGGTGATGGTTCGCCTAGAGGCCTGGAGAGCCATCTTTGGTTGGGGGTTGTGGGGGGGGAGCCTGGAAGTGTCTGGCTTTCCCACAGGCCTGGGCAGCAGTAAGCTGAAGTTCTGGGGCCCTCCTGGCTCCCCAGGGAACCCACTGCTGCCTGGCCCTGGGGACCCAGGCGTCCTGGCGGGTGAGGGCGGGTCTCCAGCAGGCGCCCTGCCAAACCCCGCAGCCTGCTCACCAGGAATCTTGTTGCTGAGAGATGGAAAATCCCGGCCCGGCCTGCAGCTCATCCCTCCCCTCCGGGAGGAGGAGGGGCCCAAAGATTCCTTCCTGCATTCCCCCTCCCATTTGGGGCAGGGCTCTCCTTGGTAGTGGGTGGGGCTGGGGGGCCCAGGACAGGCCTCTAAGGCTCTGGGTCACATGTCCTGGAGCCCAGCCCAGCCCGCAGTGGGCACCAGGGCACTCTGGAGGCAGAATGGGCCTGGTGCGGATGAGGAGGGGTGGGGGTGGGGTACTGAAGCCAGAGGGGGCCTGGATGGGGGCTGAGACCGGCCCTGGCCCCACTGGCTCCCCCAGGGCGGAGGGTGAAGAGTTGGTTCTCTCCTTGGACAGGAAGACGAATGATCCCATTATGGGAGCGTGATTTTATTCCACGTGTCACGGAGTCTGAGATTAACTTGCTCACCAGTCTGTGACAAACCCCTCACACCCTCACACCCAACACACACACACACGCACGCACAGAGACACACATATCCTTGGTCTTACAACACACATCCCACAGGCACAGATAAACGTTTCCACAATACAACACACAGCACAGTCCCACGGAGGTACAAGGAAACACTCACATCTAGACACACAGCCTCAAAAGCACAACATTCCCTCACTCACACCAAGGCCACATAGACCCACAGCTACAAACAGGCAGTCCGGGGGGACGCCGGCAGCCCTACTTGGACAGGCACAGATCAAGGACACACAGTGCCCCGTAGACACAGATACACTTAGACACACACAAACCCAGACACAGTCATGCGGACAGGCATAGACCAACAGGCACACACACTGAGACAAAGGCCCAGATACATACAGAGACAAAGACAGGCACAGACACACAGCCGGCAGTGCGCACACAAGCACAGGCGTGCATACCCGGACACAGACAAAGACAAATAAATGCCCAGAGGTTTTGCTGTGGACAGATGTAAGGAGCACGCACATCTGGGCCTCCTCGGCCTCCCTGCCTGGGGACATAGTAATCTGGCGCCTGTGGCTCCGGGGAGAACTCTGAGGAATCTCTCAGAGCCCCCCACCCTGGGCCCAGGGCCAGCCCCCACCTCTGGCACAGGGCCCATGGCCGAGGCTATGGAAGCCACACCCTCAGTAGAGCTGCGACATCTCTTACCTTACCCTGCCTGTTGGACACACACAGGCACACCGTCTCCCCCTGCGCATGCTTACAGCACCCTGCCCCCCCGCCATGCCCACACAGAGTTTCTCACTCACCCCCCCCCCCTTAGATGGCCCCTTCTTGCTCCTTGTCTTTCTCTGTCACCTTCCCCCCCGCCACCCCAAGCACACATGCACGACCTCGAGCACCTACACCCACAGCCCTGTGACACACACCCTCACCTTTTCTCGCACAGACCCACACGAACCCAGCACGCAGGCTCTCTTTCACGGGCACCCTCCCCTTCCCACACAGACCCCCCCCCCCAGGCCCATATACGTGCGCTCCTTGACATCCCCCACCCTCTCTCTCACAGACTCATTCACAAATGCAGCACACACACCCGCTCCCCGACATGCATCCTCGCCACTTTCTCACATGCGTGCGCGCGCGCGCACACACTTTCAGAGCCTCCCTCACACCATCGCTTTCCTTCCTCTGTCTCTCACAAACATTCCCTCTGCCAAGAGTGTAGCTCTGCCGCAGAGCAGCCCCTGACAGTATTTGTCACTGTTCTCCACCGCGTCCTTGGCCTGCCTGGCCTCAGTCCCTTCCCCTCCACCTCCAGCCCTGTACGCTGTGGCCTGGTACTCTTCTGTCATTTCTCTGTTGAGCCAACACGTATATACGGAGCGTCGTTCAACAAATGTTGATTGAGCATGGATTATTGGCTAAGCACTGGGGACACGGGGGACACAGGCCCTTCCCTCATAGAGCTCTCAGTTTTGTGACCAGTTTGTTGCTTATCTCACCTGATGAGATTTTAAGGTAACCCTGGGTCCTGTATGTTGAGGGATGTGTAGGAATTCACAAGAGGAAACATATGGGGAAGGTGTTCCACACAGAGGGAACAGCATATGCAAAGCCTGGAAATAAATCAAGGTATGGTATGGTATGGTAGGCACATGGGGTGATGTTGAGAAGAGACGCTGCATAGAAGGCAGAAGCCAGATGTCACAGAGTTTAGCTGCTGTGATCACAGATTTGGATTTTGTCTAGTGAGCCACAAGGAGTCATGGGAAGTCTTTAGCGACAAAGTAAGGTAGGAAGATACCGGAGGCAGGGAGGCTAGTCGAGAGGCTTACGTGGTACAGATGGGAGATGATGGTGGTCTGATCTAGAAGAGGCAAGTGGAATGGAAGAGGAGGCTCATTTAGGAGCAAGGACCTGTGGCATTCCCCATTCTTTCCTGCGTGACCTCAGGAAAGTCACACAACCTCTAAGCTGGGTCCATCCTGCGAGAGTGGGACAGTACAGGACCTGGGCTTGTAGTAAATGTTCAATCAGTGATAGCCATTGTTGTCATTAACAGTAGGGCACGGGGACATCGGATGAAGAGCACTGAGCCCCTCCTGAGTGCTGGGTACTCTGCCAGGGCTGGGGCCCAGAGGTGAGGTGGTCTGCAGCTCTGGGTAGCCCAAGCACCTGGTAACCACGGCTCACGCAGACAAGATAGGGCTGAACGTGGGGATGCGGGCGAAGCACCCTGGAAGATTAAAGGAGGATGAGGCAGCACCCGTCAGGGCTCTGGGAGGCTCACAAAGGAGCTGGCATTGAGCCAGACCCTAAAGAGGCTCGTTGAACTTGGGCAGGCAGAGGTGGAGGGAGGGGCTTCAGATAAAGGGAACCATGTGGACAATAGCCACATGTTGGCCTTGGGCAGGCCAAGGAGTCTAATCTGGCTGTTGTGCGGGACACAGACTGGGGAGTCTTGGGATGGGATTATGGAGGAGGGGCCAGGTGACCAGCGGCCCCGGCAAAGGGGTGGTCAGCATGGGGTTGAGCCGCACTCTAGAAACCTGATTTGTTGGTGGTGACACGGAATGTGGTCATTAGAGACTGTGCTCCAGGTTCTGCTGCGAAGCCATTGGGTGACCTCAAACAAATACTGTGCCCTCCTTAGTGTCAATTTCCCCATCTGTGTGATGAGGTGATTAGTCTTGAGTAGGAGGGAATTCTGGTATCATGTCCTAGGGTTTGGTCTAGCCAACTTTGCAGGGCATCATCTGGCCTAGAATTCTGGGCCTCAGCAGTGCTTTCTTCCTGAGCATTCTGAGCAAAAAAGAAAGCAACAAAATGAGGGGTTCCCCAGAGACAGATTTGGGGCCTTCTGAGTGAGGGGCCAGGAGCTCAACAGGGAAAAGAGGCATCTTTGCCAGGATCAGACTCCAAGTCCCAGAGGTAACCCAGGAGAGAAGGCCAAGGTCCCTCTTCCCTCCTGCCCTGACCCTTGTAGTGGTAGATGTGGGCCATGTGCCCAGGAGGGCACAGTGCCCAATCCCTGGCCCAAGGGGTGTCAGGACCCTTCCTGCCCACTCAGGGAGGAGCAGGGCTGGAATTCCGGAATGTGGCTCTGGGCTTGGAGTCCCCTGGGGGCGAGGAGCCAGGGGGCCCATCTGGGGGGGGGGGTAGTGGCAGGTAAATGCCTGTGGGCTCCACCATTGATATTTGGGGTTGCCAGGAGTTGTGGTATAAGGCAGGTTCTGGTGACCCCCCAGCTGCCCTGGATCCTAGCTGCAAAGGGCCCTTTAAGCATCTCACCTGTGAGGTGGGGCTGGTAGAGAATTAATTTCCTGTACTATTTTAATTTTGCTGTATTTAATTTGCTGTTTATTTTAATTAATTAACGGCGGTAATCGTCTATCATAACTTGCTGCTGCTGGCTCCTCTTCTTTTCGGAGGGGTGGAAGGCCAGGCCAGGTGATTGCTGAGTCAGCTATGGGGGAGAGGGAGAGCCCTGGGGGTATGTTCCTTTTTGTCTTTGCCCTTCTCAACCCGGGGTCTTCTCTACTCTCCCTGGCTCTCCTCCAAAAGCCCCCCCCACCCCACCCCCACACTCCTCACTTGTGATGCCTCCTACTCCTCTCTCCCCAGGTTGGCCTCAGGGCTTCATGTGAAGTAAAGAGAGGCCAAGGCCCCTGCCTATGCCCCAGTAAATATATTTTAATGTCAGAGGGTGGTGGTTTAGAGGGTAGGGAGCTTGGCATGCAACCCAAGCAGTACTTAGAGACTGGCTTAGGAAACTTTCAAAGTGGAGGTCTGCTTTTTGAATGGCAGCCCCCTTCCCCACTCCAGTGCCCAAAGAGCACACACATTTGTGTGGTCAGGCCTATAGGACCGTAGCGTGTCCACCCACCTGCAAACACATCCACAGCATGTTTTCAGTTATTAGTTAATCTCTAGGATGGACCTCCCTTGTAGGGATGAGGAAATGAAGCCCAGAAAGGCTAAGTGACTTGCCCAAGGTCACACAGCAACTAAGAGAATCAGGGCCCGGATTCTGGTTGTCATCCCTCTGGCTGCGTAGAAAGAGTTAACAGGGGGAGGGAGGGGAAGGGAAGTGGCTTGGGGATTAGGGTAGGGGGGATTAGGTCAGAAGACTGATGGAGCCAGGAAATGGGGTCCTCTGGCTTTGGAGGATGTGGGGAGAGCAGTGGGTTCTTGCCACAGGGGGCTTCCCGAGGTGTGAGGTCTCTGCCACCTGTTTCCATTTCCCTGTGTGTCTTCAGTTGTCTGTTTGGAACTGGGGTTTGCTTTGTCACTTGCACTGTACCATACCAGGGGGGCCCTTCCATGGCTAGGTGGAGCCCTACTTTTATTTAGCAAACACTTACACAGCATTTCCCATATTCCAGGTACTCTTCTAGCTTTATAAATGGATATTCATTTCATCATTAAAGCAGCCCTATGATGATCATCCTTGTTTTATATATCAGAAAACAGGCTTCAAGGGGCACCTGGGTGACTCAGTCGATTAAGCATCCAACTCTTGATCTCGACTCAAGTCATGATCTCATGGTTCCTAAGTTCGAGCCCTGCATCAGGCTCTGTGCTGATGATGCAGAGCCTACTTGGGATTCTGTCTCTCCTTCTCTCTGCCCACCCCCCACTTGTGCACCTGTGCGCGCTCGCTCTCTCTCTCTCTCTCTTTCAAAATAAATAAATATAAGAAAATTTTTTAAAAAAGAAAACAGGCTTTGAAAGGTTAAGTAACTTGCCCAGGGTCCCATAGCTAGTACCTGGTGGACAGCTTTTGCATTTAGAACTCTGGGATCCAGAGTCCTTGTTCTGAACTACCATACTCCCCTCCCCTCTTAATGCTGTAGGTGGGAGATGGGAGCCCTGAATTCCCTGGAGATGTGGCATCTTTGGGGCGTCTCTAGTCTAAGTTGAAAGGGAGATCTGGCCCCACCCTCGCCAACCCCAAGTCTGCTAAGGCAGACAGATCCCACAAATCAAGACAAATCCCCCTGTGGGGGAAGCAGTCAGAGCATCAGGTGGGCCTGGCTGGAAGGCACAGGTCAACAATTAGGAAGCCTTGGGTGGAGCCTGGATTGGGCTGCAGTGCTGGCCATGGTGGGGGTGGGGGGGAGGATTGGGGGGACAATTAAGGTGGGCCTCAGACTGTGCCCTCAGAGAGCTTGCTGTCTGGGAAAACAAGGCAGATGTGTCTGAACAGTTACCAATAGTTGTATAAGACAACAGGAGAAAAACATCACAGAGCATGATGCAGACAAAAAGAGTTTGAGCTTTGGACCCATGTAACTAACCTTAGTTACTTGACTCCTTTCTAAGCCTCGGTTTCCTCACTTGTCAAGGGGAAATAAAAATGGCACTGACTCTATAGGGTTTTATGAGGTTCAAAGGAGATAAAGTGTGAAGGGTGCTCTGGACCAGGGGCTCAGTGAACATCCATCTGTAGATGCTGAGAGCCAATCTCTGGAGAAGGAAAGGGTCCCACCCCTGGGGCTGGTATTGGAGCAGATCAGGATGGGAACGGTAAGGATGAGGAGGGTAATGAGAATCTCACTTTTGGAGTCAGGCTGCTTGAGTTTAAATCCCAAACATGACGAGTTGCTTACCCTCTCTGGGCCTTGATTTTCCTATCTGTAAAATGGTATTATAATAGTGTTTCCCACCCCCCACAGGGTATTATGAGGATTAAACTAGTTAATTCACTTATTCAGTAAGCAATATTGAGTACCTGCTAGGTACCAAATATATTGCTACTCACTGCAGATAATAAGTGGTCAATACATGTTAGCAATCTTATTATCATTATTCATATTGGGGGTGGCTATTCAGGGAGGAGGCAGAGGCTGAGGCTTTTAGAATGGAGTTGAGTGACACAATAAAATGTTGTAGAAGTAACAGCAGGCTGATATTTATTGAGTGCTTACTATGTGCCAGGCACATTAGCTCAGGTACTTGTATTATCTCCGTTTTGCAGATAGGAAACAAGTTCAAAGAGGTGTAGTGACATGCCCAGAGAAACACAGCTTGTAAGGGGTAGAGCTGGAGATTGAGAGACTCAAAAGCCAGGCTGTTAAATCACAAAGCTATAAACCTGCTTAAGAGATGTTGTAGGGTGGGGGCAGTGATCCAGCAGAGGAAGGAGGGGGAGACCTTGCCAGGAGAGGGACAGAAGTGGGCAAGGCCTCCAAATTCAGGAAACAATGAGGGAATGGACCAAGTCAGTATATGCTCCCCCAGTGGTTTTCCCCGTCAGTAAACAAGGTATGAGCTCAGGGTAGGGAGCAAGTGAAGACTGGAAGAGGTCATCTTGAGAAATGGGCACAATTGAAAACGATGGGGAGCCAGCTCATTCCAGGCATAGTCCACAGTATCAGCAAAGGCCCAGAGGTGAGAATGAGAAGAATGGTTTAGGGCTGAGAAGTGGAGGAAATGGCTAAGAGAGGTCAGAATGAGGGTTGGGAGGACTGGTGGCCTCAGGGGCCTAGGGAGAGTGACAGCCCCAGGGAAATAGGGAGGGTGACAGATTCAAGAGGCTTAGCTAATATAGAAATAGAAATAACCCCCCCGTCTGGACAGGAAACAGAGCATAGTGATCAAGAGGGCAGGCTCTGGAGGCAAATCCTAGCCAGGCTGCGATCAGAGCAAGTTGCTTGAGGCCTCATTTTCAAAGTGAGGAGTAATGCCGGTACCCACCTAAGATGGGACAATCTGTGAGAAGGGATTAGCACAGGGCCTGGCACACGGTAAGCACTCGATTCATTCATTCATTCCCCAACTACCAGGTGCACATTTAGTGTCAGGTACTTTCCTAGGACGCACAGCAGAGAACAAAGTAGAGAAAAACCCCCGCCCTCAAGGAGCTTACATTTAGAGGGTGAAACAGTTAACACCAAAATAAAGTAAAGTACATGGTGTGTTAGATGTTGATGAGTGTCAAGGAGAAAAATGAAACAGGGAAAGGGCTTGGGGAAGGCCAGGGTTGCAGGGTTAAGTAAACTTATAAATGGAGATTATTATTAGTATTATTTGTATAGCGGGTTTTAGTAGAAAAAGCACCTTCCAGTTTATAAGGTGTTTTTCCTTCATGAGAATCACTCAAGGTGTAGGTGTTGCTGTCCCCCTTTTGTAGATGAGGACACTGAGGCTCAAAGAGAAGAATCTGACCCAGGAGTCACAATTGTGAGGATAGTGCTGGCTCCCTAGGACTCCGGGTGACAAGAGAGTGTTATTCCCAAGAGTCTAGAGGACAGAAGGAGAGAAGGGTTAATGGGGGAGGATATGGGCAGTGGCCAGTGACCAGGGATGGAGCTGAACTGGAGAGCAGGGGCAGAGGCCTGCTTCCTGGAGCCAGAGGTACAGTCAGCATACCCCAGCATGGCCTGATCAGGGTGAGTTCAGAGAGTGGCTGGACCCAGGGGCAGCCCTGAGGGCAGAGCGGGGGCAGCAGGCTGGGCCTGAGACACTGTGTGATTGAGCAAAGGGGCAGAATCTGTCCAGAACTGAGTGAGTGTGTGGGTGGTATGGAGACTGTGGGGAGGGGGAAAGAGGAGAGGAAGAAGTTAGCTCCACTGACCAGACAAGAGGCCACAACGAGGAAGGAGGTTGGCGGGGGCCAGAGCTGGCTGTGAAGGCTCTTGAATGTCAGGCTAAAGACCTCAGCAGCAGTAGGGAGCCATTACAGGTTTTGGAGCAGGGACATTGTGTCACGAGAATGACACTGAAGAAGACAAATGTGGCACTAGGCAGAGGAGGTTCAGTGGAGGCATTTTGGAGGTGGGGAGCCCACTGGGGGACTGTCATAGCTGAGCAAGAAAGAAATGGCGAGGTCAGGTTGGAGAAACAGCTTGGACTAGTGGAAAGAGGGACCTGGGAGATGAATTCCTGACCGCTAGCTTTGGGTCTGCCTCACATTTTCTTTCTTACTTTATTATTATTATTATTATTATTATTATTATTTTATTATTATTTTTTTTTTGCCTCACATTTTCTGAGGGGCCCTGGGCTAGTCCTTTCCCATCTATTTCCCCATTTGGATTGAACTAAAGACTCCCCACCCCCTCTCTTTTTTTCTTTTTCCCTAAACATTTGAGCAAAGGATCCATTTTGAGAAGATGATGGAACTTCTCTTGAGAAAAATACAAAAAAAAATTTTTGGTTACAATGTTGGGAGGTTTACAGATCTGCCAAAGTCCATCCATGGAACCAAATTAAGTGATCAATAGTAATAAAAATAGCAGGTAGCATTACATGCTTATTACAGGCCAGGGGCTTGGCAGAGTGGTATACATCATGATCTTGTGAAGTCTGTTCAACAACCCTGTGAGGTAGGTACCATTATTATTATTCTGTTTTACAGATGGGGAAACTGAGGAAGCCTAGAGAGGTGGAGTGATTTGCCCAAAGTCAAAGCTGGAATTGGAGCCTGGGTCTGTCAGCTCGAGAGCCCAAGATCATCACCGCTAAAATTAAGGCTAGGATTCTAGTATGGAGGATGGGGACATGGCAGGGAGGGGTCAGATGTGGGAGGATTTTCAAAGAAAGCTGTGGAAACGCACAGCTAGAGGTGAACTGTGGAAAAGGAGAGTGGTACCACTCAGTCCCGAGGTGATAGGTGGTTGGAAGCGAGGAGCTAGAGATGAAGACTCCATTTGAAGCTCCCTGGTCTAGCTTCTGGGGGGGGGGGGGGGCTGGGGGAGGGTACCTGTCCCACATGACTCCCAGGTAAGTGACTTGCTCTGGAGACTGCTGGGAAGAAGTAGGGTATGGGGCTGCTCTGTCTTCTAGGTCAGATTATGCTCTGCCCCCCTGGCAAGAGAGGACTTACTCCTGACTCATTGACTCAGCCTCCAGTGCAATCTCTGGTATCTACCCTCCCTTCCCATTCCCAAGGCCATTAGGAAGGGCCAGTGGGCTTTGATCCCTCTAGGGGAGCTCGGAAGTGGAGACACCCTTTCCATCCCAGAAAAGAGTATTGGGGCCCATCTCCTGAGATGAGAGTGGAATCTGGACCCAAGCAGCATGTGGTGCATGTTAGGCTCTGGTTTAGACCCTGGTCAGCAGTACCATCTGGAAGGAGGTAATCTAGATTAGACTAGGGCATAGCCTTAGGCTGGAATCTAGATTTATGGTGGGTTGGACTTGGCCATCTAGAACAGAGGTTGGCAAACCTTCTGTAAAGAGTTCGATAATACAAATTTTAGGCTATAGACCATTGGGTGTTGGTCATGACTACTCAACTCTGCCATTGTACCTTGAAAGCAGTCATAGACAATGCATAAATGAATGAGCATGGCTGTGTTCCCATCAAACTTGAGTTATAAAAACAGATAGCGGGTTGGATTTGGCTCTTGGGCCATAGTTTGCCAACTCTTGATCTAGAACCTCATTCTTCCTAAGGATGTCTAGATCTTAAATGTTACTAGACAGTGATCTAAGCAAATAAGGTTGTGGCCTCAGGCTATCAGGCCGGTTAACATGGAAAACAGTCCATACCACACTCTTGCTGGGATCTAGATATTGAAAATTGGTGAACAAGACATGTGTTAGACAGTGGTTTAAAGCAGACTAAGCCGTAATCTCTGGCTGAGCCTAGATTCACAGAAAGCTGGGGTGGGGTGGTGTGGGGTGGTGAGATTTAGACCAACACGTAAGGTTGTGGTCTGAATATAGGGAAGTGGGTGAGCTAAAGCCACACAGATATTGATCTAGAGCAGGCAAAGTCTTGGCCCTAAGCCAGAGTACCATATGATCTAGAACAACACTGTCCAATAGAAATGTAATGGGAGCCATACGTGTAATCTAAATTTTCTAGTAGTCACATTAAACAAAATTAAAAGCGATAAATGAATTGATGTTAATAATGTATTTCATGTAACCCAATATACCCAAAACCTTACCGTTTTAACATACAATCATTATAAAATAGTTTCCTTTTTTTCTTCTTCTTCGTATTTAGGCTTCCAAACCTGATGCATATTCTGTGCTTACGACATATCTTAATTCCAACTAGCCACGTTCCCAGTGCTCAAGTTAGTTTCCACCATATTGGGCAGCACAGGTTTAGAAATGGGCTTTTCTTTGGGACCAGGATCCAGAGGAGTCATGAGCCAGAATGATCTGGAGTGAATAGAGTTGGACACGCCAGGGGTTATACTCTTAGCGGACTTGAAGTGGATGTAGACTGGCTCACCCTAGGGGAGCATTTAGGCTCTGGGTTGGGAGTTGGGAGGGGGTCCCTCCTTTGCAGTCCTGACCAAGTGGACTCCAGCTCTTCCCTCCCTCATCCCAGAGTCACCTCCGACTCTGGAGTCTGGTCTGGCCTGGCAGGTGGGGGTGGGGCAGGGTAGCAGCTGGACCCTTGAGGGAGCAGGAGCTCCACCCCTCCAAGCCAGCTGCTGCCAGCCTTCCTGGACTGACTGTGTGGAAACAGGGGGCCCAGAGACAGAAATAAACTGCCAGGTTTCCGGGGCGGAGTGGGGGGCCTGCCAGCCTTTGTGCTTCCTTGCTGGAGGGAGGGGGGGGGCAGGAAGCAACTCCATGCCCTGTCCCAGGCTGTTACCCCTCTGTGCCATCTCCCCTCACCCCCAGGTGCCTTCACTCCCATGGCTCTGAGGCTAGGCTAAGTCTAGAATTTGGTGGGTTAGTGAACCCTGTGGGCCCAGGAGCCTGGGTCAGACCCTTGGGAACCAAGGGTGATCCCCAGGGCCCTAGACAAAGCTTTGTGGCCATGGGGATAGTGCCTATGTGCTCATTTCTAGGACTCCATCCCGGGGAAACCTGCTAGCTACCCCAGGGCAGAAGCTGAACAGATTCAGAGGGTTGCCGTGGGGTATTAGACTAGGAATTGGAAGATCTGCATTGGATGCTCACCTCTGCCACTAACTGGCCAAAGGCAACTTTGGCAAATCACACGTTGAGCCTGTTTCCTTCCCTCTAAGAAGGGTGTTTGTCCTGCTGATCTCAGGGCACTGTACTTCAATAGTTAACTCAGACTCTGGAGCCAAAGTTTATCTGACTCTGGCCTCTGCCATTGTGTGAACTTTAGCAGGTCACTTAACCTTCCTGAGCCTCAGTTTCTTCATCAGCAAAAAGGGGATATTACCTACTTTATGGGAACCTTATAATGAAGTGAGTTAATACATGCAGGGCAAGTACTCAGTGTTGGCTATTACCATTGGGTAGTTGATAAGTTCAGTTGAGTTGTAAGTGAAAATACATTATTCACATGCAAGGGGTTCTTCCCCTGAAAAGAGTTCTCTCGGACCCCCCTCATTTTATAAATGGAAAAACTGAGGCCCTCAAAAGGGAAGGTGTTTTGCCCAGAGAGGCACACAGCAAGTAAAACCTTTATTTGGTACCCACCATATAAAGCCAGGTAGCACATCCCCAATTTACAGGTAAGGAAATCGAGGCCGATGATTGGCCACTGGTGCACAGTGGCGCTATCCAGTGAGGCCTGAGTCCGCCGCTGGGGAGGGAGTGCCCAGGCCATCCGTGCTCACCCGAGGAGGGGCGTACAGGTAGCGGGCGCCCTAGAGCCGCCGCCCGAGCCAGGCGCGCTATTAATAATCCCGCCGCTCCGCCCGCCCGAGAGCGCAGGTCCGGACCGCCGCCGGGCGCCTCCCGGGCCTGGGCCGGGGCCTGAGCCCGAGCCGGATCGCGGCGGCCCTCCCCTTCCCCCGCCACGTGACACCCCCCCCCCCCCCGACTCCGCGGGCAGCCGAGGGCCCGGGCTGGCGGAGGGCGGGCCGGGGGCCAGGAAAAAGCCGAAAACACCGAGGCTGGGCCGCTCCCCTCCCGCTCAAAATAGCCCCCGGCCGGGGCTGCCACGCATTCCGCCGGGCCCGGGGCGCGGGAAGGGGCGGCCGGCCCGGCCCCCGCCCGGCCCGACGTGGCTGCCTCGCCGGGTTGGAGGGGGGGGGGGGCGAGGGCGGGCCGCGCGGCCGGCCGGCATGTGGCTCTCCTTCGGGGAGCCTTGGCAGCCCGGACTGCGCGCTGCGCCGGGATGATGGAGAGCTTCTGGAATTTCCTGCAGCTGGAGAGCGCGGCCGGCCGGGGGAGCGGGCTGAGCGCGCGGCTCGGGAAGGGGCGCCTCGAAGCCCGACCCTAGGGGGCGCCTCCGCGGCGAGGGCCGTGGGGGGACATCTCTTTACCCGCCCCCAGGCCGCTGGAGTGGAGGGCGGCACACCTCCCCTCCCCCCGCCGCTCTTCGCGGCTCTGGCGGGGGTCCAGTCCCGCCCCTCCCGGCCTGGGCGGCGGAGAGGGGCCAGGTGCAGGCAACGCCCCTCCCCCAGCCGCCTGGTTTCCCTCTCGGCCCGTCACCTCCTCCAGGAGTCAGAAGCTCCACGGCCTCATCTGGGAGGGGGGTGGGGGGGTGGCAGGGATCAGGGGGCAGCGCCGGCCTGCCAGGTAGCCGGAGAGGCGGCGGCGGCGGCGGCGGCGGGAAAACTCGGAGGCGGACTGTTCCGGCCCGAGAACTGCTGGGCCTACGGACCAGAGCCTCCTGCTCGAGCAAGAGGAGCCCCAGGGCTTCTAGGAGGGAGGCGAGGCCGTCTTCTCCCAACACCCCCCCCCCGCCACTCCCCTCACCCCCCCGCAACTGCCGAGCGGGTGGGGGGCGGACGTGCCGGAAAAATCCTGGACAGTTTTCTGGACGTTGGCGGCAGCTTTCTTTGGGGGCAGCTCTGCACCTTGCAGGTCCTGAAGTCCAGAAAAGGGCTCCGGGAGGGAGGGGGTTCCTTTTACAGGAGCCCTGAGATCCAGGGGAGTAGGTAAGTGACCTCTCAGGGCTCACTTTTGGAAGGGGGAGGGAAAGAGGTCTACCTTGCCCTTTGTGGGGGAGGGGAAGGGATGCTTTCCCACACTTTGCTAGTTCCAATACCATTTGGCGCTCTGCAAACTGTTGAACCGTTTGGCAACTCAGGCGCCTCCCTCGCCTGGGGTGGACTACCTCTCCCCTTGCCAAGGGTCCCTGTTCAACTTCCATTTCCTGCCCCAGCCCAGCACACCCTCACCACGTTAAACAAAAGCAGTGGAGGTGGGTACAGTTGGAATCCCTCCTCTGCTACCCACTGGTTGTGTGACCTTGAGCTAGTCCCTTTGCTCATCTGAAAAACTAGATAATAGTAGGTAGGCCATGGCCTTGTGGAGCTTCAAGTTGCACAATGTTTAAAGCAATTACCACAGTGTCTGCACGTAGTAAGGACAGGAAATAAAGGGCACCTGTGTAACATACAGTCTCATTCAGAGCCCTTAAAGTATTTGAATCCCCTTCCCCTCCAACAACCCTGTGAACTTTGGCTTCTCAAGGTAAGTAGTGCCTCTCAAGCTGGGGAGGGTGGAAAGATGTTGGTTTTACTGGGTGTTCATTTATTCGTTGAACACATAGTTAACGTTCTCAGCTAGCTCCAGACTAGGGAAGAGACATTGAATTTGTGCTGGGGACTGGCCACCAAACTTTGTTAAAGCTGCAAGGGCTGTTAGAAGTCCTTCCTGCTAAGCTAGCTCTTAGTACAGATGGAGGAACTGAGGCCCACAGAGGGGGCCAGGTCTCTTCATAATACTCCTTCTAATGTTCCTTGGGAGTGGGAGTGGGGGCTGGCAGGGAGCCCTGGGCCAGGGGAAGCTGGGCAGCCCCTGGCCTGGCTCCCTGGGGTATGGCCTAGGCAGTCTGAGAGTCTGGTGGAATCCTGCTTTCCTTTCCCTCCCATCACCGCGCTGACCTTTCACTCCACCTCTGCTAGAGTGGGTGGGGGTGGAACCCAGATACCCAGATTCAAATTAAGATCCCTTTTGGCTCCCCCTCAGCCCAGGATGTTGGGCCTGGGCCTGTGTCAATTCCCACCCTTCCCTCCCCCCATGACCCCCTCCCCCCCTCCAGCTCTCCCTGTTTCCTGTTGGATTGGCCTTCCTTATGTACTGGAAGGAACTCAAGGCTCCATTTGTTGTCTGTGTGAACTTGAGCAAACTATGTGCCTCTGTGAGCCTCAGTTTGCTTTTCTGCAAAATGGAGTGGACATAAAAGCTACCTAGCAGAACACTTCTTTCAGGAGCATCCCAGAGGCTTTCTGGCAGAGGTTCATTTAAATAATAAAAGCCAGAGATTCCCTAGAATGTACTTTCAAGGCCAGCAATGGGGAACAGAGCCTTTCTTTACCTGTGGTTTGGGGAAGCAGCTTGGGGGGTGGGGGTGCCAGGGGCCCTGGGATAAGAAGTGGGGTGGGGATGAATGTCCACCAGACCATTTTGGCATAGTCCAGATTCGAGCAAATTTATGTGGCCCAGATTCCAGGGCTGCCAGGTGTCCGTGTCTTTGAACCCACTGCTGGGCAGTTCTTATAAGCTCCTCTCTAGGACTGTAGACGCCCTCTCCTGACTAATCCAGCCCCACCTCCTTCCGCCTCAGGGAAGTCCTCCTGGGCTTCCTGTACCCCCTCAATTTCTCTCCAACCCATAGAGAGCTCTCCGTGAGAGACTGAAGAGAGAGGGACCAGTAGCCACAGTTGGGCTCTGTGACTTCGGGCAGGCCACTTCCCCTCTCTGGGCCTTCATTTCCTCCTGCATAGCAGAGGAGGCTGGATTAGTGACTCCCTAAGGCACCTTCCAGCTCTGACAGGCTCCGAGACTCTGTTGACTGATGTATCCTAGGAGATAGGAGCACACAGAACCCAGTCAGATGGGAGATTCCTGTGGAGGTATCCCCACCTCCAGAAGACTGGAGTGCCTCCCTTCCCTACACACATTGCTCAGGGACACTGGCAGAGATTGTGGTGGGCGGAGGGGGCATGGCACCCAAGCGAGTGGTACTGCTGATTCCCAGGGTGTCTCTTGTCAGTAGAGAGGCCTGTGCCTAAGAACAAGAGCTTGTGTCAGTCGGGGCTGTGAGACCGCTTGCTTCTAGGGGAAGGGAATGTGTGTGTCAGTGACCAGTCAGCCTCTAGGGAATGGGGGGTGCGGTGCACGAGGCAGCTAGCTTGTGGGATGGTGTGTCCGGAAGAGCGATCGAAGGGGCCGTATATTGGGGTGTGTGCAAGACAAGAAAGCTGGCGGTGGCAAAGAAAGAAACATAGATGAACCAGAGAGCGAAGCTCTGGGTTCGGGCAGACAGCGCGGGGAGCCTCCAGCCCTACTGGGAAGTGACGGAAGATTCAGCACAGTCTGACACAGTACGGTCTTGCCTGTGCCTAGGTTAGTCGGCTTGTTTACAGGTGTTGAGCTGAACCGCACTGTTCGGGATTGCAGTTGTCATGTTCTATTGTAGGGGTTTCGTCAAGGTTTCCTGAACAGTGAGTGTCTGGCTGTTTTGAGGGGTGTGTGTATGGGACTGTATTTATTGTAAGGCAGTGAGCAGCTCCTGTCCATTTGGGGTGCTTATCAGATTGTACGAGAGGCATCGTTTCTGGCTGTTAGAAAGCCTTAGGCTACATTAGGGAGATTGCCTGGCTGTAAAGGAAGGTGTTTTCAAGCTGTGAGCGAATCCTGGCCGCGTTTTGGGTGCCTCTTTCCCCTCCATCTCTTCGGGGAGGGAGGTCTCCTGTCTTAATCAGTGCCTCCGCAGGTAGGCAAGCAGGCGGTTGCTAGCCTGCTCACACTTGCAGTAATTTTACCACGGTGCCTAAGTCAGGAACAGGCGTGAATTGACCTTTTAACCCCTTCCCCGCCACAGGATTAGACTCTGTTTCCTGTTCAATCTCCTCCAGAACCAGTTCCATCCCGCCTGGGGGGCCCCCCCAAGGAGCGGATAAGCAACCCCCCATCTCTCCTCTCCTCCCTCCCCTGTGGAGCTTTGGGGGGGGGGGGCTGAGGGCCAGGCTGGTGCAGGGTCTGGCAGGAGCTGAGGGCCCAGGCGGGAGTGATAAATATTGAAGAGGAGGGATTTCGGTGTGGGCTGGAGCAGCTGCAGTGGTTCGAGTGTCACACTATCTCTCCCCAGGTTTACTGACCCATTTCCATTCACGCGGCTGCCGGTTTCCTAGCAACGGCAACAGTCCCCCCAGAACAGGCGGAGTGTGTGTCTGCCATTAGCGACTGCCGCAACTGTGTCAAGGTTACCCCGCTCCCTGCAAACCCACCCCGGCGGGTTTGTTTTCTGCCAGCGCCTGGCACACACAGTGCCAGCCAGGGAGGGGGAGGGGAGGGGGCTGGGGGCCAGCCCAGGGGCTTGGGTGGGGGTGGGGGGCCCCCCCAAGGAGGAGCTGCAGTTCCCGGTCCAGTGGGAGCCAACTTGGACTGAGGCCGAAGCAGCTGCCCCCCCCCCTCCTTGGCTGGTGGAATTCCTGAGCCCGAGGGGAGCAGGGGGCGGGGCTGTCCCTCAGCCCTGACCCCCGAGATTCCAGAGCCTGGGGGGAGGGGTGTGGGCCGAGGGGCCTCCGGGAAGCCTGCCTGATCTGACCCCACCTGGCTTGTTCTGCTCCTGCCCTGGCTTCCTCCCACTCCTGCGCAGCAACATGCTCTTCTCTGCTCACAGCTCTTTGTCCCAACCTCTGTGCCTGCTCTCCCCCCCCTCAGACTCCCCAGGGCAGGGTTATATTTCTCCCATCAGACTAGGGGCTCCTGAGGTTGGGGTTCATGATTTGTTCTTTCCTTCTCCTCAGTACCAGCTCCTGACTGTTTTTCCAAATGTCATGGGAGATGAGATTAAACAGTTGGGGTGGCAAAGGATAATTTTTCTTAACAGGGACTAGCAGGGCAAATGCCCTCATTCCACCTCCTCAGTGAAGTCAATTCTGCTTGCAATCCCCAGGCCCCCCGGCACCCCCATCCCCCAAGTGCAGAACTCCAAGTTCTGCGCCACTTAAATGGGAGTGGCCATAGGAAATAAAGTTACCTCTCTTTTTCACCCTAAAAGCCTGGCTGCAAAGGGTTAAAGCAGCTGCACCCCCCCCCCACCTTGCCTTGGTATGTGAGCTCCCCCAGGCTGGGGGGATGGGAGGAGGATGGGGGGGGGGGTCTGTCGCCTTATAGCCACTCATGTGGTCAGCTCAGACCTGACCAGTCACATTCCTGCCCAGGAGGACTGGGGCTTGAGGTGGAGGGGCAGGGGCCTGGAGGGGGCTGGGTTGGTAGGAATGGAGAGGGGGTACCAAGAAGCTGGAGCAAGGGGCTGCTGGGAACATGGAAGCATTATGCCACATAAACCCCAGAAAGCCTGAATCAATCTACCCTCCATTCCTCTGGGCCTCGGTCTCCCTGTCTTTCTTCCCAGTTTGCACCTGCCAAAACATTCCCGTGATCCACATAGCTGTGATACAGGTACAGACCTGGTCCCACTTCTAAACAAAGAGAAGAGTGTGGCAGAAGCAGTTTCTGACATGCAGAGCGGCACAGAGACTTGTGGGTAGCCTCCAGTGTGACTTTCCGGTGCTTGGAGGAGGTCGGCTGGGTTTTTGGCTGGGTCAGAGGCTCTGAGATCTAGGGTACAGAGCAGGCTGTGCTAGACAGTAGAAAGAGGCCTGGGCGGAGCCCCAGAAAGCCTGGTTCTTTGCCCGGCCCTGTGCTTGACTCCTCATGGCCTCAGTCTCCCCATCTGAGGGGCTTAGGCCTGTGGTCTCTAAAAGTCCTCCTGTCCTATAAGTCAGTGGCTCTGGGTTAGGGATGAGGAGTGGGGGGCAATGGTCTGGAGGGATGTGGGAAGCTGCCAGCTCAAGGGGGAGTTTGCAACGCGATCCCAGAGCGAAAATAGCCCAGGTCATTTTCAGCTGCTTAGGCTGAGGGAGGTATCTGATCCTGGCAGGGCAGGGCAGCTTGGGCAGGGGGCAGGGAGGAGCATTCTGTAAAGCTCTGGGAAACCGGACCCCAGGATGGGAGGGTGGGGAAAGGTTGGCAAGCCCAGCCGGGCTTCCTGAGACCCTCTGGGTCCTGGTAGCACCCCCACCCCCAGCCCCACCCCCACAATGAAAAGACTAGGAATGCAGAGGGTTAACCGGAGGTGAGGGTTGCACTCCGGGCCCCCTTTGGGTCCTGGCCTGGATGAGGTGAAAGGTCAGCCCCAAGGAGTCCAGGCACAGCTGGGGAAAGAGTAACCCGATCCTTCTCCCTAGCTGGCTCAGGGGATCACAGAGCCGCCTCCCCCAGGAAAGGTGCTTTGACATCCCCAGGAAGGAGTTTGTTTCTACTTGTTCTCAGCAGGGGTTGGGGGCTAAGGGAGGATCTTGGCCCAAGGGGTCTGGGAGAGCTGCAGGCCTGGTGCCCCAGCCAGCATGGCAGTGCTTTGTCATCCCGGGGTCAGGGGAGGTGGAGGTGAGCCTGCTGGAAAGGTTAGAGGTAGCCTGTTCTGGCCCTGCTCTCACTCTCTGCCCCATTTATAATGACTGACGGCCAACCTTGGAGATGCAAAGCTTAGAGGCTCTTCCCCCTCAGCACACGTACACTGTCTGATGAGTGAGAGAAACCGCCTGATACTAGACTGTGACATTGACATGTGTTTGGGGTGGAGAATTACACCTTGACTCAGATTGTTTTGCCGTCCGCGGTTGTGTGTGTGGTGGGGTGTTAGAATGTAAGGTGGTATGATTGGTAGAGACAATACACAGAAGAACACGGGCTCTAAAGTCAAGTTTGACTTGGGTTCAAATCCTTGCTTTTGCCTTACGTGAGCTAGTAAACCTAAACCTCAGTTTCCCCACCCACAAAATGAGACTAATACCACTCCCCACAAAAGGTCATTGTAAGGATGGGCACAGAATAAGGGCTCAGTAAAAAGTAACCTTAATGGGCTTGACCGTCTGCTAAGGTGACCCTGTTGAAGCTCCTGGTCTGACTCTAGGGCCGGAAAGAGTTGGTGAGCTACAGATGGTCTGAGAGAGAGGGGAATTATGAGAATGTGACTGCATCAGTGTCCCCAGAGCTGTGTGTGTGGCTGTGGGAGTATCCAGGTCACTTGGGGTGGGATGGTGTGAAACGAATGGTGTTGAGCCTGTGGCAAAAGGCGGTTGGGGCAAGGTTCTTAAAGGTGACCTCTTGGGTTGGCGACAGCCCCCCTACTCCCCACCCTGGCAGGCTTTGTGCAGCAATGTGTGGGTGTAGCTGTCCCTGGAGTGTGGCTGTAGGTATGTTTGAGAAGGCGCAGGCATCCCAAGAAAGAACAAGTCGCCTTTTGTACGCATCCAGCCCCAGGCTGGGCTGGGCCCTCTCTGGGGGATCCCCTGTTTCCGCGCCCAGCTCCCCGCCCACGGACAGCGCCCCAGCCCCGCCCGCCACCTGATGAGGGGTGGCCAGGTGGTCTGAGCGCCCCCTCCCGGGGACCGCACTTCCGGCCTTGGGCAGGGGTCTGGGGCTTTCGGGCTGGGGGAGTGCCCGAAACCCTGACCCCGCCTCTCGTGACATCACTCCAGGTGCTACCAATCTCCAGGAGCCCTGCCCACGCCCTCCGCCCCCACTCCAGGCACCAATCTCTTGCTATCCGGAGGCTCGGTGGGTGGAGAAGGAGGCAGGGCCTGGCGTGTGGGGCTGGGAGACCACAGAGGGCCTCCTCCTTCCTGCTCTGGGAGGGGCTGAGCATGCGACCCTGAGACCTTGGAGCTCAGCTCCCTTTGAAGGAGCTCACAAGACCTCTCACAGGGAGCACTCTACCTTGCTCACCTATCCAAATCTTACCAGCTACCACCTTCTGCAGGAAGCCTTCCAGAACCGGCCTCGCCCTCCCCCGTCTTTTTTCTGATTACCTCCCCCCTTTTAGCGACTCTCTGTAATAACGGGATACCAGTATACCACTAACTAGCTGTAGTCCACTGATCAGTTTACTGCGTACCAAACTGCTCTGTGTTTTTCATGGAGTATCTTACCTGATGGATCTCAGATTGTTTTCTACTTTGTATTATGAGCCTTTCCCACCCACTGGATTGGGAGTTCCTCTGGGCAGGGGCTCCAGACACAGCCTGGCTCAGCATAGGCACTACTAGATGTTCAGGATGGATGATAGATGAAGGGAGAGGACCCTGTCAAAAGTCACGCAGAAAGTAGGTAGAACAACCAAAGCTAGAAATGGGGTTTCTTGGCCCCACTCGGGTTTTTGGTTCTGGTGTGTGACTGAGTCAGGAGTTGCACAGAAAGATGCCATAGACCTTCCTTTTTGCTATAGGAGGGCCTTTGTCTACCCTCCAAAGATCAGAAGAGCCCAGAGTCTGATCTCTGCAATCTATACACCTTGTACCAGGATCCCTGACTTCTGGGAGGCTGAGGTGGAGATGCTGGGGGAGCAGGGAGGGGTTTTGCAGGCCAAATGGGCAGTTCAGGGCCGTATTGTGGGCCCAGTAGTTGGGGGGGGGGTACTGGTTCTGGGGACATAAAGATTTAGCTTGCAGGTGGGAGGTTCCAAGTTGGGAGGAGTGTTGGGAGCCAAAGTATGTGGGGGTTCAGTGCAAGAGAGGCAGAGATTATGCTGGGCCAGCAATCCCAGCACCAAGCTGGCCCAGTGGAATGCTGGGAGGCCCGGGGGATGGGGCCAGGCAGCCAAGGTGTCTCCGGTGGCACAGAAGCAGTTAAGAGCTGCCTCAGCCCGTTCCTTCAGACAATTAGTGACATCTCGCTTGACAACACCACACTGAGCCGATGCAGACCTCAGCCCCCCTCCCAGCCCCCCCACGGCCGCTTCAGCTGTTTATTCTTGGGCTTTAACAATTGGGATTCTGACTTGGAGGAGCGGGCGCCCCGCGCTGCCCTCTGACCCTCCGTCGCCTTGGCAACTGGAGCCCGGTAGGCCTGGGCTCTGCGTTAGGATTACAGATCCTGAATTCACAATCTTGCTGCTCCCCTGCAAGCAAAAACAGCAGCAGCAGCATGCGGGATCTTCAGCTAGACTGGAGGGGATGGAGCCAGAGGGTCCCCAGGGGCTAGCCTGAGGCCCGGGTAGGAACCTGGGATGCCCACAGGCGACCTGTAGAGCCGTGCCCCACTGGCAGCCTCCATGGGGTGGAGCAGGGCCCAGAGCCCTCCTCAGCCCCAACCTCTTCCATCCTCTGTCTGGAAACTTTCTTCCTGGTAGAGCCCCGAGGGCAGGGGCGAGGCTTCTTCATCGCCGCCCCCCCCCCTTCTTTTCCCCTCAGTCAGCCCCCTACCATGCCCAGAACTCCAAGTGCCAGCCGACTGTGCCCCTGCAGTGCCTGCAGCCATGGCAACAGCCCCCCCCCACCAGCTCTGCTCCTTCCTTCCCCCCCACCGCCCCCCCATCAGCCAACTGCCCCAGCTGAAACCGGAGCCGATGCATCTGTGAGCCTCATGCCCAGACCCACATTCCATTTCTGTCCTCTGTCCCCCCCAGCTCTGGCGACGACATCTCCCCCCTCCTCATGCCCCCTCCCTCCTCACTCTGTGCTGTCCCCCCTCACACACATACACTCTATCACTTAGGGACTCCCCCCTTCTTCCCGCCCCATTCTCTGTGTCTCACCCTCTCCGACTGTCTCTCTTGGTCTCTGGGTGTGTCAATCCCTGTCTGTCTCCAGCTCCCTGTGGTGTCCTTAGTTCTCTGTGCCTTGCCCTGTCTGTGGCAGGCTCCTTCTCCATCTCTTCCCCTCTGTGTGGATCTTGCGCTCCCTTTCTCTCTCTCTCTCTCTCTCTCTCTCTCTCTCTCTCTCTCTCTGTCTTTGTCTCTGCCTCATCCTGCCTGTCTCTCTGTGTCTTTGTCTTTTTCTTCCTCCTCTGTCCCTCTCTTCTGAGTTCTCTCTTGCTGTGTTCCTTCCTCCAGCATCCTGTCCTCTGTCTCTCTCATCCCCTCCCTGCCCCATCTCCTTCTCTTTAAGCATCATTCTGCCCTGTGTCTTTTGCCCCCGTGCTCTTCCTCTTTCTCTCTCTTCCTGAATCTGATTCCTTACTTCGTTTTGCCCTCCCTCTTCTCTTCTTCTGACTCTCTCCTCTAATTACATAGATTTCTTTCAAGTAGTCTTCCTCTATTTTCCATTTGGTCATTTCCCTCATGGCCCCTGGGTTGGAACAGGGATGGGCCCCCCCCCCCCAAGAGTCACCCCAAAGGAGTCCCCTTTCAAATAGGGGCCAGATGCGCTGGTACCTTGTTGGGCATCTATAGTTGGATCTGAGGTGGGGAAGGGAGGTTCTAAGGTCAGAGAGCCTATAGGAGATGGGGTGCCAGATGCCAAGAGTGCCAGCCTTTCCAGGCTTTAAGAGCACAGACTCCATCCATCTAGTCTACCTTCTACCAGTCCAGGCCAGGGCAGAGAGTAGTTCCAGGGGCTGAGCTGGCCCAAGAATCCCCCTGGCTATAAGAACTCAAAGAAGAGCATGTCTGGGCCTCACCAACTCCTGGGATTGGTTTCCTCCCCTGCTATAATGATGGCTGTCTCCGACTGTGCCTCAGTTTCCCCCAGTGGCACAAGGGTACTACCCTAGCTCTATTTCTGACTTCTTTAAAGTACTTTGGGTTCCTGGAACAAAGTTAAAGCTATGCAGAACAGGGAAGGGTTAGAGTAACTTCTGCCCCCTTGCTTATCGACACCACGGGGACTCCAGCACAGAGGAATCTGTCTCAGGGTAGGGGTAGAATAAGGGTCTGGTCATCTTAAGTATGAGTAGGGGACTGTGCCCCACCCCACCGCCCCACCCCCAGGACTACCAGCCCCTGCTGTCAAGCCCTCTCTCCCAGTCTGGGCAGTGGCCTCTAGCCCTCTTTCCCACTCACTGTCCCTCTTCAAGGAATGAGCTTGGAATCATGGGAAACAGGCCCTGGGTTGGGGGTGCCAGGCCTCCAGGGCCTAGCCCTTGCCTCTGGGTGTGATGGGACCTGGTCAGGCAGACAGTTCTAGGACCCTGAGGTCTGGGCACTACTCACAAGGGGCCAGGCGGGGGAGTAGGGGTGCCTGGGGGAGGCGGGTTGCACGCAAGGCATGCTGGGCCCCCTCGGTGGGTGGGTGGGGGGGAACAAAGCTGGCATCGAGGCCTCAGCTAAAATTAGCCGCTTCCCTGCGCGGGAGCGAGCATGCCTGCCAGCCGCCCAGATCGCCGCTGCCTCGGCAGGCCATCTGTCGCCACGTTTTGCTCAGTCCCCCAGGGCTCCCCCAGCTCCAGCCATCCCCAGGGGCTAGAGGGACTCTGCTCTGAGACTGTCCCTGGCCAGGGCTCTGGGCTCTGCTGCTGTCATGCTGTGTGACCTCAGGCTAGGCCTGTCCCTCTCTGGGCTCCTGGACAACAAGCAGACTCTGCACACTGACATCCCAGACACCCCAGTCCTTCTAAGCACCAGATCCAGGCGCTGGTCATAGGCTGGTTTGTGGGCTGCCTCCTCCCTTAGATCTGGCCCTCTGGTCCAGTGTTTGAAGATGAGCCAAGTGGGGTTTAGGGTAAAGGTCGGGATGTATAGCAGACTCCCGTCAGTTTCCTTGGTCTTGACGCTAGGGCAGCTCTGTGGCCAACAGCACCCCAACAGCCTCCCCTTCCTCCCACCCAACTCATTATTGACCTCCAAGCAGTCTTAACAGAAACAGCTCCAGGTGGGAAACTGGGGCTGGAGACTGAGTTCAGCTGCTACTTACTTGCTCCATGGCTTGGACAAGTCTCTTACCCTCTCTCTTGGTCTATTTTCCCCCCTCGGTAAGAAGCTCCCATTTTTTGAGCACCTGCCCGCTTCGTATCACATTGTCTTGTGAGGCTGACATTACCATCCCCGCTTTACAGCTGAAGAAACTGAGGTACAGAAAGCTGAGGTTCCTTGTGAGGAAGCCGTGGAGTCAGGGACCGGACTGCTGTGTCCTCCTTCCCATGGCCCCCAGTGCTCTGCTTGCTGGTCTCCAGCCTCAGCTTCTTTCTGGCCCTTCCCTCGCTGCTGCCCCTTCCCCCTCCCCAAAAGCCATAGAGACTGAGCTGCTGCTGCTCCAAGGTCACTCAGCTTGGCCTGGGAGGAGCTCAGACTTGAACCCAGGCCCCTTGGCTCCTGGCCTCCCTCACTCTCTGGCCAGCGGGCTGGGCCTGTTCCCCGGGTGAGTCATGCCCCTGGACTTTGGCCTCCTTGTCAGGCTCTGTGGCCTGAATTTGGAGAGGGGGCCTTCATAAGGACTAGGGGCTCCGTGCAGGTCTGAAGCTGTCATCACACTCCCTCCTCAGTCCCGGGCCCTAAGGACATGGTAATAGCAGCCTCTAATCCACCTCCCCACCACCCATCTCTGAGAAGTCTTAACAGGAACGGCTAGCTCCTCAGGCCTCAGCAATAGCTGTCCCTCCACCACTCATGCTGCCCCCTTCCAGGATCACTACATTCAATTAGAAATGGGGCAGGGGTGGCAGCTTGGGGAGGTGGCATTTCCAGGTCGTCCGTGTGGCCAGGCAGCTTCCTTCCCAGCACTCCTCTACCGCAGCGCCAGGCAGACAGGTTACCCAGGAGGGAGGCCACAGCGCCTCCCCTCCTGGTGTCCAGGGACCAAGGTCACGCCCAGAGCCCTGTGCGCCTCCACCTCCTCCTGGGGCCAGTGGTGTTTATCACTGGGGCAACATGCGGCTGTGCCCGGCTCTGGCAGTGCTGGGGTGACATTCATGCCCTGTGAGCTGTGACGCCTCTGCAGGCAGAGGACAGCACCACCCAGGCTGGCGACAGTGATGGGGGAGCAGTGGGGGTGGGTTGTCACCTGTTCTGAAGCAGTAAGGGGGTGATATGTTGTGTGCCCCTCCAGCAGTCTGAAGGGAGGACTCATGGGGAAAGGGTGAGGTTGTGGGCAGGGGTCCTCTATACCTTCCTCACACCTGGGAGGTAAGGCGTGTGTGTGTGTGTGTGTGTGTGTGTGTGTGTGTGTGTGTGTGAGAGAGAGAGAGAGAGAGAGAGAGGTTCTCTGCATTTCACATCCCATCGTGGGTGTAGGAGTGCCTGGCTGCATGTTAGTTACACCATTGTGAGGGTGACAACCTGTGTCCCTATCTCCTGTTGTCTGGGGGTATCAGATGTGCCCATCTCACACTTTGGGCAAAGTGACAGGTTATGTACTTCGCTCATCCTGTTAGGCGGGTAGTTACCAACCCATACGCCTGTCTCTGACTGTTGGGTATGTGTGAGATGTCACCATGTGCCCATCTCATGCTGTTGTGGGGAGTGACATGTGTGATTATCTCATGCTGTTGGGAGGTTGTCAGTAACTTGGGAGCTTGTCTCTCACCCTAAAGAGACAACATGTTGCCCAGTGGTATGGGGCCCACAGTTGGCGGGGCCTTCCCGTGTAGACCACAGGACCCCAAAGGGCTGGCCAGGGGAAGCATTCAGAGCCGTGAGCACAGGGACAAGTGTGAGGGCGGCGGGGGGCGGGGGGGGTGTCTGAGTCCCACATGACCTGCCTTCTGACCCATGTGCCAACCCTTGGGACTATTTCCCAGAAGGAAGGACCCAGTGTTTTTCAGACGATGTGGCAAGCGGCCTCGGGCTGGGACAGAGGTGACTGGGGAGGTGGGGCACCAGGCAGGGTTGGCGTGGGGGTCTGTGTCCCTGCAGGCGTGGGGGGACCCCAGTCCCTGCCTCTTCTGCCCCTGAAACTGTTAAACTAATTAAGGCTGTGGAGCCGCAGGATTAATCGGGGCAGCTCAGCGCGGGCCGGGAGCTCAGGTAGTCGATTAGTGCGCCGCGGAGGATATTGGATTTCTGAACCGCAAGTCAGCACTATTCGGCCTGTTATCTCGCCGAGGCTCGAGGGTCAGGAGGCGGGAGGCTCCGGGCGTGCTGGCCGCCCCCACCCAGCCAGCTCTCAGCATCCACTCCCCCTGCCCACACGCCACCGGGGCCATCTCCGTGCCCTCACCCAGTCCCTCTCTGGGTGTGCCCTGCATCTCGCCCCGCTGTCACCCTCCCAGTCCCTTGACCAGTGCTGATCTCCCTTCTCTGTCCCTCCTGGTCTCACTCACACTCTGTGCCTGGGGACACCCACTCCCGGGCCTCTGACCTGCGTCTCCACCTTCCCGTCCACTGTGGCTGTCCCCCACCCTCTGAGCCCCTCCCCATCACCAGTCTCTGCCTCTCTGGCTTTTGTGTTCTTGTGTGCCTGTCACGCAGTTTCTGTCTGTCACTGCCTGTCTGTCTCTCATGTCTCTCTGTCTCAGTTTCTCTCCCTCTGTGTGTCTGTGTATCATTCTCTGTCCCTCTCTGTCTTTTCCTTTCCCTCTGGGGTTCAGTCTCCCTCTCTTTCTCTCTCCCACTCCTTCTCCCTCTCTCTCTCTCTTCCTTTCTCTCTCTCTCTCTTGTGTGGTCTCGGCTGGTGTCTGCAACCAGAACAAATCTCCCCCAGCCAACACCCCCTGAACAAGGAGGCCAGAGCAGCTAATGGGAAACATGTGATTCTGCCTTGCGCCTGGAGCACCGTGAAGGGAGCCTTAGTCCCAGCTCAGCCCCCCTGCCCCCCCTCCTGCATTCCCCCCACCACACTGCCCCCCTCCCAGCATCTCCCCCAGCCTGTGCGGGCACAGTTGCAAGATCCCCAGTTATTCCCATTTCAGGGGGTGTGGGGGGAGCTGGCATTTATCAGTTGGGGAGTATCAGGTTGTGGAGGGGCTGGGAGCAGCTTTGCTCCTTAGGTCCCTCTAGCCCGCAGGGCCAGGCAGACCCCATGCAGACTTCTTCCCCCCCCCCCCCCCCAACCACCACCACCATATGTAGAAGAACAGGGCCAAGATGAGCTGAGCTGTGGGGGCCTGGATGGGGGACAGCCAGTCCACCCCCACTGGAGGGCTCTGGGGCCACCCAGATTTCCATCTTTTCCGCCCTCCTGGGCCTCTGGAGAGCTGCAGAGGTGGGGGCTCCCAGAGGGCTTGGGAGCTGCCGGGCTGCATTTCTGTGCCCACCCAACCACGGGGAAAGGGGGGATGGACCAGAGGAGGGAGGCTCTGGCAGGTTGGAATTCTCCTTCTCTGCCTGTGGATAAATTGTCCCTAATCCAGGCTTGGGGAGTTGTCTGGCTCCTACAGAGAGAGAGAGAGAGAGAGAGAGAGAGAGAGAGAGAGAAGGCAGGAGATAGGAGGGAGGAGGGAAGCAGGCACACAAACACAGTGACACAGACACACACTGTTTCACAAAGGGTCTCACATGCAATGCACATGCACGCAGACACGCACCGAGGAGTTACACAAAGGTACTGCACAAACACTGAGGCACTATTGTGCTGACAGGCACACCATGGCACACAGACCTTCACACACATGTTGACACACATAGCTATTTTGGCACACACATACAGTGATATGGCACAAGGACCCACTGACACACACACAGGCACCCAATGACGAGGTTACACAACACACACGAGTGGACACACGCACCAGCGCATCCTGACCCACAGTAAAACAGACCCACGGGGACACTGTGACCAGACACACTGTCACACCATGACCCTGAAAGCCCAGAAAAAGGCAGAGGTAGGAGGGAGGTAACACTGATCCACAGTGACACCAGTGCCCGCAGTCACAGGCCTCGAGATTGGAAACCTGCAGGGACAGCAGAAGATCAGCCAAGCGCACCCCCCACACACACACACACACACATCCAGAGAGCTCTGAGACACCCCCCGCCCCACACACACACATCCAGAGAGCTCTGAGACAGGCAGAAGCCGGTTCAGCTCCTGACACAGCGCGATGCAGAGAGCCAGGCAGAGCATGTGCACACACACAGGCACACTCAAACCCAACCACAGCTGGGGTCAGGGTGCTCGCACAAAGACAGACACACATTTCTATGTCCTCATAGGCATGCAAACAGGCTCAGCTGGACACACAAACAAAGCTGAATAGAGCCGGATCAACACAGCCACACGTATAACTGAAGATACTGAACCCAGGTACACATCAGCCTTTCACACGTGCGCACGCACGCGCACACACACACACACACACACACACACGGCTGACCACACAGACTATAACTGAGCAAACCTAGGATCCTCTGCATGTACACTCTTAAACACATATGTATACACACAGACATTTAGAAACACACAGAGGCCAAAAAGACCCAGGAGCCCACATACAGGTGTATTTACCCAGACAGCTGAACATTCACAAACGTTCATTTACACAGGCACGATCTCTACCACACATACAAATTCCCAGGCAACCAGAACCTGTAAGCAGTCCATGAGGCCTGGTTCCCAGACCCCCTCTGGGCTCCAGTACAGACCTCGGGGAGGCAGACAAATGGGCAGGAAGCAGGAGGGTGGTGAGAAGGGCCATGGTTATTAAAGAAAACAAGAGACCTAACCAAGTTGCTGATGGAGAAGAGTACACGCCAGCTGCATATACACCCCGCGTGGAAATCTGCATTCACCATCGCTTTGAACAGCAATTCTCACACCTGCATTATAAGTAAGCTGTTAGCAATATACAGTTTCCCCAAAGCATTCCTCCCCATTCATAAGATCTCCCCATTTTGTAGATGAGAAAACCAAGAGCCAGAGAGGGTAATTGACTTGTCCGTGATCATATGGTGAGGGTTGAGCCAAGGACTGTGACTCCCAAAGGTCAGGTTCTTTCCACCGTAGCATGTGTGTTCATGTTCATGCATGTGGGTACCTACATATCCAATGATACTGTTTCCCAGTAGGAACCTGGGGTTTCAAGAGACAGGCTTGCCGTTCCCCAGCGAAATGAGATTGTACCTGATTCCACTTTTTGCAAGAGTGGACCCCATCCAGGACAGCCTCCTGGTCCCTCTAGCTGGCTCATCCTGTGACTGTGCTCATGCCTGGGGTGTTGTGTTTGCTTCCACAGATGGGAGCTTGCCTACCTGTCTACCCATTGGCCTGGACCCCAGAGCCTGCCCAGCTAAGTGCGTGCAGAGGGCCCCGGTTTCGGGGCAACTCTCAGGCTGCCGCAGGGACTACCCTGGAATCACTGGTGAAGACAGGCCTTTCCTGCTGAGTCGGACCTTGTCTGCATAGCCTGCTCAGGTAACAGTGTACAGGGAAGCCAGGTCTTTGCCTGGGCCACCACCAGGAAGTGGGGATCAGGGGGGACTTATTTCCCAGTTTTAGCAGGAATTCCACCCCCCAACCCCCAGCTTAGGCCAAAAAGAGGCCCTGGATAGAATCAAAATATATTAATTAACCCAACTTACTCAAAACTCCCCCATTATCCAGAAAGGGCAACTGAGGCCCGTGGACATACAGCAAGTCCCCACGAGTCCTGCCTCCTAGTCCGGGGACTCTTCCCGACACTTTGTTGACATGAGAGAACTGGGAAGAGAAAGGGGTTGTGACAATGACCAGAACGCAGGGCAGAGATGGAAACCAGAGTGCCTGATGTATGCAGCTGAACTCCCCCCACCCCCCAACCCTACTGGAGTTTGTGGAAGCAGAGAGCTGGGAGGCCAAGGTGAGGTGCTGGGAGGACCGGGGTCGTTCAAGTATGCTAGGTTACCCTCATAAGATGAGGCGGGGTGGGGGTACTGCCTGACTCCCTGCTTCTGGCCCAGTTTAGCCCACCCAGGCTCTAGAGCCACAGAGGCCAGGTGGGGCTGCCCTGCCCTGCAGAGGCAACTCCCTGAACTGACACATGAAGCCTCCGGGGTTCCAGGAAGCTCCCTAGAGCCCGGCCTGCCTGGGGACTCCACCCAACTTCCAAAAGAGCATTCCTGGGGCCTGAGGTCTGGGGGTGGGGCCTCCTGGGATGGTAAGGGTGGGAGGTGTGGCTATGGGAGGATGCAGGGCTGTGTGTACCCAACTGTAAATGCACAGGGCGTCTTGTGTGCCAGCACTCAGGCTGTGTGCAAACAGGTGTGTGTAGGGCTCTGTCCTTGGGTACACAGGGTTCTGTATACAGGAGTTAAATAAGTGGACTGGGCTAAGGGACGTTCGAGGGCTCGGTATGTACTACATTGGAGAGGTGAGTGTGCAGGATCCAGAGTGTATACTGGGTAGCTGCGGGGATGCTGCAGTGTTGTGTGGACCACACTGGATGGTGTATGTGTGCCGGGCGCTGGAGGGGTGTCTAGACAAGAATCTGACACACTGGGGTGATAATGTGGGCACCCTGGGATGGTGTGGAACGTGCACACAGGATCTCTCCCGCATGTCCCTGGGGAAGCTTGTGTTCAGGGTTCTGGGTGTACACTTGAGGGTGGTGTGTGCATGTGGCTCCATTTGTGCTTTGGAGGTGGGCTGGGCAGGCCTTCAGCTGAGCCGGGCTCAGCAGTGCCCAGCCTTGTGGCCAAATCGCTGAAGTCACTTCCTTTCCAGCAGCAACTTTCCAGGAGGAGGAGTTCTTCAGACCTGGGCGGGGAGGGGGGGGGGTGGAACAAGGAGCTCTCAGGGGAAGGAGGTGGGCGGGGGTGAGAGGCTGCGGGGAGGGCCTGGTGGGGCTGGAGGAGGGGTGTCCTCCGGGAGACAGAAGGAAAGACTAGGACAGGAGTCTGGAAGGGCCAAGGGCAGAAGGGGATGGGGGTGGAGCAGGGCGGGAAGCACAGTCCCTGGGTGACCTCGGAGGGAGGAAGGGAGGGCCGCCCGGCAGGGTGACCCTCAGGTTCAGCCAGAGCTGGCGGTGGTGCCCGCAACACCTGGCACCCAGGGCAGGGGGCTGGCAGGGGGCGGAGTCTAGGGAAGACCTGCTTGCCAGGTGCCCTGCTCTGGGCAGGAAGGGGGTGGGCGAGGGCTGCACAAAGGAGCTCTGTGTGGCTGGGGGTAGGGTGGGGTGGGGTGTGCTATACCGTGGGGGGGCCCTGATGACTCCAGGAGGCCAGGCAGGACTTGCTTCCCCTTGGGGGCATCAGTGGCTCTAAGGGGACACCTAGTGGCAAGGGAGGGTAGTGCATTTGGATGACTGAGGTGGGAGGGGGTAGAGTAGAAGGCAAAAATTAGAACTGGTGATGAGGATTGGGACTGTTGGAGTAGGATGCAGGGGAGGGGGCTCACTCTCTGGACAGTGTAGAAGTTTGTATCAGAGGAGCTCAACAAACCTAAATTCAGACCCCAGCCCTTCCATGTCCTGGCTGTTTATCCTCAAGGGCATTACTTAACCTCTCTGTGCCTTTATTTAAATGCCAAATAAGTGATGGCTGCCGTTATTATTTTCATCATTATTCTTCTTAGTAGGATTTTGGGCTGGAGTCTGGTAGGAAGAGAATCTTTAGGCACCGTTGGGTAGGTGAGAGGGGGCTAAAGGAGATTGAGAGGGGGGCTGCATATCCTGGGGGATAAAGGCCCCAAGGGAGGTGATGGGGAAGGGCCCACAGCAGTAGCAATAGCCCCTTTGATACAGTGTTTTCCCTCTGAGGACATCCCTGGGCCTTCAATCCAGGCTGGGAGGGAAATGGTGTTGGGGGGGTGGGGGAGGAGTGTGCCGGCTGGAGAGAGGGTCATGAGGCCGGAAGTGAGAGCTGGGGCTGGCAGCCTGGCTCCCCTGGGGAGGCTGTGGGTGGGGGAGGGGGAGGCGGGCTGGGGAAGGGGTGGGGTGGTCACAGCCGCAGCGGGGGAGGGTGGGGCTGGGGACTCAAGGATGTGGGCTGGCGCTTCCCGGCACTGTGCACAGCAGGTTGGGGCCCCCAGCCCCCCTCCCAGCCTGTTGGTGTCCCCACGGGCAGGCTCAGACACACTGACCCAGAAGCAGACTGTCAGACAGAAGGACCCTTTTGACTTTGTTCACAGACATGGGATAGGTGGTGCCCTTGGGAGGGGTCCAAGAAAATGGCTGCCTGGGTGTGGTGAGGAGGGGAGCCAGCTGCTTCCCTCAGATCCTGGAGGCTGCAAGAGAGAGCAGTGGACAGAGTCAGGAGGTCTGGCAGGAGGACATGCCCAAAGGTCCTCACGGGTGGGTGGAACAGAAGCAACCACTGGAGAGGAGGTTTTCTCTTTTGCCAAGATCACACCCTTGGGCCCCAAGTGGGAGGTCTCCAGAGCAGGGAGGTTTGGTGAGCCCCACCCTCAGGAAGGGAGACATCTCAAAGACTCTCAGGGAGCCATGGGTCAACCATACTGTTGGAAATAGGACTTGGAGATTCCACAGTCTGAGCCCCTTCCCTCCTTTGTGAGGTTCTTACCCACAGTCCTGCCTTCAAGACCAACAGTTGAGAGAGCCTGGCCTGGGAGGGGCCAGTCCACAGTCTACCACCAGTCATGGGAGAGAGTAGGACCCTGAGTGATGGAGTAGGCAGGGCAGGGAGGCGCAGCTGTGGCCTGGGAATTGCAAAGAGAAAAGGGACAGTGGACAGAGGGATGTTTTCTGTCTGGCTGGATAGGCGACAGAAGGGCTCTCTCCGTGCTCTTTTGTGGCCTTGGGCAAAGTCCCTT
Organism: Lynx canadensis; assembly: GCF_007474595.2. Taxonomy (NCBI): domain Eukaryota; kingdom Metazoa; phylum Chordata; class Mammalia; order Carnivora; family Felidae; genus Lynx; species Lynx canadensis. The sequence goes on along the minus strand of NC_044310.1, from coordinate 20,397,953 downwards.
TCCCTCTTTGGATCTCAGTTTCCTCATCTGTAAAATGGGAAGAGCACAAGGTGGCACTAGAACAGGGTACCCATGGGGGAGCTGATTAAAAATACAGATTCCCAGATGTCCCTTCAGACCCGTGAGTCAGACTCCCCTGGACCAGGGCCTGGGTATCTGGAATGTTACACAGCTCCCCAGGCCCAGGGTTTGGAAGCCAAATGGCTTGGCGATTTTAAGGTTCCTCCCAGCCTTAAATTAGACCACAGCTCTAGAAGAAGGAGTGGCTGAAGGAAAGTTGCAGGAGCTTGGAGGGGAAGGAGACTTCGGACTTAGGGCAGAATTAGGAATCCTGCCACTTAAGCAGCTATGTGACATCAGGCAAGTTCTGCAACCACCACTCTGAGCCTGTTTCCTCTGTAACACAGGGATCGTAAACCATGGCTCCTGGGTTGCTGGGAAGATTCCATGGGTCATATGTGTGGAAGTGCTTTGTAGATTGCAAATCGCTGCCCACCGCAGGGGAGTGAAAGAATGTTCCTTTCCACACCATCCTGTCCCTGAGTTGGCTCTGCAGTGTTCCCGTGGGATGATAGCACTGGGCAGCAGCTGGTAGGAGTCTACATGTGTCTGTGGGGGGTCGACCCACGGGATCAGGTCAGAGCCAAACATCAAGGAGTGATCGGGGTCCACCTTTTAAGACCCTTCCCGTGGTCAGGGCCCTGAGTCTTCAGGCTCCCTTGGGAGTCAGACACGCCTGGATTTAAATCCCAGCTCTGCCCTGACCAGCTCAGGGAGTCAGTCAGTAAATATTTACGTAGCATCCGAAGCCCAGGCCCTGAGGTCAGGGGATACCGTGGTAAACAAGACGCATACAGTCCCTGCTCGTGAAGGGCCCACGCTCTGGGGGGAGACAACACCAAAAAGCCAGTCATACAAGTAATTGTTTGCAGTTGTGATAAATACTATGAAGGGGATGTGGAGACAACTCTGAGACTAGGTAGCAGGGGCCAGACTGTGGCCAGAGGTGCGTGGGGCCGGTGGAGGGTCAGAGAGGGTCTGTCTGATAAAGGTGAGAGAGGGGTCAGACAACGGCCCTTTCCACATTCTTGTCTCTCACCCTCACTCCGCACCCTTCCTGGGTTCCACTTTTGGTCTGGAGAGGGGCGAGAGAGAACTACATGGAAAAAGGCCGGGCTCATTGCTCTGTGTACCTCGTTCATTCATTCATAAGAAATAGTAAATATTTTTTGAAGCATGTCTGTGGGCCACGTGCTGATCCGGGTGTTGGATTGAAAGTGCCTTCGTGGTTCTCACCACCTTCCAGTAGATGGTTTCCTCACCTGTAAAAGAGGGGATGATAATCACACTGATCTCAGGTTTGCAGGGGGCTTAGATGAGATCACCCACAAAAAGTGCTTATTAGCCCATCGTCTGGCAACAGAGAAAGTATCCCCAGAGTGTGAGCTTTTATTGTTGTTGACTCTCTGGTATGATTGTTAAACCTCTGACCTGAGGCACTCTTCGCTTTTTCTTTGCAGCTCTTATCCCAGTAATAATTAAATCAGTTATGATTATGTGATCACTGTTTGTCTACCCGGTCTTTGTGCAAAGTAGGCACTCCGTAAATAATGAGTATATGAATGAATGATGTGACTTCATCTCTGAGCCTCCATTTCTTCATCTGCAAAATGGGGTTATTAATAGCCCCTACCTCACAGGATTTGTATGAAGAATTAAATGAAACGATGCCTGGACAGCTTCCAGCCCAGCGCCTGGCGCGCAGTAGGTGCTCACTAAACCTGAGCTGCGGTGGTCCTTTCCAGGCGCTGTCCACGCCCCGAGGCCTGGGCTCAGGCCGAAGCTGCTCCCCAGCACCCCCAGCTGACAGCCAGCAACCGGCAGAGCCCCCAGGCACGGGGGCCCTCTCTCTCCCAGGTCAGCCGGGTGTGTGCACTGGAGGGAGCACCGAGGGAGCCGGGGGTGGTGTGCGGAGAAGACTGGGCCAGCGGGCAGCGGTTGGGCTGTGGCCACCAGACCATTCAGATCCTCTGTTGCCTGTCTTGTTGTCCACAGAGATCTCCAGTGTGACAGCCCAGGCGGCAGAGCCGAGGGTGAGTGGCCAGGCTTCTCCTGGAGTCCTGAGGATGGGGGCAAGAGGGAAGAGGTCATGCCCTTGATAGGATTTCCTGGCCCTCTGCGTAAGTTTGATCTGGAGTGGCCGCCCCAGTCTGCCGATGGGCTTCCCTCTCAAAGGCAGGCATCCTCTTCTCCCTGAGCCCATAGCCAGCGTCTGGAAGTGGGTGAGCTGTTACTTGGTAGAACTGGGACCCCTGAGGGGTTCATGGTGCATGGGGTAGTTTGGGAAGGGCTGGGAGTCAACGGGACGTTGGGCTTGAAGGGACTCATGGGAGAGGTGCAGGGGTTCACTGAGGACGTGGGAAGCTGAGAAGGTCTTGGGCATTGAGTGAGGGCTCTCTTGCCTGTCCTGCCCGGCAGGTCTTGGTCCCGGCTTCTCGCACCCTCATGTCAGCCCCGGCCCCGCCCGGCGGCCCGCGGAGGACAAGGTCAGGATGCGTGTGAAGCCCCAGGGCCTGGTGGTGACTTCCAGTGCCGTGTGCAGCTCTCCTGACTACCTCCGGGAGCCCAAGTACTACCCCGGCGGCCCCCCTACCCCACGGCCCTTGCTTCCTACCCGGCCCCCTGCCAGCCCACCCGACAAGGCCTTCGCCCACACCTTCTCCGAGAACCCACGCCCACCCCCACGCCGGGACCCCAGCACCCGGCGCCCACCAGTCCTTGCCAAGGGGGACGACCCGCTGCCCCCAAGGGCGGCCCGTCCCGTCTCACAGGCCCGCTGCCCCACACCCGCGGGAGACGGCAACAGCTCCCGACGTCGCTGGGACAACGGGCGGGTGAACCTGCGTCCAGTGGTGCAGCTGATTGACATCATGAAGGACCTGACGCGACTCTCCCAAGACCTGCAGCATAGCGGTGTGCACCTGGACTGCGGTGGCCTCCGACTCAGCCGCCCACCTGCCCCGCCCCCTGGTGACCTTCAGTACAGCTTCTTCTCCTCACCCAGCCTGGCCAACAGCATCCGCAGCCCTGAGGAGCGGGCCACCCCCCATGCTAAGTCCGAGAGGCCCAGCCACCCACTCTATGAGCCTGAGCCCGAGCCTAGGGACAGCCCCCAGCCTGGTCAAGGCCATAGTCCCGGAGCCACGGCCGCGGCCACCGGTCTGCCCCCAGAGCCTGAGCCAGACGGCCCTGATTACTCAGAACTTGCTGACGCCGACATCCTTAGCGAGCTGGCCTCCCTAACTTGCCCCGAGGCCCAGCTGCTGGAGGCCCAGGCCCTCGAGCCACCATCTCCTGAGCCAGAGCCTCAGCTCCTGGACCCCCAGCCCCGCTTCCTGGACCCACAGGCTCTAGAGCCGCTCGGGGAAGCTTTGGAGCTGCCACCCCTGCAACCTCTTGCTGATCCTCTGGGGCTGCCAGGCCTGGCTCTCCAGGCCCTGGATACCCTGCCCGACTCCCTGGAGTCGCAGCTGCTTGACCCTCAGGCACTTGACCCCCTGCCCAAGTTGCTTGATGTCCCTGGCCGCCGTCTGGAGCCTCAGCAGCCCCTGGGGCCCTGCCCACTGGCTGAGCCCTTGCGCCTGGACTTGTGCTCACCCCACGGCCCCCATGGGCCTGAGGGTCACCCCAAGTACGCCTTGCGGCGCACTGATAGGCCAAAGATCCTGTGTCGCCGGCGGAAAGCTGGACGGGGACGCAAGGCAGACGCTGGACCGGAGGGCCGCCTGCTGCCCCTGCCTATGCCCACAGGGCTGGCAGCTGCCCTGGCCGAGCCCCCGCCGCCGCCACCTCCACCACCTCCTGCCCTGCCGGGCCCAGGCCCGGTCCCAGAGCTGGAGCCAGAATCTTCCCAGACTCCAGTAGCCCCTACCCGCAAAGGCAAGTGCCGGGGTGTGCGGCGCATGGTGGTGAAGATGGCCAAAATCCCTGTATCACTGGGGCGGCGGAACAAGACCACATACAAGGTGTCATCCTTGAGCAGCAGCCTCAGTGTGGAGGGCAAGGAGCTGGGCCTGCGCGTGTCAGCCGAGCCCACCCCGCTGCTGAAGATGAAGAACAATGGACGGAACGTGGTGGTGGTCTTCCCGCCCGGGGAGATGCCCATTATTCTTAAGCGTAAACGCGGCCGCCCTCCTAAGAACCTGCTTCTGGGTCCCGGCAAGCCCAAGGAGCCAGCGGTGGTAGCGGCTGAAGCGGCCACCGTGGCAGCGGCCACCATGGCCATGCCAGAGGTGAAGAAACGGCGGCGGCGGAAGCAGAAACTGGCATCTCCCCAGCCATCCTACGCAGCAGACGCCAATGACAGTAAGGCCGAGTACTCTGACGTCCTCGCCAAGCTGGCCTTCCTGAACCGCCAGAGCCAGTGCGCTGGGCGGTGCTCACCCCCCCGCTGCTGGACACCCAGCGAGCCCGAGTCGGTACACCAGGCACCCGACACCCAGAGCATCTCCCACTTCCTGCACCGTGTGCAGGGCTTCCGACGGCGTGGTGGTAAAGCAGGCGGTTTTGGTGGCCGGGGTGGGGGCCATGCAGCCAAGGCAGCCCGATGCTCCTTCAGTGACTTCTTCGAGGGCATCGGCAAGAAAAAGAAAGTGGTGGCAGTGACAGCTGCTGGCGTTGGGGGTCCCAGCCTCACCGAATTGGGGCACCCACGCAAACGGGGCCGGGGGGAGGTGGACGCCATGACTGGGAAGCCCAAGCGCAAGAGGCGGTCCCGGAAGAACGGGACTCTGTTCCCAGAACAGGTGCCTAGTGGCCCAGGCTTTGGGGAGGCAGGCGCCGAGTGGGCCGGGGACAAGGGTGGCGGCTGGGCCCCTCACCATGGGCACCCAGGCGGGCAAGCCGGCCGAAACTGTGGGTTCCAGGGGACCGAGGCCCAGGCCTTTGCCTCCACTGGACTAGAGAGCGGGGCTTCAGGCCGCGGCAGCTACTACAGCACAGGTGCACCTGCGGGTCAGACCGAGCTCAGCCAGGAGCGCCAAAACCTCTTCACCGGCTATTTTCGCTCACTGCTCGATTCGGATGACTCCTCCGACCTCTTAGACTTTGCCCTCTCAGCCTCTCGCCCCGAGTCCCGGAAGGCATCCGGCACCTACGCAGGGCCCCCCACCAGCACCCTGCCCTCCCAGCGGGGCCTGGCCACCTTCCCCAGCCGGGGAGCCAAGGCCAGCCCAGTGGCTGTGGGCAGCAGTGGGGCTGGTGCGGACCCCTCCTTCCAGCCCGTCTTGCCCTCTCGCCAGACCTTCCCACCAGGCCGGGCAGCGAGCTATGGGATAACTCCGGCCACTTCAGACTGCCGGGCAGCCGAGACCTTCCCGAAACTGGCTCCCCCACCTTCAGCTGTGGCCCGCTCACCTACCACCCACCCACCCACCAACACCTACCCACCCCAGTATGGCGGCTACGGGGCTGGACAAAGCGTTTTTGCCCCGGCTAAGCCCTTTACGGGCCAGGACTGTGCTAACAGCAAGGACTGCAGCTTCGCCTACGGCAGCGGCAACAGCCTGCCTGCCTCTCCCAGCAGCGCCCACAGCGCCGGCTACGCCCCACCGCCTACTGGTGGCCCCTGCCTGCCACCCAGCAAAGCCTCCTTCTTCAACAGCTCTGAGGGGGCCCCCTTCTCTGGCTCAGCCCCCACACCCCTGCGCTGTGACAGCCGGGCCAGCACCGTCTCACCCGGCGGCTACATGGTACCCAAGGGCACCACCGCCTCCGCCACCTCTGCTGCCTCTGCCGCCTCCTCCTCCTCCTCCTCCTTCCAGCCCTCGCCTGAAAACTGTCGGCAGTTTGCGGGGGCTTCTCAGTGGCCTTTCCGGCAGGGCTATGGAGGCCTGGACTGGGCCTCGGAGGCCTTCAGTCAGCTCTACAATCCCGGTTTCGACTGCCACGTCAGCGAGCCCAACGTGATCCTGGACATCTCCAACTACACGCCGCAGAAGGTGAAGCAGCAGACGGCCGTGTCCGAGACCTTCTCCGAATCATCCTCCGACAGCACCCAGTTCAATCAACCGGTCGGCGGCGGTTTTCGGCGTGCCAACAGCGAGGCCTCGAGCAGCGAGGGCCAGTCAAGCCTGTCCAGCCTGGAGAAACTAATGATGGACTGGAATGAGGCGTCCTCTGCCCCCGGCTACAACTGGAACCAGAGCGTCCTCTTCCAGAGCAGCTCCAAGCCGGGCCGTGGACGGCGGAAGAAGGTGGACCTGTTCGAGGCCTCACATCTGGGCTTTCCATCGTCCGCCTCGGCCACTGCCTCAGGCTACCCGTCCAAACGGAGCACCGGGCCCCGGCAACCACGAGGTGGACGGGGTGGTGGGGCCTGCTCAGCCAAGAAGGAGCGAGGCGGTGCAGCAGCCAAAGCCAAGTTCATCCCCAAGCCGCAGCCAGTCAACCCCCTGTTCCAGGACAGCCCGGACCTTGGCCTGGACTACTACAGTGGAGACAGCAGCATGTCGCCACTGCCGTCCCAGTCAAGGGCCTTTGGTGTGGGTGAGCGAGACCCTTGTGACTTCATGGGACCCTACTCCATGAACCCGTCCACCCCTTCTGACGGCACCTTCGGCCAAGGCTTCCACTGCGACTCGCCCAGCCTGGGTGCTCCTGAGTTAGACGGCAAGCATTTCCCGCCTCTGGCCCACCCACCCACGGTGTTTGATGCTGGCCTGCAGAAGGCGTACTCACCCACCTGCTCACCCACACTGGGCTTCAAGGAGGAGCTGCGGCCGCCACCCACAAAGCTGGCTGCCTGCGAGCCCCTCAAGCATGGGCTCCAGGGGGCCAGCCTGGGCCACGCAGCTGCAGCCCAGGCCCATCTTAGCTGTCGGGACCTGCCACTGGGCCAGCCCCACTATGACTCCCCCAGCTGCAAGGGCACAGCTTACTGGTACCCGCCAGGCTCAGCTGCCCGCAGCCCGCCCTATGAAGGGAAGGTGGGTACGGGGCTGCTGGCTGACTTCCTGGGCAGGACGGAGGCCGCGTGCCTCAGTGCCCCACACCTGGCTAGCCCGCCGGCCACGCCCAAGGCCGACAAGGAGCCACTGGAGATGGCCCGGCCGCCTGGCCCACCCCGTGGCCCCGCTGCTGCCGCTGCTGGCTATGGCTGCCCACTCCTTAGTGACTTGACCCTGTCCCCTGTGCCGAGGGACTCGCTGCTGCCCCTGCAGGATACCGCCTACAGGTATCCAGGCTTTATGCCGCAGGCGCATCCCGGCCTGGGTGGGGGCCCCAAGAGCGGCTTCCTGGGGCCCATGGCGGAACCTCACCCTGAGGACACATTCACCGTCACCTCCCTGTAGTGCCAACTGAAGTGCCGACTGGACCTCGAGGTTTTGTTCCTGGGTGAGTCTGGGGATGCGGGTGGAGTGGGCGGAGGCCTGGGGGGTGGGAAGGATGAGGACGTTAGAGCTTGGACAAGGGGAAGAGGTGCAGTGATGAGCAGGAAGGATTTAAGGACAAGCTCAGGGACCCGATAATAGGAAGTTGGGATTCAGGAAGGAGTCTGGGATTAGGTGTTGGGGACGGTCTTCAGGAAGGGATGGGGTGCTTAGGTGGGGAACCCAGCAAGAGGCTTGGACGTTGAGTTACTGAAATGGTTGGAGAACCCTGGACTGGATGTGGCCATCTGGTTTGGTTCATCAAATGTTTATCTTCCTTGTCCAGGCCAGCTCCTAGGCGGGCACTGCCTGAGTCCCAGGAAATACCTACCACTTGACCTCTCGCAAGGGAGGGCATGTGCAGGGCCCTGTGGGAGATGAGGGAAAGGTGAAGCAGGGTGATAATTAACTGCCAGGGCCCATCCAGGGTACGGCCCCTGCCAGCCTCCCACACTTCTCTAGGAGCTTCATTTAGTCCGAGATGCAGTCTGGCAGGGGTCAGGCCGAGGGTGTGGTCACTATGTCCTGGTCACACTCTGCGAGGGCTTTTTACAGAATGGCCTGAAGTGTCTTTCCTGGTCCCTCGGGGTGCACCCAGAGATTATTTGTCAATATCTTCGACCTGAGGTGGGCTCAGAGTGGTCAGAGGCAGGCGGGCTAGGGATCCAGGAGTGGAGAAAGGTTGCTGGGATCCTGCTGTGCCTGACCACCCGCACCCAGTGGGTCTATCCCCGGGCAGGATATTTCCTGACCAGTCCCTTTCCGGAAGCCGAATGCTTTTCCAAGAGTTCTGCTAAATTTCGCTAGATGTTTAGGCACCGTGTCCTCATTAGGTGGAGTCAAAAATTTTAGTATTCTTAAGATTTTGTTTAAGAAAAGGAAAATAAACGAGGGGGAAATGCCTCCAAAATGGTAAAAAGAGACAGGGTTGGAAGAGTCATTTTCTTGAAGCACAACCAGCTCCAGAAAGACAGCCACAGCTGGTCCATCAGATCTTCACTGTTTGGACAACAGACCCGTCACCAAAGTGGCTCAGATGTGGTAGGTGGTGGGGAAGGGGACTGGGGGCCTGTCTCAGCCCTTCACCCTCCACCTCTGCTGCCACCGCAGCCTCCTGGGAGTGTCTCTTCCTGGAGGAGGAATAGCAGGGCTCCTGGAAAGTCCCATCCCTGCTCTGGGGAGGCCATTCGAGGCCAGGGTGACTCAGGGTCCTGAAGTTGTGTCAGTGGAAACTTATTATTCCCTTTCTGCCTGACCCCACGTCCCTTGGTGCCCAGAGGTGGCAAAGGGCAGCACGTGGGAGTCAGGCGGCCTGGAGAAGGACCGTTCCCCAATTGGCCATCAACTTGCTGTATGCCCTTGACCACGCTTTTACTCCCTCCAGCTCTGGGCCTCTGTTTCCCCATCTGTTCAAGAAATTTGACTTTGATCATCTTTTAGGTGTTCCAACTCTGCATGGCATAGACAGTGGACCAACCTTTTTTTTTTTTTTTTTTTTTTTGGCAGCATAGTTTCCTCCTAATGAAGCCAGGCCAAGATTAAAATGGCCTTCCATTCCCCATGCGTCTCACTGCAAGCAGCAGTGCTGCAGATCTGAAGCAGGCCAGGGAGAAGCTGCTTAGGGTTTAAAATGTCAAACTCTTGATCCTTCTCACTGGAGGGGAGATGTCTCACGGATAATCCAGAAATGTGAAATAATCCAAAAACCGTTCCTCCTGGGCTCTGGGTGGGAAAATAAATGAATGTGGGGGCTGGGTGTTTGAGCAGGTCACAGCTCAGTGAGATACATAATGGAGCCATCCAGTGAGGCCTGAACACAGGAGGAACTGGGATGCCATCCAGCCCCACATTCTGGCCACGCTCCCTACTCAGGGCTGGGAGTTGACAGCACTGTCCTCAGACTGATGCATTCAGTTGCTCCAGAGACATCTGTCCAGCACCCACTGTGACCCAGGCATGGGGGCTGGGGGGCACCACAGTGAACACCACAGAGGAGGTCCTGGTCCTCAGGGGGCTTCCAGTTTAGAAAGAAGGACATTTGATAATCATTTGGTAACGATTGCTGTACAAAGGACTGCAAAAGAGGAAAAGGTAGGAGGCCGTGGGAGCCTGCAGCAGGCTGACCAGATCCTGAAGCTGATGCCTGAAGGGGCATCAGCTAGACAGGGAGTGGGAAGAACATTCTGGGCAGGGGAAACAGCGATGGGTAAAGCCCTGGGGTAGGAAGGAGCTCAGATTTGAAAAACTGATAGGAGAACAGTAACACTGACTGAGCAGGCAGGGCAGGCAGGGCATTGGAAGGAGTTTGAACTATATTCCAAGACCAGTGGGAACCACTGAGGAGTTCTCCGCCAGAAGGCTCCCCCCACCTCAGCCCCGCACCCCCCCCCCCCCCCCACCGAGCAAGTATCAGAAGTAGTGGTTCAGCTCAGCCTCACATCTTGAGCCCCTCGATGCCCGTCCCAGTACCAGGCATAGGGGAAGCAAAGCAGACACGGCTCCTGTCCTCAGAGCTCAGCATCCACCCCAGGAAGCTAAAACCAGTACCTGGTGGAAAGTGGCAGGTGCCCAGACGTAGGGAGAAACAAAGCTTATGTACCAGGAAGGTGGGTGTTAGGGTCAGAATTCATCTTTCAGAACTTCTGGTAAAAAAAGGGACACATATCTGTGCTGGGGCCTTCATGCACTGCTGCCTCGCTGACCCTTCACAGCAGGCCAGGAAATGGTTGCACCCTCCCCCTGGCACCCCATCAGAGAATCGAGGAAGCAGGTGCAGCTCTGAACCTTGCCAGGGTATCCACAGTTAGTGAATGGTGTAGTCAGGATTTGAACTCAGTATTGCTTCCCCAGAACCTGGGTACCCTGCCATGCCACTCCCCCTCCAGCCCATGCCACTGACTCACCATCCACCAAATGACAGATTGGACACTCCCTACAAATGTTTCTGGGTCTGACATTTTAAATGGATTTTGAGGTTCTATGGAAGCATTTGAACTTGACCTTGAAAAATAGGCAGGATTTGGACAGCCAGAGACTTGGGGGGGGGGGGAGGGCATTCCAGGCAGAGGGAACTGTGGGCAAGGGGAGGTCACACCCCACTGTGAGTTAGAAGAGGAAAGCTCAGGGGAGCCAGAGTTGGAAATGTGGGACCCCCTTGGTCAGAGAACTGAGCTGGTGGGACAGAGAGGGAAGGGGTAGGGGGTGGGGAGCGCTTGGGCCCCATCTCCAGTCCCTTAGATGGAAAGCAGAGCCAGGGAGCCTGACTCCACACTGGGCCCTCATGACTGAAGATCAGCCCTACCTAGACCCTGGGGATGGGGATGGGATCAGGAAGGGCCCTCCAAGGTGCTCAGGAATGTCAAGTCTCCCTGTCCTCCCTATTCCCTCTCAGGCCTGGACCTGAGGCCAAGAGAAATGTCACAGGTCTTCCAAGGTTACACCAGCCTGGGGCCTGACCAGAGCAGGAAGCAGTTTCCAACCAAGGCCACTAAGCCAGCCAGGGTCAGGAGGCATGCCCGGACCTGGGCCAGGCCCCGGCTGTTCTGTGCTTTGTCTCTCTGTGTCTTGAAACCTCAAGAGGTCGCTTGATCTTGCCTCCGGCTCTGAGCAAGAAGCCCTCACGTCTGGGGTCAGCCATCTCTCCCCGGCCTCTTGCGAGCTCTTTTTTCACACTGTCCTCCCTCCCATCCTATCTCTTGCCTCTCGCACAGCCATTTTCAGGCCAGGCCTTCTCATTCTGAGCCCTCATTTCCTGGAAATATAATCTCTCTGTGAACATGCCCTCTCATGCTCCTCCTCCCCCATTTCCCCACATCCCTGTGGACCCGGAAGAACCTGAGGGGGTGAGGCCCTGAAACGGGAGGATCGTGGCAAGGAGCATGCGTGTAGGTGCAGACCAGCCTCCGTGCAGGGCCTGGTTCCATCCCTTACCAGTTATGTGACCTGGTGAGTCACATCACCTTGCTGCATATCTTGTAGAATTAATGAGATTACCCCTGAAGCCCTTAGCCCGGTCCCTGGCACACAATAGGCACGTAGCCAGTGGTTGGTAAATGAGTGGATAAATGCCTCCCACCGGCTGAATTCTGTCACCCAGTCTATGTGACACACACACACACCTCTGACCCTTTCCTCCTTGCTCCGGACTTTGTAGCCAGGCTTCCTTCACCTGCTGTCCCTGCTGTCTCCTAGGAAGGATTTTGTATCTAGTGTGGGTTTGGGGCCTTTGGTGGGAGGCTGTGAAACAAACACCACCTAGTTTTTGGCCGATTCGTCCCTGGAGAGGGGAGTGGTGCAGAGACAAGGTAAGTCACAGGCTCCACCCCAAGGCCTCTGAAGCCTGATGGGCAACGGGACCCAGACTTCTAAATGACCCAGGTCAGCTAGACACGCTTCCCATGCGGTTCTTCGCACCAGTCCCCTCTCTCAGTGCAGATCATCTGAAAAAGATAGCCTTGTGACTTTGTAATACATCGTGGTTTTTTTTTCTCCCAGCAGATTTTCCATCTTTGTCATCATGACTTTTGCTGCCATAGTGCCCTCTATGCTAGAGGGCAAGGGGACGTAGGTTAATTCTGTGTTCAACACACACGAGCCAGCCACACCTGCCCTGGGCCAGGTATTGCATCTGGTGCTGAGGATACCACTGAACAAGACAAGCAATGTCCTGCCCTCATGGAGTTTACAGCCTATAAACAGGTGTTCATTGAAAGCCTCCATGTGGGCATCACTCTCCAGGGCAAGGACTGAAACAGTCCCACCGGATATACCAGGGGCCGCCCTCCTGATCCGTGAGCAGGGCGAGCAGCAAGAGCTTCCTGGAGGCAGAAAATGGGTCTTGAACAAATTTCAGGCTCCAGAAGCTGTAGCCTTGGGTCAGTGCAACCAGTGCCTGCCACATCTCTGCCCTAAGTCCTGCCCCCAGCCCGAGTGCATTCTCCCCTTTGTGGCCACCAAAGTGCTTGCTCAGCATTTCTGGATGCATGGTGTCTGGAGCCCCCTCCCCGCCAAATATTTACTGGATGAATTAATTCAAGTACATTTGCTCCTGTGACTCCGTTGCTTAACATCTTTTGATTGCATCCTCTCCACTCTTACAAAATAAAGGCCCAGCTACCTAGCCTGGTATTCCAGGTAGTCAGGTTTTTTTCATCTCTGACCCCCTCACACACTCTCCCTTTCCAGCCCTAGAATGTGGAATTAGGAGGGAGCTTTCCGGGGCAGCCTTTCCCCAGGGTACCCTGTGCCTTTCCTCTGGCTGTCCCTGGCCTGGGCTGCCCTTTCCTGCCTACCATCCATCTCCCACCTGTCAGTTCCTATCTTTCATTCAGACATCACCTCCTCCAAGAAGTGTTCCAGGATCCTTCCCAGGCGCACTTAATCTCTAGCCTTTTATGCATCCATGACAGCCCTTCCTGGGAATGTCCTCCTTATCACGTCCTCATCGGCTCCTTTAGACTGGCTGCTCGTCTCTGTGCATGTTCCCTGCCTTCCCTGATGTCTCATCGTGCCTGGGACATTGTTTTTTGCCTTGAGTCAAAGAGGAGCATGTACAAAGCAAAACAAAACAAAAACCAAAGAGGAGCATGTAGACCATAGAGAATTGAGGGAGGGAAAGGTGAGCACTGGGAGTCGGTAGGAGACCATCTCTCTCCCCCTTGCTGTCCTCACATAGGTTCCTAAGATGGGGCAGGGGAGGGGTGTATGAATAAACCAGTCTGAACTCTGCAGGCTAACTAGGTTTTTGGAGTTCTCCAAGTACAACCCCACCCAGTTTACAGACAGGGAGGGGGACTCGCCCAAAGACACAACAGCCACCCTAGCAGGAAACATGGAATGACAGAGCCAGGAGGGGCCCTTGGGGATCACTCGGTCACGTGCCCAACATATACACATCGCTAGTGCCCGCCTGCGGAGTCACCTCTGATCAGGAAGGCAGAGAGTACGGGTGTTGGGTATAGAGCCTCCTAGGACTGGTAAGCAGTGTGCAGCAGCAAGGTGGGAGATACACACAAGCTTGGTGGGTGACCATGGATACGAACCCTATTTGGTCCCCATAGCCTCCCCCTCTATGCCCAGCAGTAGAGGAAGTGGGGAAAGATCCCTAAGGAGAGAATGGCTGGCAGAGCCAGAATTTAAGGAGTGCCTATGGTCACTAGTGGACACAGATTTTGAAAAAAATGTTCTGGAGTGGGGAGGAGAGCCACACCCACACCCTATAGCCAGTCCATCCCGCCAGACTGTCTCCCATCTGTCAAGTGTGGTCTGAGCCCCAGGGAAGCAGTATCCTCTCTACATTTGAGGGACTCGCAGGCCTGACTTTGCCTGAAGATGTCAGAGGGGTTGCCTTTGGGCAACTGTGGTTTGCCTCTAACCCCTTTTCTTTGGGGCCTGAAGATCTCTTCCATTACCTATTCAACCCCCAATTTTACATAGAAACTGAAGCCCAGAGAGGGAAAGGGCTTGCCCTGGGTCACACAGCAAATCAGTCTCTCAAACTTCCATGCATTCTGTGTGCCTTCTGCTCCACTGCCTTGTTTGGTGTTGAGACCCCCTCCTGGAGGGCAGAGACCAGAAGCGGGGGGGGGGGGGGGGGGGTTAGACCAGGGCTCACAGCCTGGGAGTTAGTTCGTGTGAATACATGTCTGCTGGTTGCTTAAACGAAAACACAAAACATGTGCTCCTTTGCGGGGAAGAGTAGCCTGGACAGCCTGATATCTGCATGATCTGCAGCACTGTGAATCCCTGCTCTGCTATCCCTCCATGCTCCCAGTGCCAGCCCCTACTGACCGGCAGAGACCATTTCATGCCTTGGCACCTCGGACTCCAGTAAAACTGCTGGAGCGCGAGGACTCAGTGGAACGTGGTTCTGCAGTTGTTCAGTATGGAGGCACTAAAAGGTTAAGTCTCATGAACAATGGCTGGTGTCCTGGGGCGCCAGGTGCATGCTGGCACTGGGGATGTAGAGGCACCACACACAGGTCTCTGCCCTGGAGGAGCGTGGAAGGGAATGACAAGTGCACCAGTAGCTATGGTAACAGGGTGGTCTAAGGAGGCGTCCTGGAGATGTGCAAGACCTGAGCTGGACCTTGACATGCTGATTGGACTTACACTGGTCGTCGCTCTGGCATTGGGTCGGCACATACTCTTGACGCCGGCATGTGCTGGGCGCTGCGCTCAGCAGTGAGTTGAAGAGCCATAGTCCCTCCTGCCAAAGCTGGGTTGGGTGCCCCCTCTGTGCTCCCTGAACCCCCACCCCCAACCCCACCAACGGCTGCCTTTAGCACAGCCCCCATCTCCCGACATTTGTAAATTGCCTGCTTTGGGGGTCGGCTTTGCTTCAGTCTCTGCTCTGCTCTGCTCAGATCTGTCTCCTCTGCCTTGTCCCCAGTGCCCAGCACAGGGCTGCCTGGCATGGCAGCATTCGTTTTGTTTTGTAGAAGTCAGGGTTCTACATGGCTACAGCATCCTCCCTTCTCCTCGCTCAGGAACCTCTGGTTTTGATTCTCTCCCCATCCCCCAGATTCTGGCCCAGTCCCGAAAGCTGGGGAGGGCAGAGGGAGGAGGAAGGTGAGACAGCGAGGGCTGAGCCGAGGGGTGAGAAAGCCTCCCTGCTGCCTGGCCGCCGGCACCACGGGAATGGTTCTGGCAGGAGCTGCCTGCTGGGCTGAGATCACCATGGAGACCTGGCTTGGAGAGGGTCACTGGCAGTGGCTAAGGGCCGGAGGGGGCGGGGGTGACAGGGATTTGTGCAGAGGCTCCCAGCCTGCCCCGGGGCCCTTAGGGGGAGCAGAGAAGACTGGGGTTTGGTATGGTCCACTTGCTGAGTGGTTTGGAGCAGCTGGTCCTGAATCTCCCCCTCACTTGTCACCCCAGCACACTATACCCGTCTCCCCAACGGCGGTTCCTCAGCTTGCCAGCTGTTCCTCAACTGCAGCAAGGCTGCCCTACAGATAGGTACCCCCAGGCCCCAGCTGAACCCACCCGTTCCCCCAGATACGGTAGTCCTGTGCCCTCGTGGATGCCCTGCTTATCCCTACAGCTGTTCCTGTTTGCCACCCTAACTGGAGAACTGACATCCATTCCCAGCAGCACCCCCTGCCCCAAGAGCTGCTCTCCCACCGTTCACCCTAGTTCTAACACAGCTGCCCCCTGACAGGCGCACCCCGTCCCCCTGCGGCTGATCCACCACCCTCCCTCACTGCAGGGGACCTGACGGCTTCACGGGCTGCAGCTCCTGCCCTTCCCCTCCCGCCTCTGCTTGCTGCCTGCCTGGGTGATACACCGGGATGGGGGCTGCCCCAGCCTTGTGAGAGCCCACCTGGCTCCCCTGGCCCTGGGGGGAGTCCTGGCAAGTCCAGCCTCAGGACAAAAGTCTTCCCCAGGGCCGACTGCCCAGCAGACAGCAGCCGAGGCTGAGCAGAATTTAAATGTGGCCCTGTTGCGAAGGGAAGCCAAGAAAGGACAAGGGAGGAAAGGCTTTCTGTGGCCGCCTGTTTCCTGCAGGGGTGGGGGAGGGAGGACGGCCCGCTGAGGGGTCTTAGAAGGCAGTTTTAGAACCCCCCACCCCTTATTTCTGATGGGATGGGTCACTCACCAAGTGTGGGATGGGAATTTCAGGGCTCTGCGAGGAGGCCCCCAGAACTCAGAAAGTGCCAGGCTAACGACTGCCGGTCTTGAGAATAACCCAGCCCATCCCTGTCCCTCTGGGCATCTTCCCACTTAGCCCCAGCAAAACCTTGGGTTCTGAATGGGGAAGTCTGGAGAAGGGGTACTTCAGACCTCCAATGTCTAGTGATCGTAGAGACTGGGAACTTGGGAGTTTCTGAGCCTCAGGAGGGCGAGGGGTACAGCCAAACACTGATGGTATTGTGCTGGGCAATTTCTTTATTCCTTTATTCAGACAGACTTCCTCCTCACCTCGAGCCTCTGTAAGGAACAGAATAGCATTGGGGGGGGGGGGCTGAGAAAGGGTTGGAATTAGAAGAAACGAAAGTGCACGGGTGTGCAGTTCACACCTGTGCTGTGCTCAAGCCCCGTCTTCCCCACCGTGTCCTTCCTCAGAACAGAATTCCTAAACTCATTGTTGGACGAGGAAACTGAGGCTTGGGGCACCTAGCTGGCCCAGGTCCCAGGAAAATAATAACGACTTGTAATTAGGATCCTTTATTATGTTTTATGTACCAGGGTTAATCTACCTTAAACCACTGAGTCCTCCCAGCAAACACATGGGCTGGTTTCATTATCCCCTTTTTTACAGATGAGCAAACTGAGGCTCCTAGAGATTCACCGACTTGCTCAACGTTATAGAGCTATCCGGTAGTAGTGCTAGCATTTGAACTTGGTTGTGTCTGACTCAGGAGCCCAAGTTCTTAACCAACTGCACTGCCTGGAGCCCTGACTCCTCTCCTTTACCTCTCAGTGGTACGGGCCTTAGATACGAACCTATTTTACAGATGGGGAAACTGAGTTCAGAGAAGGCCAGAAGCAGTCATTGTCGCCGGGGCGGTGGGGGCGGGGGTACTCTTTGGAGTTTTCTGGGAGAAGGAACGATGTCATTAGCTTCTCCCAGGATGCTGGTAGGAAGTGGGTGGGGGGTCCCACTCTTAACATCCCTGTTCTCAGAATTCCATGTCTGTGCCTACAGCTGACTTCTGCCTCTTTTGTGTTTCTTTGCAGCTTTCAGAAAACCAACGCCAAGACCCCTCCCAGCGTCCACATTGTCCTCCGGCAGGAGCGCCTGCCCCTCTGCCTCCCGCCCCACCCCCCCGGTACCCCTTGCACTCCCACATCCCCCCACCTCTCCCTGCCCATCTCCTCCACGCAGAAGCCGAAGGTGAGCCCTTTCTGCACAAAACCAGCAATTGTAAATACTTTTTAAAAATGTACAAAACTTAAAAACAAAACACAGTTTTAGAAAAAGACAAAAAAAAAAGAGAGAGAGAGAGAGAGAGCGAGCGTGTGCAAGAGGTTGCGAGCGGGGCCCCGAGGTGTCCAGAGCCCCTGCAAGTATGCACTGAGAAATTTATCTACAGGTCGTTTGACAAAAATGAACAATATCCTATTTATTGTATATACTGTTTTATTATAAATCGTGGATTGTATATTGCATTCTGTAAACCTGCTGTGGTCCCGTGGTGTGCAAATTCGCATGGTAGGGGGGAGGGAGAAGAACCTCTTGCGGGAGCTTTTTTTTTTTTTTCTTTCTTTCTTATTTTTCACTCTTTTGGGTTTTCTCTTCTGTTGTTGTTGTTGTTTTCTGTTTTGGCAGGACACACCCAAAGATCCAAGTTTGTATTAAAAAGAAATGAAAAAAAGCAAAAAAAAAAAAAAAAAAAAGCCACCTTGTGTCTTGTGAAAGGGGGTGAGTGAGGGTGGATGGAATTGGAAGAGGCATGGCCGCGTTTTGTCAGGCACTGGTTCCCCAAAGTTGAAATACCTTCATGTGTCCCCTCCCTCTGAGTTCTCCCTTCTGCCTGGGATCAGAGTCAGCTTTGCATCTGGGAACCGCCCCCAGACCCCACTCCCGGATTACCGCCCAGGCCCTGGGTCTCCCTTGCCCCTGGGGTTCCCCAGCCAGCTCCATAGGGCTTCGTGGTCCCTGGTCCATGCATTATGTCCCAGATCCAGGCATTCTGCCTGGTCTTGGTCCTGGGTCTCCCCTGATCCTGAGACCTGTATTCTGTCCCATGCATCAGGACCCCAAAGTACAGGGATGCTTGCCTCTAGGATCCCGTGTTCTCCCCCCAAGTCCTAGGTTTCCTCTCCCTGATGGATCCCTGTTATGAATCAGGTCTTGGGTCTCTCTGCTTCTGGACCCTTTCATTCCATCCTAGATCCCAGGTCTCCTGACTCTAGTCCCTTCATTTGTACTATGTCACCCCAGCCTTTGGGCCCTACAGTTCTACCCTGGTTCAGGGACACCTGTCTTTGAGATACACATTCCATCCTAAACCCAAGAACCCTTGTGGGACACACCCCTTCCCCACAAAGACTGGAGTACGCTTGCTTGCGTATCTCCCATTCACCCCAGGTCTTGGGTCTCCTTGGTCTCCGGGCCCCCCATTTTGCCCCAACACACCTGCATTTGCACACCTGTGCAAATTCCAAAGTTTGACTAAGCCAGTAACCCTGATACTTTTTTTTTTTTTTTAAGTTTATTTATTTTGAGAGATACAGAGACAATGTGAGCAGGGGAGAGGCAGAGAGGGAGGGAGAGAGAGAGAGAGCGAGAATCCCAAGCAGGCTCCATGCTGCCAGTGCAAAGCCAGATGCAGGGCTTGAACTCAGGAAACTGTGAGATCACGACCTGAGCCAAAACCAAGAGTTGGACACTCAACCAACTGAGCCCCCCAGGCACCCCAACCCTGATATTTCTGCCTTTCTCTCTCCACCCTGAACCCCAAATCCCAGGTCTGTTTCCTCCCAGCTTTTATAAATTTTGTATAAAGAAAACCCATTTCTGGCCTATTTCTGGTGGGCCTGGAAAGGCTAAATTGTTCCCCACTCCCTGACTTTGGGGAGCACTTGGCTGTCCTTGACCGCTTTGGGCTGCCTGGTCTTTAGCAGACCGCTTTTCCCATGGATCCACTTCACGCTGAAGTTCTGTGGAACGTGGCTCTCTGTGTGTCTCCCGCTGAAGATCAAGGAGATCCCAAGGGATGGGCTCCAAATGGCCCAACCCGCAAGGCTCAGGTCTTGAGAGAGTCTGAGGAACCCTTGGTGTGAGGGGGAGAGAGACCCCCAGCTTCTGGGGACGCCTGTCTGGAGGAGGAGGCCAGAGGATTCAGATGGGGCAGGTAAAACAGTCCCCTAAAAAAAAAAGTCCCCTAAAACGGCAGCCTCTGTGCTGGATGTGAGGTTTAGCCACCCACCAAGCCCCCTCTAAGCATCCATAAAACTCAGAAGAAGACACTGTCGCCTCACTGCACGGCGAGGCGAAGGCAGCAACACTGAGCTCAAGGCTACATTCCAGTATGGCGCTGCAAATGGGGGCAGGGAGCAGTAAGACCCAGTAGGAGCCTGGAAGGGGGTCTTTGTTACCTGAGGAGTAAACAGCACGTGCAAAGGCCTGGGAGGTGGGGGCGGGGCAGGCAGAAGCCACACATCTTAGGTCGTTTTGGAGCAGACGCTGTGTGTGGAGGGGAGAGGACAGGGAGAGGGCTTTGACAAGGTCACTCTGGAGCCCGGTGGAGGCTCTTTGGAGTAGGTGGCATGGATGGAACCAGTGGGGGAGGCGAGAGAAGCTTGTTTTCAGCCCCGCGAATTGCCTGCAGGGAGAAAATAAGTGTGTTCAGTGCTGCTGAGAAAGCAGAAGAAGCTTGGGAACGCTGTCCAGGTGGGGCTGGCTTGGGAGAGGTTGGGGGAGGGGGCTGAGGGCTGGGGGGCGGGGTACGGAGGGTGCCCAGAGGAGTTTCGGTGAGGTAAGGGGGCAGTAGGGAGAATTCAGTGGAAGGGACTGGGGGCTCTACTTGAAATGGGGAGGGAGGGCAGTGAAGGCTTGTGTGCCCAGGAATTGGTGGGGGTGGGGAGGGAAGACCCAGGAAGGAAATGGAAGTTTAGGGAGGTGATTATAGCCCAGGAGGGGGCTCATTAACTTGAAGAGGGTTTTGGAGAAAGGATGGGGATTCACTGCCAAGAATAGAGCTACGGTTTCTGGGATGGGAGGGAGACTTGGAGAGCAAGCTCCTGGAAAGTGAAAGTGGGGGGCGACGTGAGAATGGGAGCACAGGGAGGGAAAGGGTCTCAGTCTTGAGGTTTAGTAAGGGGTGAGGAGGGCAGAGGTGTGTTTTGGAGAGCAGACTCGGGAGATCTGCCAGGGCCAAGGGCCCGGCCTTTGGGATGGAAGTCTCTCCGACCCCGTCCAGGTGGGTAGGGCAGGGATGGGGGTCACCCTATTTTAATCTGTTCTTTTCAGAAATTTTGGCCTCACCACAGTCACAGCCCTGCACCTGATTCCAGAAAGCATCAAGGCAATGCGGCTCAAAGATGTTTGGGGGTCAGCACTGTTGTTGGATACTTCCCTGAAGTTTGTGTTCCTCAAAACAATCCTTGAGGTAGAGAATTTACTCGCCTCATTTATAGATGAGAAAATAGGTTCGAGACAGAGAGTAAGTGACTTGTCCAAGACCACATGAGAAGTGGGCAGAAGTAGTGTGTCTCAGAGCCCTTGGTCTTGTCTTGTCTTTTCTTTTCTTTTCTTTTCTTTTCTTTTCTTTTCTTTTCTTTTCTTTTCTTTTCTTTCTTTTCTTTTAGTCCTTGGTCTTCCATAACAATTTAAATTAAGAAAAAAATCTTGCTTGAAAAATTCACTCAAGGGACACCTGGGTGGCTCAGTTGGTTAAGCATCCGACTTCGACTCAGGTCTTGATCTCACAGTTCACGGGTTCCTGCCCCGAGTCAGGCTGTGTGCTAAGGGCTTGGAGCCTGGAGCCTGCTTCAGATTCTGTCTCCCTCTCTCTGCCCCTCCCCCATCCATGCTCTGTTTCTCTCTGTCTCAAAAATAAACATAAAGAAAAATTTTTTTAATTCAAAGTCTAAATAAATATAGGAAATGATTTATGTACCAGGTACTGTTCTAAACTCTATATATAAAATTCATTCCATGTCCACAACAATTCTATGACAAGGCTTTATTGTAATGATTATTATCCTGTTTTATAGAAGGAACCTCAAGTGCAGAGAGGTAAAGACCACTCAGTGAGTAAATAGTGATCCCAGAGTTCAAACCCAAGTAATCTGGTTTGGGAGTCAGCTTCGATGTACTGTTAAAAGTGAAAACCCACTCTACCCACATCCCTGGTAATAACCTATGTGTCAACATTTTCAGGTCCATTCATCTAGATCAATGTTTCTCAGCCCAGAAAGTCTGATTTCATTGGGCTGGATGGGTCCTGGGTAATGGGATTTTTAAAAGCTACCCTGGTGATTCTAATGTGCAAAGTTCAGAATCTCTAATCCAGCTATTGTGCTGAGTGTTTACACACAAGTACCCACCTGTGTGCACACACCTATGTATATATTTTTTTAATGTTTATTTTATTTTTGAGAGAGAGAGAGAGACAGACAGACAGAGTGCGAGCCGGGGAGGGGCAGAGAGAGAGGGAGACACAGAATCCGAAGCAGGCTCCAGGCTCTGAGCTGTCAGCACAGAGCCCGGCAGGGGGCTCGAACACACGAACTGTGAGATCATGACCTGAGCCGAAGTCGGACGCCCACCCGACTGAGCCAGCCAGGCGCCCCTGCACACACCTATAGTTAATGTGTTGTCCTAGGTGTTCGTAAGATGTACACATCTTATGTACACATAAGAAGAAGATGTGTACATCTTATGTACACATAAGAAGTATGTGTACACTGTGGTATCCATTAGTGTTTTTCACTGAGTGGCTGTAAATTACTATGGGTTTTCTGAGTGACTGTTAGAGACACTGTAAACACATTCATTCAACAAATATTTCTTAAGCACCTACAAGATTCCAGGCAATGGCCTAGGCATTTGGGGATATAACAGTGAACAAAACAGATGGGGTCTCTGCCTTTGAGTGCATAGTCTGTTGGAATTGACAGATTTGGTCTTATGTCTTTGCCTGTCTGTGGCAGGGGGGTAGCTGCCCTTGGAGGTTGCTGAAGGGTGAATGGCTGGCTGGGAGAGCTTAGGAAGGTGAGATTTGCTAGTTGGCTGTGTGCATGGTGGCCTTTCTAGCCCTACGTGCAAATATGTTAGAGAAGGAGACGTAGGGCATGTTTCTGGGTTTGAATGAGTGTGGCTGGCTGTGTGGCATGTGTGTAAGGATTGGCATGATCTGGGCCTGTGAAAATGTAGGCAACAGCACGAAGAGAGCATGATAGGGAAGGCTGCGTGCAAGGTAGGCAGGCACCAGCCCAGGACTGCACACAGGTGGTGGCACATGCACACACACGCGCATACAGCCAGCAGCTGCAAGAAGGAGGCTGGTTTCCAGTCCCGGGGCACAGACTCCCAGGACCCGGAGAACTCTGCTTTGGGTATGTGGAGGAGGCACAGCTGGGGCTGGAAAGTCTAGAGTGGGAGGGAGGGAGGCTGGGGAGCCACATCCTTGATCTCTGGTCTGTTTCAGCAGTTCCGGACTTGGTGCTCTGGGTCTTTGTGTGACTCTGGGTCTCCCTCTCTCTGATGTCTGGATATTGGCATCATTCTCCCTCTTCTGGGTCTTGGGCTCCGAGGCTGATCACATGACTCTGGGTCACCACCTCTCCAGCCTACTTGGCTCTCTGTGTCCCCTCTCTAAGTCTGTCTCTGCCTCCGTGTCTGACTCTGTCTCCGTGTCCTTCCTTGTCCTTGCCAGGTGGGGGGAGGGGGTCCAGTGCTCAGGGAGCAGGTGTCAGCTCACTCAGGCAGCAGGGAGTGAAGCCAAGGAGGGCACAGAGCCAGCAGCCCCTGGACACACAGCCACACTCCAGGACACACTCAGGGCGCTCACAGGAATGCACAATGACATACATGGAGAGATGGGTTCTCAGGGACATACATACAGGTGCACAATTCAACACACAGCTAAGCCCAGAAACACAAGGATGCCAGACAAGATCATATGCAGATAGCAAGGGATCACGCACACACACACACACACACACACACACACGCACGCACAGGCAAATACTTATTCAGGCACACACCAGAACAGTCCCATGCACATCTGGGACATTCTTCCAGAGAAAAACCCAGAGCCACGGGCACACAAACGGATACAAACACACACACACCTTCAGGCATGTGCAGGCACACAGGCTCAAAGATAACAAACACAATCACACGCTCGTACACAGATGTACAAAGACACAAGTACACTCAGTTACACCTGGGCTATCATACACCCAGTGCCACATACGTTCGGGATAGGGAGGTAAATGAGCACGGAGAGGCAAATACCCTCAAGGACAACCAGAGACGGAGGCACAACAGGCACACTGAGGGACACACCCAGGCACAGGCAAGAACATCCTCAGGTACATACAACCCCCCCTCGGGGGCTCACTCTGGAGCACCTGGGGACACGCCCACAGGCGGCCGGAGCCTGCGGGGACGGGGGGGGGGGGAGGGGGGCTGGGGAAGCAGGGCGGCCTCAGCGCACCTGGCGCCCAGGGCTCGAGCCCCCAGGCGCCCGGAGCGTGCGTGCCCGTGCGTGCGTGCGTGCCCGCCCGTGCGCGCCGCCACCTGTGGGAGGAGAGGTGCGCACTGCGCCCGGGGCTGCCCGGCTGGCGCGGCGCGGGGGGAGCGGTTGCCATGGCGCGCAGAGCGCGGCCGCATACTAATGGGGAGGCCACGGGCGCTGCCCCCTTGCCGGCCCGGCTCCCTCCTCCCGCTCCTTCCTTCAGGCACTACGAAGTCACCCCGCTGGCGCCCCCCCCCCCCCACTCAAAGGGCCCGAAACCTGGGGGCTCTCGGGAGGCCCCGGGCTCCGGGACCCTCGCCTCCCCCAGTGCCCCAGAGAAGGCCCAGGCCGGGTGCAAAGAGGGCCGAGGGAAGGCCTGGGGGGCTGCCCTGCGTGGGTGCGGGCACCGAAGGGGCACGGGAGCTGGGAGCGCAGGTGCCGCCTTGGAATGGGGGTGGCTATCCTGGGAGGGTGGGAAATAAAAGGGGGAACGTAACCCTTTTGTTGCCCGAGCCCCCCCCCCCCAGTCTGTCTTCCCCAGGCTTGACTGGGGAGGGGGAGGAGACTTGACCAATTCTTGTACAATCCACACCCCTCTATCTGCTTCCAGCATCTCTCCGGTTTTGGCCTGACCTACAGGGGAGGGAGGGCGCATCACTTCACCGCCACTCCAGTTCTGCCCAGAGTCTGACTGGTGATGTGGCGGTGTGCACTGAGGACTGAGGGGAAGGGGGCAGTGGCACCGGAATGGTTAACACCTCCCCGTTACCTCCATCCCAGTCCTAGAGTCCCCCTTTCGTACAACCTTAACCCCCTACCCTCTTAGCCCCACTGTTTTAATTGGCTTGGAGGGGCATGGCGGTACCCTGGGGTGGGGTGGGGAGCCAACAGAGGGTTTGCAGGTAGAGACGGTGGGAGGGGGGCCTAATGGGGGGGAGCCAGGCGGTTGCCTAGCAACCCCACAGCTGTCTGTTGACCTAGAAGAAGCTGCGCTGTCTTGACACAGCTGGTGTTTACATGTAACCGAGGCTCTGGCTTAGCGCTTGCTTGGAGGAAAGCTGAGGCAGGGCCCTTGTGGCAGCCTGGCCCCGGCCCCCGGCTGTGGTGGGCTCCGTGCCTGCCTGCCCTCTCTGCTTCAGCTCCCACCTCAAGTCCAAAAGGAGAGAGAGTGGGAGGGCAGATCTCAGAGCTGGAGGCTTTGGATCTGGGGAAAGTTGATGGACACACACACACACACACACTCAACCTGAGGCCTTTAACACAGCAATGGTGGGAGAGACTAAGAAAGGGACAGGGGAGCGGGTGCCGAGTTTATGCACAGATTTCAACCCACGCACAAGAACACCAACATTCACAGGGACACACGAACGTTACGGACCCACAAAATCAAACTGACCTGGGCACACGCACACATAGGCACAGACGTGGCCATTGACATGATGGCATCCAGACAGACACACAGTAACACAGTAATCAAATGACTGAAACCCCGACACGACACGCAGACATCTTGATACAGAGGATAAACAGGCGCTGACCGTCTGACAGAGACACAAACACACTGACGCATATACAGAAACCCCCACGTGTTAACACCAGCACCTCTCACGTTAACACAGTTTATTCCAGCTGGAGTTTGCGGGTCTACATTATGACCCAAGTACAGAGTCACCCGCATGCACACAGAGAAACCCACGACTCCCCAACCCCTTATTGATTGCCCGAGGCAGACAGCCACTGACATAGTCAAAGACACACCCAGGAGCCCAACGTGTGAGGAGGCACAGGTCGCTGAAAGACCACGGGCCCTGACATGTCCCACCCGCACCCACACAAATACCTGTAGCACAAACACATGCCGGCCTAGGGTGTGGGCAGAGCTGAGACTCCTCCCGGCCCACAGCCCGAGTATCAGCAGATGTGCCTTGGGGTCAGAGAGCCCTAGAGGCACCAGGCCCAGGGCCAGATGAACCCATACGTCCTGTGCTGTGCACCTGACCCTCAGCTCTAGGGAGAAAACCGCCAGCTCTTTTGCCGGAAGCCCCCAGACGGAAGGAAGAGATCCAGCTCACCCCCAGGAGTCCCTGTCTGAAGCTCTGTCCTCTGGAGCCCCTGGACTGACAAAAGAGGCACTGTCCTGTTCAGATGAGCCCCAGTCTGATGGAGGCCATATTGCCCTCCCAGGCGGCTCTGGACACCACGAACACACACACACACACACACACACACACACACACTAGCATGTGGCAGCTCCTGGGGGGTTCTCGAGGGCTTCCTGATAGAGGTGAGCCCGGGGGCCTGGCTTTGGAGCCCAAGAAGTGGGGGAGGGAGTATGCTGAGGAGGGCCTCCCTGTCTTACCCCATACCCCGCCCCTCATCCAGCAGTTCCTCCTCCCCCCAGGGCCCAAGGGGCCTGCTGGGGCCCCACAGCCCCATCAGCCCAAGCAGTGAGCAGAGGAGGAGAGCGGATATTTTTAGCTTCTCTGCCACTGACATTTCGCAGCAGGCGACCTGGGGTGAAGCTGAGTGAGTGCTGAAGGCTGGGAGAAGCCGACAGCGCCTTCCCGCCACCCCCCCCCACCCTGCACACACACTCACAACTGTGCGCTGCACGCACACAGCCGCATCCCTCGACACCCCAACGTTCACATAAGGGGCACAGCTTTAGGGACGCAGTCACACCGAGGCACGCACACACGCACACGTGCACACACTCAGTTCGCGTGCCACTTGTGCCAAAAAGCTCACACACCCGGACACAGAATGCATCTGTTCACACACCCGGATGCCCACAGACACAATTCATCCGCATAACACACTTCCCCACACCCGGCCGAGTGTGCGCACACTCGTTTGTCATACACTCAAGAAAGATGGTTTAGTAACTACTGTGTGTTGGCACTATTCTGAACACCGGGGATACTGGGAGCAAAATCGACAGAAATCCTCCAGCCTTCATAGAGTTTATGTTCTGGCAAGGGAAGTTTGACAATAAACAAAAAAATAAATAAAATACTGCTTCAAGAACCGCACCGCTAGCTAACCCAGTCCCCCACGTATACAACCACACATGTGAACAGTTCCCTGACATTCACCACCCCGCAAACACACACAGCTTGCACACACAACCTGTAGCCAAGACTCATACAGACAACTCCACCCATGAACCTCACGACGACCACCAGCATGCATATGCTGCCACACACACCTGCAGTTACACACTTCCCATATAAGTACACACGCAGCTCAAACACATGATGCACGCGGACCCGTGCAGCCACACACACACACACACACTGTACAGAGCTGTACACACTACACACACAGAACACAGCCTCCGCAGGAACATGTAAGTAAGTGCAGAATCGATCCCACAACCCCCCCCCCCCCCCCCCCCCCCCCACACACACATGTGCAGGACCATTCCCTCAAGTAAAATTTCTCTCTGCCCATAACAAACATACACATACACACATTCCCGCAATCCTCCCCCAGCCCAGGGAAGTCCAAGTCTGTTTGCCGTACACGTTCACAGGTATGCACACAGAGTCCTAGCACACTCACAAGGTCATACGCACCCCAACTCCCACGCCCTAAAGAGGCCCCATACCCCAAGTCAGTTTCATACCCATTGTCCCACCCACAGCCCCTCCCTCCTTTCTCACGAGGCAGATCTGGTCACTGGGCACACACACCCCCAGAATGCCCCCGAGACTCCCAATTCTGCTGTCCCTGTCCCAGCCCCCAAGGGGCAGGACTCCCTCCGAGGCGCTCAGAGGTGGCCTCTGGTGCCCTGGCTGGAGGTGGAGGCAAAGGAGTCTATGCTTCTCAGATCTGACCCCAGCAACCTCCTTGCCCTCCCCTCTCCTCCTTCCTCTCTCCTCAAATTCCTTTCCTTCCATTTCTCCATCTCCCCATTCCATCTCCCCGGTAGCCCTTGTGCCAGAACCAAATTCTCCTCTTTTCTTCCAGGTTCTGCTGTCCTAGAGAGGACAAAAAAAAAAAAAAAAAAAAAAAGCAAGAGTCATTGTCAAATCCTGAAGTCCTAAGAGGGGGAAAGAGATAAATGGGCCACCAAGAAAAGGGAAGGGTAGGACTGATTGGCCCACTGGCCCATGGATCAGCCTGCCCAACAGTCACAGGGAGAAGAGGCCCTGTGTGCCCCGCTCTACTGTGTTACCCTGGAGCAGTTGCCATGCCTCTCTGGGTCTCTCTTCTGCCTCTGCACAAAGAGGGAGTTGCAGTCGATGATTTCGGAAGCAATGAGATTCTCAAAGACACTGCAGTGGTTGTATAAACAGGGAGAAGGCCTGGAGCCTTGGGAGTCTGATTAGAGAAAGGACAGCCCGCTCCCCAGAGGCTCTCCAACCAGAACCCCCTCCTCCCCCTTCTAGGCCTGGGTTCTGAGAGGCCAACAGCACCCCCTGCCCCCCAACGCATATAAACACGTGTGCTCCCCTCAACCCCTAGCCATGTCCTTTGCCCTCTGTGGACCACTGGCATCCAGGCTTGTGTATTTGGGGCTCACATTTGGGCTCTGTGCCGTGAGCCAGTCTATGTGTGCACTGTCTGTCTGTCTGTCTGGTTGCCAGCAGCCTTCAGGCGCCAGGAGGGGAGGCAGCAGTCGGGGAGGTGGGGGTGGGGAAGGAGGTAGCGTTGACAAGTTCCAATGTCTGGCTTTCCCTCCTGGAAACCCCGAGCTGGGGCTGGCCCCCCCTTCCCTTCCTGTCTCTCTCGCTCAAGCACGTCCCTTCTAAGAGCCCCTCTCTGCAGACACCCCCAGTGGAACCAAGCCCAGATCTGCTGCCAAGAAGGCCGACATTTCTTAGACTTGCCACGTTAAAGGGGCCTGCACAGGCACGCACTCAAATCCCCCCTCCGTGTCCTCCTCCTGCGCACATTCAGACGACCCGAAACACACAAAGACACGGTTGGACACAGCGGCCACCTGTGCACACAGGAGGTAGCACATGGAGCGCATCTGACCCTGGGCTCACAGACAAGTACAAACACGGCCATGTACTCCCCCCTCCTTCCCACACTCAGCTTACCACAGACTCAGAAGCACGCACAGTTTGCAGCACACGGTGCTCACAGACACGCACAAACATAATCACACGCAGGGCCTTGTCGTGCGGAGGAACAAGTGCAAATCCACAGCATATTGTCTCCCCGCCACCGCCACCACCACCATCACCCTGTGCAGATGCAACACGGCAACACAATGCCTGTGCTGCCTGTGACCTTGTACACACGGCCAAGCGTATCAGTCCCACACAGTGATCCCCTGCGTCGCTGTAGATAACCACACTTACAAGGTCTCCTGGGCACAGAGACACGGTGTGCCCACACCATGGACATTTGGAGTAGCCCACACAGTTACACAATGTCCTCCTGGGCACGGACCCACGTCCACGATCGTGAATTGTAGCGCTCCTCTGTGCACACACAACCATCGTCCCTTGGGCACACACGGATGAGCTTAAACTCGCAATTACATCATTATCCATTATCGTCTTATACACAACAACAAATTCACAGGGGCCCCAAACACACCCAGACATGGCATGCATGAACTCAGGCCCGCGTGCTGACCCTTCGGTGCGCACACAGATTCCTTGTCACTAACAGTTGGCTTCCGTGTGCACACACTGCTAGACACAGCCTCTCTCCGAACACAGGCATGTGTTCAAACTCGCGGCACATGCAGCTTTTCCTGGTGCTTACGCAGACGCAGAGTGACCGCCTGGGTGTGCACAAACTAGCACAAACACACACACAGCGTCACCCGTGCACACCAAGGCAAACACGGACTCACAGGTCGCCCCCAACATGCTCTTCCCTGCACACGTAAGTGTGCACGCTCCCAGAAAAGACCCAGCTATCTGAGCCTCACACACATAGACACTGCAGCCCTCTGGCTCCCAACCCCAGGCTCCTGCTTCTCTCCCTTGGCTGGTGAGGGTGGAGAAGGACTGGGAAGGCTGGGGGCTGGCTCAGCCCTTGTTCCCTCCCTCTGCCGGCTGGCTCGCTCCCTCCTGTCTGGCAGAGTCAGCCAACCCAGCCCGGGCTCCAGCAGCCCTGGCTGTTCTGGGCAAACTCTCGGCGGGTTGGTCTCGGCTGATGCCGCATCAGCAGCAGCAGCAAGCAGCAGCAGGGGCGAGAAGGCTGCGGGCGGCTGCCAACGTGGCAGACGGCGGGCAGGGCGGCAGGAAGGAAGCGGGGCCTGTTCTGCGCCCACTCACTGGGGGAGACAAAACCAAGGGGGCTGGATGAGTGAGCGGTGCAGCTGGGCAGGGGGACCTTGTGCCCAGCCTGGGCTCTAGGCCCACATCGGCCCCAGACTCACTGGGTGACCTTGGGCAACTTGGTCCCCTTCTCTGGTCCTGTTTTCGCCTTCAGTAAACAGTCTGGACTGGACTGGACGCTCCTTTCCTCTCCAAAACCTTGTATCCAATTCGGCGTAGAGAGCTCATAGGAGGGAGATGTGGGCTCATTCTGTGGCTTCAGGCTGGTCCCTTCCGCTCTGAGAAACTTAGCCCTTCGGTCCAAACATTCCTGAGCTCTGTGCAGCTGTTACCGTGGACACAACATTTTTGTTCTATGAAGGTAGCACCATTTTACAGATAAGAAAACAAAGGTTTAGAGAGGTCAAATGATGCACCCGAGGTTACCCAGCAAGTGAGTGAGTGGCAGAGTTGGGACGGGAGCTCAAGGCTTAGCAGTTCGCCTCTAGAATCAATGCTGCTCCCTTTTCTTTCAGTCGTCCGCACCCCCACCGGTATCTGGGCTGCCCCTCTGAAGCTCCCCACCTCCCAGCCCGGGGCCCCACCAGAGCCACCTGGTTCTGCCCTGGGGAGTCCGGGTTCAAAGGCCAGACAGGCCTCCCACTAGCATTCCCCGCTGCCACTGGGAACACAGCTGTCAGCAGGGCTGGAGAGCCAAAAGCCGCCTCCCAAGCAGACCCACATAATTGGTACATTGTCAACTCAGAAACAGAGCTGTGCTGTGGGATCTCGGGCAAGCCACAGTCCTCTCTGGGCCTCCGTGTCTTCATCTGGTCGCAGTCTAGATGATCTCCAAGGGCCCTTTCAGCTTGGACAGTTGCCTAGGGAGTGACCGAGGAGAAACATGGTGGGGAGAGGCAGCTGTACCAAAGTCCCCGGGAGGCCATGGGTGTGCCTCAGGTGTCTGGACCGAAGAATCTGGCCTCTGCCTCCCTTGTAGGTTGGGGTCACATCTGGGTCCTCTCTGAAGTCCCAACCTGGAGTGTTTGCAAGATGGATGGATGGACAGACAAGTGGACAAACAAAGGTATGAAGGAGAGAAGGGAACAGAGGCCTTCAACCAGTGTTCTAGGGCCATAGCACCCCCTGAGGAGGAAAGAGGACAGAAGGCAGAGGGAGGCTCTCCTCCTACCTTCCCCCTTTGTTTATTCCACAGACCTCTCTTGAAGGTCACTGTGCCCCGCCCCGCAGGGGAGTCTGTGGGGAGGACAAATGTGGGGCAGCTACCTGAGGGGGAGGGTGGCGAATGCTGAGGGATCAGTCCTGAGGCCTGCGGAGGAGGCTCCCAGCTCATCTGTGAGGGTGAAGAAAGGGCTCTGGGAGGAAGAGTCACAGGTATTGAGCTCAGGCCTCTGGGAGAGGTCAGAGTAAGCCTGGAGAAGCACTCGTGCTCCAACGTGTGTCTGGGGGGGTGCAATTACCATCCCATTTTACGGATGGGGAAATCAATTCTCAGGAGTAGAGGGACGGAGCCAGGCCGTACATCCAGGCCTGCCTGACTGCAAAGCCCGTGTTTTCTGTGCTCGGCCACGCTGCCTCCCGAAGGAGTGAATTGCTAATGGTGGCATTTCAGATTTCAGATGTAGTGACAGCAAACTAGGGAAGAGGTTCTGGACAGATGGTTCCCAATCGGGTCCCTGCCTCGGGCTAGCAGAGCAGAGGGTTGTCAGGGCAAGCAGAGCGCCCTCCCCTCCATTCCTCTTGTGTGTGGGATGCAAGCAGGTCCCCCCCCCCACACACTCTCCTCACCAGCCCCCTCCAGCCCTTTGGCCCTGCCTGGGTGACCTGCATGAGCTCAGCTTCCCAGCAGCCCTGCGGAGGAGTCGGCCAGGGCGGAGGCTGCCTCTGCCCTCTCCCTGCTTGGCAATGCCAAGGGAGGCGGGGCCACAGAGGGGAGGGGTGGGGGGAGCCCGCCAGCCACCAGACCTCCGGTCCTATCCCCCAACTCAGGCGCCCCTGGGGTTTGCTGCAGAGGCCCAGGCTGGGCCAGGTGGTGCGGGGCTGGGACGCGCTGGTCAGGCCTGTCCCCGTTGCTGCAGCCTTGTTGAGCTGCCATTAACAAGTGGCCGGAGGTTGCCGTGTCTCCATGGAGACCAGACAGTCAGTGCGGCTCCGGGGTGAGGGCCGTGATTAGTGAGTGTCAGCTTTGCCAGCTCTGCTCTTCCCACCGCCCGCTGCTGGGCTCAGAGACAACAGGCCTGGCCGGGGGTGGGGGGGGGAAGCACAGGGAGGGGGTTCCCAAGCCCGGGCCCAGGTGCTGTGTCTTTGTCTCCCCCAGGGCCTCCTCACTTCCCCCTGCCTTCCCTCCAGATCCACCTTCCCAACAGCCCCCAGGGGTGAGCCTTCTAAAACACAAGCTGAATCCTGACACTGTCTTCCTTAAGAACTTTCCATGGCTCCCCATTCCCTCGAGGCTGAGTCAAATTCCTTATGGTGGCATTCAAGGCCTTCCTACCTTCATTCCTTCATCCGTTTATTTACTCACTCATACGACAAATCTGTTTTTGAGCACCTACTGTGTGCCAGGGAGACTACCAGGTAGGGATACACGGTCAGTAAAATGAGTGAGATCCCTGCCATCGTGGAAGTGAGAAAGACACACTATAGACAATACAAATCAATCGATGCCTGATTACAATCATGACAGGGACTGGAAGGAAATGGAGAGGGTGTGTTGGCAGACATTAATTTATAGGGGGCCGGCCTGCCTAGAGCGGTCAGCGTGGCTTCCCTGAGAGGACAACATTTTGACAGAGTCACAGACATTGATGGGGATCCACCAGCGGGGAGACAGGGATAAAGAGCTTTCCCGGGAACAGCCTGGGCCAGGACCCCAGTCTCCTGCCCTGGCCTGCTCCTCCCTCCCCACCTCCACCCCCACTCGTGTTTCCTATCTTGGCTAAAGCATCGGGCTTTGGGGCGCCTGGGTGGCTCAGTGGGTTGAGCATCCGACTCTTGATTTCGGCTCAGGTCATGATCTCGTGGGTTTGTGAGTTTGAGCCCCGCATCGGGCTCCACACGCTGACAGTGTGGCTGCTTGGAATTCTCTCTCTCTCCGTCTCTCTCTGACTCTCCCACGCATGCTGTCTCTCTCTCTCTCTCTCTCTCTCTCAAAATAAATAAATACACTTAAAAAAATAGTGAAGCAGAATAAATGTATGTTTAAAAAAAAAAAAAGTCAGGCTTATTCAAGGAAGAGACCTGTGAGTTATCACCGACACCCCCCGCCCCACCGTGCTCACCTCTCGTCAATCCAGTATTCTGTCTATTCTACCACCTACCACTGTCATCTCTCTCCTCGTTGCTACTTCGGACCCCATCATTTTCACCCCAGTCGCACTTATCCATTCACTCACTGGTTCCTTTATCCATCTGATCATGCACTGAGCGCCCCCTACGTGCTGGGCACTAGGCTGGGCTTTGTGGACACACCAGTAAGCAGGACCACCCAGTCCCTGCTGCTGGCTGAGTCCAGTTGGGGAGACAGACAAGTCCACAAGTCCACAAGTCCACAGAAGGAGTAGGAGGACCTAATCCGGACCAGGGATGCCTAGAAGAGCTTCCAGAGAAAGTGTGGCTAAACAGAGACCCGAGGGAGAGCGAGGAATTTGCCAGACAAAGAGAGGGGGAAGGTATCCCACGCAGAGGAAAGAGCATGTGGGCAGGTCACATGGGCAGGCGGGAAGTAGGAGACTCGGGGCCTCATCTGCAGGCTGGTGGGGAGCCACTGGGGGACTCTAACCCACCCACGGGGGCGCACACTCAGATCTGCTCCCCGACATCCAGTCTCTCCCCTTCCGTTTCACTCTCCACACTTCAGCTAGAATCATGTTTCTAAAATTGGCACAATCGTGTCCCTTCCCAGCTCTTAAAATCCTGCTCTGTCCCCAGTCTTTTAAAGTCCAAACTCTCAGCAGCAAGTCAGTCGAGGGCCTTGAAAGCGTCTTTCCAGCCTCATTTCCTATCACTCCTCCTCCCAGCCCACTCTGCTCTGCCACACCCAAACAGGTCATATCCTTTCACAGCTCTGGGCCTTTGTCCATGTAGCACATGCTTCCCTGAATGCCCTCCCCCACTTCCCCAGGTGAAGTCTTCAGGCTTTGGGGCCCAACGCAGATGTCCCTTCCTCCAAGAAGCCTCTCCTGACTGCTGTCCCCAACAAGAGTTAAGCTTCTCCTCTATGCCCCCATTATCTTAATAACGGAGAGCTAACACTCATTTGATGCTTTCTCCTCTCTGCTCAGCTTTATAGAAGTATTTCACGCTCACAATGGTCTTTACGAAAGTATCTTATCATCAGTCCCATTTTACTCACGTGAAACTGACGCTCTGAAAGGTGAAGGGGCTGACCCAGTTTGCAAAGGTAACAGGTGACTCAAGCCCAGGCGCCTGGCTGCCACAGCTCATGTGCTTAATCCCTAGGCCACCTCACCCTCTACTAGGGTTTTCTAGCGACGTATCTGCCTCCCTTAGCAGATGAGCAGCACTTGGAGGGCACCGTCCAAGTCCGATTCATCTAGGTCCCTAGGGTCTAGCATATGTTCCCACACACAGGAGCAGGTACAAATGTGTGTAGAGTGAATAACTTTTGCCAGAAGGCTACCAGAGGGTTGTGCACGGGGCTCACAGGTTTTTGAGGGTGGATTAAACCCCTTCATCCTGAGTGGGTCTGGCTATCGTCCTGGGACAGACAGTCCAGCACCTAGCTCCTGATCCAACCCCAACAAGGGTCTGGTGGTGACCTTGGGATTCCCATCCCTTAGCTAGCGGCCCCTTCAGAATCAGACAGATTCAGCTCTGAATCTCAGTTTTGCCCTTAGATATAGCTGTGCTATAAGCTGTGCTTGGGGTACCAAGCAAATGACTTTACGTCTCGAGTGTCAGTTTCTTCATCTTCAAAATGGGCTCAGTAGTGGCTGCTTTTATTTATTTATTTATTTATTTATTTTAGGACTTTATTTATTTATTTTTTTTATTAAATTTTTTTTTAACGTTTATTTATTTTTGAGACAGAGAAAGACAGAGCATGAATGGGGGAGGGTCAGAGAGAGAGAGGGAGACACAGAATCTGAAACAGGCTCCAGACTCTGCACTGTCAGCACAGAGCCCGACGCGGGGCTCGAACTCATGGACGTGAGATCATGACCTGGGCCGAAGTCGGACGCTTAACCGACTGAGCCACCCAGGCGCCCCTTTTTAAGTAATCTCTACACCCAGAGCAGGGCCCAAACTCACAACCCCAAGATCAAGAGTCATATGCTCTACCGACCGAGCCAGCCAGGCGCCCCTCAGTAGTACCTGCTTTTAAGTGTTTATTATGAAGATAGTGAATGGCAGCCATTCTTACTATTTCCCAAGTGTCCACTACGTGTGCTGGGCTGGGCTTTGTTGTTTATTCTCGAGCAGTGTGACCCTTGGGCTCAGGCAACCAGGAGGCAGGAGCCCGTGCATTTCAGAGAGCCCACTCCAGACCTCCTCTGCTGGGCCCATCCCCGTAGAGTGAGGAGTCAGAGAGGCCAAGAGGCCTTGCCCACCTGAAGCCCATCTCTACCCCCTTCTGGACCACCTCTGGGTGTCCAGATCCCAGAATCTCTTGAGCTAGCTTCTGGGGCCTGGAAGGGTCCTTGCCTAATAATCCAAACTCGGCTGTTGGGGTAGATTTCCAGGCCTGAGGGGTGGCTGAGGGACAGCTGCTTGCTGGGAGTGGGTGAATAAACCTTGAACATCTGGTGGTAGGGCAGGGAGAGGACGAGAGAGGAGAAGGGCCTCTGATGTGCTCTCATCAGGGACTACCTTGCCTTTACCAATCTTTACAAATGCCCCAAAAGGTAGGGATTACTAGCGTCATTTTATTGTATTTAATTAATTTTTTAGAACATTTAAAAATTGTTTTTATTTCAAAAAAATTTTTTTACATTTATTTATTTTTGAGAGACAGAGCACAAGTGGGGAGGGGCAGAGAGAGAAGGAGACGCAGAATCCGAAGCAGGCTCCAGGCTCCGAGCAAGAGGTCAGCACAGAGCCCGACGCGGGGCTCAAACCCACAAACCGCGAGATCGTGACCTGAGCCGAAGTCGGACGCTGAACCGACTGAGCCACCCAGGCGCCCCAGAACATTTTTTAAAATATTTATTTTGAGAGAGAGAGAGTGTGTGAACAGAGAGAGAGGGAGAGAGAGAATCGCAAGCAGGCTCCACGCCGTCAGTGCAGAACCCTGCCCCCCCCACCACGGGGCTCCATCTCACAAACTGTGAGATCATGATCTGAGCCTAAATCGAGAGTCGGATTCTTAACTAACTAAGCCACCCAGGTGCCCCTTTTAGCACTATTTTAGAAAGAAACCAAGGCTCAGACTTAGAAGGGCGATTCCAAAGCCTGTTTGTTTTATTGGCTTTGAGGCCACAGTGCTTTATGTCCAGGTGCTTTACATCTGTCTTCTCATTTGATCCTCACAATGACCCTATGATAAAGCAATATTAGCATCCCACTTTACAGATGAGGAAACCGAGGCACAGAACGGTTACCAGACTCGTCTAAGGTCACGCAACTCATTAGCGGCAGTTGAATCTTGGCAGTCCAGCTCTTAACTTTAGGCTTTGCTATCACTATTATCAGAGTTTTCATTCAGTTCCTTAACTTGGCTAGCACCCACTCTGCCTCAGTCAGCTCTCTGAGGAATGGGATACAGTAAAAGTGCCCCCCAGCCACCTCCACCCCCCGCCCAAGTCCGTAAAGCTGCGAAGAGGCAGAAATGTGATCCAAGCTGAAGGGAAGGCCATGTGGCAGTTGCGGGGGGGACTGGGGCTTAACTCCTCACCCTCTGCCCTGCAGGCCCAGGAGAGCTGGGCAGGGCCCTGGGGGCTGCTCAGAGAGGCCCCTCTGGCGACTATGCGACTATGCCCTCCCTCCCAGCCTGTGGCCTGAGAAAATGGCGCTTTCTCAGGGCCATAAGCAGGGACTGCGTCCCCCCCCCCCCCCACCGCCTTCCTCTCCAAGGCCCAGCTGTGGGGCGGCCGCCCAAGCTCCCGCCAGCCCCGCCTCTCCTACTCCCTGGCCAAGTTGCTGCTCTGTGGTCACCTGGACCCAATTTCCTCCTTCCTGCCTCCTCCCATCTCTGGGAAGCGCCCCTGGGCTGCCCTGCCAATTTCCAAAGGCTTCTCCCCCAGGAAGCCTTCTCTGTCCTCCCCCCACCCGCACCCCCAGGTCTCCTACCCCTCCTTGGAACACTCCAGCTCCTCTCCCTTCAGCCCCACACATAGAGAATCATTTGGACCATCAGCCCATTTTCCATTTGGTTCCTGGCTGAACATTAGGTCCCCCTGGCCAGACTGTGAGTTCTCTTCCCCAAGGCGGTTATCACATCGTGTGCTTCCCTCTCCCCCCGCGGTGCCAGGCAGGGAGGAGCCCAGAGCAGCTCCTGCCCATGCCCCAGGAGCTGAACCTTGGTACTCAGAGGCCTGAAGTCAGCATCATCGTTCTTTAAGCTTTTGAGAGCAAAGCGTGCCTTTCATTTATCATTTTCTTAAACAACTGATAATCAATTTATTAAAAAGGTTGATTTAAGTATCTGCACTGGTGACTTCAGCCTCAACTCCTGGCTCAATACTGATGGAAGTAATCCGCTTAACAATCTCAGAAGGACAGTGCAAATCAATGAGTCGCTTGTGGATGCTCATCTGAAAACGATCCCGAGTCTCGGAACCTTCACCACAAGGAGTTTTCCTTTTCTTTTTTTAAAGTTTATTTATTTATTTTGAGAGAGACAGAGACAGCACGAGTGGGGGAGGGACAGAGAGAGAGGGACAGAGAGAGAATCCCACGCAGGCTCTGTGCTGCCGGCTGCACAAAGCCCGACACGGGGCTTGAACTCACAAAACCGGGAGATCATGATCTGAGCCGAAACCAAGAGTCGGACACTTAAACGACTGAGCCACCCAGGCACCCCGACAAGGAGTTTTTCTTGTAGTGATTCTCAGAGTCTTGGTAGGCATCCAAACTGGTCCTTTCACATTGAGAGTCTTTTCCTTTGCGCCTGTGATCAAGTCAGCAAATACCTTCTCTAAAGATTTTATGCTATGGCTGGTTAGAGTCATTCTAACTCGGCGAATCGCCACCTCTGGTTCCAAGGGTGTCTTCCCGGTGTCTTTAAAAGCCATGGCTGCAGCGTGGCTTCCAGAAGGACCTGTTCCTTGGCGCCGAGAGCAGCAGGGAATCAGGAGCAGGAGGGGGTCAGCCAAAACCCTGCTGTAGCTGCGACTGACTTTGTCTTCCTCAAAGAGAAAGCAAAGCACCCTTAGGTGAAGAAACCCAGAAGGTGCAGGGAGAAGGAACTTGCCCGTCACCCAAAGGCCAGGCCAGTACTCAACCCAGGTCCTGTGATGCTCAGCTGCAGGTTTCTGACACTACCTGGATGGAGCTTCTAATAATCCTCCTAGGTCCTCATTTTCAGGCAGGAGACCAAAATATTTCCCAATGATGTATTATCAGAACGAGGGTGGAGGGGATGGTTAATTCTGCCTCATATGTCGTATCTGGAAAAACCCCAAAGACATTATTCGTCCAACCTCCTTCCATATACCCCCATTTCATAAACAAGCAAACTGAGACCCCAAAAGCAGACGGGACCTCCTCGAGGTCACACCAAGCGGGGACTAGAGCTGAGACTGGATTCCATGTCAAGTTCTCTGATGAAAAATTAGGCATCACCAACTAATTCATTCATTCAACAAAGATTTTTTTTTTTTTGAGAGCCTAATAATGCCAGGCTCTATGCTGGCTGCTGAGAATGTAAGGGTAAAAAAGACAGTCACAGGTGGTAGGAATAGGAGGGGGTCCTCGGACAGGAAATGTGGGGCATCGAGCTGTACATTTTGATAGGTGCACTTTTCTGAATGTGTATTTCGATTAAAACACTTTTTAAAAGACAGTCCCGGGGCGCCTGGGTGGCTCAGTCAGTTAAGCATCTGACTTTGGCTCAGGTCATGATCTCACGGTTCGTGGGTTCAAGCCCCGCGTCGGGCTCTGTGCTGATGGCTCAGAGCCTGGAGCCTGTTTCGGATTCTGTGTCTCCCTCTCTCTCTGCCCCTCCCCCGCTTGAGCTCTGTCTGTCTGTCTCTTTCTCTCAAAAATAAATAAACACTTTAAAAAAATAATAAAAAAATAAAAGACAGTCCCAGGGCAGGGTGCCTGGGTGGCACAGTTGGTTAGGCGTCCAACTCTTGATTTCAGCTAGGCCAGGATCTCCCGGTTTGTGGGATCGAGCCCCAGGTTGGGCTCTGTGCTGTCAGTGCAGAGCCTGCTTGGGCTTCTCTCTCTCCTTCTCTCTTTCTGCCCCAACTCCACTTGTGCTCTCCCTCTTTCCCTCTCAAAATAAATACACTTAACAAACAAATATATCTATGTCTATATCTATCTATATATGAGAGTCACAAGCATTGAGCTTACAGAACTACAGTACAGTAGAGGAGATGAGATGTTAACTAATTACACAAATAATTGGTTAGTTACCATTGTGACAAGTGCTACAATAAAAGTAGAGGTTGCTAAGGGCTGTGGAGTACAATAACTTGATCTAATCTGCGAGTAGTCAAGGAAGGCTTCTCGAAGGAAATTGGGGATATGCTGAACTGTAAAGAATGAGAAGGAATGAACGGAGTGGGAGTGATTCTCAACCCCTACCTCACACGGCACAAAAATTGATTCAAGATGGGGCACCTGGCTGGCTCAGTCGGTAGAGCGTGTGACTCTTGATCTCTGGGCCACGAGTTTGAGCTTACTTAAAAAACAATAATAATTCAAGATGAATCATGAACCTAAATGTGAAGCCTTAACACTATAAAGCTCCTAGAAGAAGATGTATGGGAATATCTCCATGATCTTGGGATCGGCAAAAATTTCTCAGGCATCAAAAACACTAAACATAAAACAGAATTGTCAGGGGATGGGGAAAAGCATTCAAGGCAGAGAAAAAACTATGTGTGAAGGCCCAAAGGAAGAAAGGGACAAGGTATGTTAGGAGAACTGAGAAAAGGCCAGAAGGAGTGAAGGCAGGGGGAGAGTGAAGTGTGAGAAAGTCCAGGAGGAGGTACGGGGCTGACAAGTCAGGGCATTACAGGTTGGGTCAGGAGCTGGGAGTTTATCCTGAGGGTACTAGGCAGTCAGAGAAGGGTTTTTAAGTTTTCTGTTTGTTTGGCTTTGGTTTTTTTATTTTTATTTTTTAAGTTTTATTTATTTTGAGACAGAGAGAGAGAGTGAGGGAAGGGCAAGAGAGAGAGAATCCCAGGCAGACTCTGTGCTGACGGCATAGAGTCTGACACGGGGCTCAAACCCACGAACCATGAGATCATGACCCGAGCCGAAGTCAGATGCTCAACCCACTGAGCCACCCAGGCGCCCCCGTTTTTTTTTTTTCTTTTAAGTCATCCCTACACCCAACGTGGGGCTCGAACTCAAGACCCAGAGATCAAGGGTCACATACTTTTCCGAGTGAGCCAGCCTGAGCCCCAAGATAAGGGTTCTTAGTAGGGGGGGTGGTAGGAGCAGCAATTGAAGCAACAATCGGAGATAGTGTGACCTTAACCGGGGTTGCAAAATCAAGTATTACTTTCTTTGATGTGCCCAGGACTCCAAGGCACTGCCTATACAGAAGGGAGAATTAAAGGAAATACCCCCCCTTTTCTCCCTGCTCAGCAACCAGGCAAGGCCAAGCTTGGATTTTGCTTCCTTGCAAGTCAAGATGTAGCTTTGCAACTTGAAAAGTCACTTAATCCAGGTGGCAGGATGAGGTGGAGTGGAGGTGGGGACTTGGGGCTGTGAGGCCCTGTCCTGCCAGGCCCAGCCCTGGTCTTAGAGGAGCCGGAGTCTGCCAGCTTCCACCCACGCCCCGGTGCTTGCTATAGCCCCACCTCACACCTGCTCAGCACCTGACCTTCTCACATCTTCTCCCTTCTCTTCCTCCCTTGGCGGGGGAAGAGCCCAGAGGTCAGGAGTTTCCTTCACCCCCTCCCTCCCACACCAACATACCTAGCGCCAGGGCCCAGCGGAGTCCAGCTGTCTCACCTCTTAGGCCTTCTCCCTGCAAGGGGCTCACTAAGACACTGAAAGTGGTGACTCCGCTCAACCAACATTTACTGAGCACCTGCTGCATACCAGGCAGGTGCTTGAGTAAAAGGGCGTTATTTCTGGTCTCCAGGAATTCTTGGGGTAATGGGGGAAAGAGAGAGCAAAATATACAAGTGCTTTATAGAGCAACAAAGTACGAGTGTAGAAAGTGAGGCTGACTTCACCTGGGGAACAGGGTGTGACTATCAAGGAAAATTTCCTCCAAGAGGTGATAGTTGAGCTGGGTCGTAAAGAATAACTAAGGCAGGCGGGAAGAAATGCTCTTTGTGACATTGGAAAGTGTAAGAATGATAGTGACCATTGGGAATGTCAGGTACTGTCTTCAGCACCTTCTGTATTCATATACTCCTTACAATGACTCTATGACGTGGGTATTGTGATTATGCCCCTTTTCCAGAGGCAGTAACTCGAGGCTTGGAAAGGGGAATTGACTTGTTTACAAACTCTTGCAGCTGGTACATGGCAGAATCAAGACTCAAACGCAGGTCTGTCTGTTTCCATGCCCTTAACTTCTAGTACATAGAGTGGCTTGGGCAAAGGACATGTGGAGGAGAGGGGCTGAAGGTGAGGCTGGAAGGGTGGAGGCAGGGTTTGGTGGCAGAAACCTTAGTGCAGAGTATGGGCTTTATCCAGAGAGCAATGGGGAAGCCGTGGGAGGTTCATTAATGAAGGGGGGGATAAAGAGGGATAGCACTCACACTTTGCTTTCTGTATTTAGAGGTCCACTTTGGAGGAAGAGAAGTTAGAGACGGAGAAACCTATGCAGGGGTTGCTACAAAAATCCAAGAAAGGGGCGCCTGGCTGGCTAAGTTGGCAGAGGATGCAACTCTTGATCTCTGGGTTGTGAGTTCAAGCCCCACGTTGGGCATAGAGCTTACTTAAAAGAAAATCCTGGGCGCCTGGGTAGCTCAGTTGGTTGGGCATCTGACTTCGGCTCAGGTCATGACCTTGTGGGTTGTGAGTTCCTGCCCCATATTGGGCTTTCCACTGTCAGTGCAGAGCCCACTTTGGATTCTCTGTCTCCCTCTCTCTTCCCCTCCCCTGCTTGCTCTCTCCTTCAAAAATAAACACTTATTTAAAAAAAAATTTAAGCTTATTTATTTTGAGAGAGAGAGAGAGAGAGAGACAAAGAGAACAAGCAGGGAAGAGGCAGAGAGAAAGAGGGAGAGAGAGAATCCCAAGCAGGCTCCATGCTGTCAGTGCAGAGCCCAATGTGGAGCTCGAGCTCACAAACTGCGAGATCATGCCCTGATCCAAAAACAAGAGTCAGACGCTTAACCGACTGAGTCACCCAGGTGCCCCCAAAATAAATAAACATTAAAAAAATCCAAGGGGCGCCTGGGTGGCTCAGTCAGTTGAGCATTTGACTTTGGCTCAGGTCGTGGTGTCAGCTGTGCTAACAGCTCAGAGCCTGGAGCCTGCTTCAGATTCTCTCTCTCTCTCTCTCTCTCTCTCTCTCTCTCTCTTTGCTCCCCCCTCCCCCACACCTCATGCTAGAAAGAAAGAAAGAAAGAAAGAAAGATCCAAGAAAGAGATGAGGGTTGAGGGATGGAGAAGAGGTGTACCAGGGAGAAATCAAACAGAACTTGAGGAATGATTGGAGGAGTCAAAGATGATGTCTAGGGTTTCTGGCCCAAGTGTGTGCTCCAGAGGGAAGCCCAATAATTGATCTTTAACAACTCAGCTTCACCCACGGCACCTGCAAAATTCACTCCTGGAAGGTGCTTTATTCTCCTCCAAATACTCCTGTGCATTCGTCACTGTGTGTGTATTCACTCGCCCAGTATACGTGGAGCCCCTACTGTCTGCTGGATGTTCTGGGAGCCGAGGAGAAGCAGGGGATTAGCTCAACCTGCCTTATTAGTAGAGTAACCATTACAGCCTGGGGCCTGGGTTTGAATCCTGGTTCTTTGTGCTCAACTTCTTTGTGCTCAAGTCCTGGCTGAGCCTCCACCTTGCTGTGACTTCAGGTAAGTCATCGAACCTCTTTGTCTCAGTTTCCTCATCTGTAAGATGGGGGAACTAACAGTACCTGTCATAGGGATTAAATGGGCTAATATGGGTAAAGTGTCTGACACCAGGTAAGCATTCGGTGTCAGCTATAACTACCGGGTTCATATTTTAGTGCGGAGACAGATCCGATCACACAGTTCATTAATTACAGCACCGATAAATACCCTGAAGGAGCACTTGCAGTCTGGAGGTGAGGGAAGCCTCCTCAGACCGAGGGAGGCTCCCACTGGGCAGAGCTGAGTGAACTGGGGCCGGCCAGGCGAGGCATGAGGGAAACAGGGAGGGGCATTTGAGGCAGAGGGGTCTCTGAGTAGGCAGACCCTCAGGCTGAAGGAGGTGCTGAGGGGTCTGTATTTCTGTAACTCGACCTCTTTGGAGCCTCAACACATCGCTGAGAAGCAGGTCAGGCAGATACTCTGCCCCCATGTTCCGGAAAGGGCACTAAGGCCCAGAGAGGAACAGCGACTTAGCTGGTCAGTGACCAAGCCTCCTGGTGGATGCTCTGCCCCCTCCAGGGGGCTGGAGAGGACAGGCCTGAGAAGAGGCCTTTGTCCCTTTGCCCACTGGGGTGGGAGCAGCAGGAGCTGAGGCTTCAGCTGGCCACCAG
This sequence comes from Lynx canadensis, assembly GCF_007474595.2. Taxonomy (NCBI): domain Eukaryota; kingdom Metazoa; phylum Chordata; class Mammalia; order Carnivora; family Felidae; genus Lynx; species Lynx canadensis. Next base: position 20,354,362 of record NC_044310.1, on the reverse strand, counting down.
CAGCTGTGGCGGCCAGAGCTGCGTTCCTTCCCCTGCCAGCAGAGCAAGTCCGGGCTCATGGCAGGGGCCGGGAACGTTCCTTTCGTCTCAAAAAAAAAAAAAAAAAAAAAGAAAAAAAAGAAAAGAAAAGCACTTTAGTCAACATTAAGTCTTGACTTCAAAGGACACAGCTCCCAACTGTCTCCCCTAACCCTAGGTCTCTCCAACTCCCTGGGGTAAGCCCCCAGGCAGCCAAGTTTCTGGGAAAGGGAATGAGGCCTGGTCTTGGAGTCCAAAGACTTTGTGGTGAGCCCTGGCTCCGTCCCCAACTTGCTGTGTGACCTCGGGCAGGTCACCAGCCCTCTCTGGGCCTGAGTGTCCCCAGCCAAACAGGGAAGGGAGGGTTGGATGACATCAGGTGGGGTGGGGAGTCTAGCAACCGGCTCCAGCCAGCTGCAGCAGCTTTGCTGCCCTTCAAGTCAGGCACTGGGGCCTCGGGGGTCCGGAAGCTGGGGACAGGCAGCCTTTCATCTCTGCTGGCCCAGGGTCGCTGCAGGTTGGCAGGCCCCACATCCCAAGATCGCGTTTCAGGCTGGAAGGGGCCTTCCTGTGACCTCAGCCGGCCAGCCCTGCCCCTGCCCCCCTCCTCCCCATTCTCACCAGAGGGAAGCAAGCAGGCAGCATCCCGCCCAAGGTCACCGACCAGCAAGTGGCTGTCCTTCGGCCTGCCCTTCCCTCCCACCCGAGCCAGCCCCCACTGGCCTCCCACAGTAAAGCCTCAGGTCTCCTGGGCCATTAGGAATCTGCCAGGCGAGGCGTGGTCTTCTTCCTCTCTCTTGTTTCTTGGCTTGTTTTCCCGGTTCTCCAACAGCCGCCTCCTGCAAAAGCCTCCGGGTGCGTGTACAGGAACATTTTTCTTTAAAAAAAAAAAAAAGAAGAAGAAGAAGAAGAAGAAGACGAAGAAAGAGAGAGAAATGCAGCCACAGCTTGGGTAAAAAAGCAACCAACTCCTTAATCCTTCCCTGTAACCTCTGGCTCCTCAGCTGGGTTGGCTCCAGCCCTTAGGAAGGAAGGCCCTGCTGGGCAGGGGCCTGGGCTTGTCTCCTGCCCACCCCCTCCTCACCTGCTTCTGTTCTCCTCCAGGGTTCCGTCTCACTTCTGGAGCCTCGAGGAGACAGGCTGCGGGGTTCAGCAGGACTTAGGAGAGCATGGGGGGCCGACGGGGTAGGCTGGGGCTGCCACCCCGCTGCCCACTTGCCCACCTTCTCAGGAGGCTACGAGATCAGGATTTTTCACCCCTGGCCCATTGCTTCCGCTCTTGCTTTCACCCCTTTCTTCTGTCTCATGAATCACTGGCCTCTTCACGGCAAGTGCCCTGAACGCCATCTTCCATCCCAGTTAGTCCTTTTCTGTCCGGCACAGGGCTTGGCCCTTTCTGTGAAGGTCACACACTTCCACACTGCGAGCCTTTATCCATCCAGATCCCACTGTGGGGGTGGCACGTAATGTCCCTGCCACGTCTTGTTCTGTCTGCAGAACACTTAATGATCTGTTGCAGCTCCAGCACCTGGGTCAGTGCTTGAAACATAGTAGGTACACGGTGTCTCTTGAATGAATGGATTCAGAGCATAAATAGGTCTCTGGAAATATTCAGAGCGATCTCACAAAAGGGACAGTTGATTATGGCACATCGCAGTTAAAACCCTTCCGTGCCTCCACAGCACTTCTTCCCCCTTGCCAGCTCTCATCAAAGGATTTCCTTTTTCCCCAAAGTGCCATCTTTTCTCTTGCCTCTGGGCCTTTGCATGTGAAATTCCCTCCGCCTTCCACACCCTTCTCCACCTCTCACCTGGATGACTCCCTCTGGCCTGCCACCCTGTCAGATTACCCAATGAGCAGAGCCAACGTGTGTTTGGGGCCCCAGCAGAGCAGGGGCACTACAAATACTATTTTTTAAAATCTTATTTTACAAAACGAATCTGATGTTTGATAATTTAAAAAACACATTTGAATCGCACTCATGAGAAAAATTAGAACTTTACTGGGGCTCCTTACTCTTCATTTTATAGTTTGCATTGTTTTTGTGTTGCGTTCATATACGGGCTGCTGTGGAGGTAGGTGATATAATTTGGCTCTGCTCTTTAAGGCTCAGCCTAGACATCAGCTCCCCCACCAGGAAGCCTTCATTGATCCCTCCACAGGTTTAGGTCTTTTTTTTTTTTTTTTTTTTTTTTGGTAGTCTCAAAGCCCCTCTGGATTTTTCTCGAATATGGGTATTTTTGCTTTACTTGCTTTCTCTCCTCCCCAGCACCAAGTCTGTAAGCATCTTGAGCGCCCAGTTAATATCTTTCCACCTCTATTCCTGTAGCATATAGTACAGGGCCTGGCATAGAACTGACCCCAGATATGTTACTCTCTAGCCTTTATTTATTCAATCCCCTTTGCAGGGTCTGCATTACATGTCATATTCTATATTCTTACTTTATAACCCTGTCTGAGGAACTCCTACTCACCCTGCAAGACCCCACTCAAATGACCTCTCTTCTATAAACCTGCCCCAATCCCTCAATCGTGTTAGGTTGAGCGTAGGCTTTTCGGAGGTCACACCTCCTGTTGCAATTGGCGTCTTCCTCTTTTATTGCACTTTTTATGTACTTTCTAAGTTAAATGTTTTTTGACATTTATTTTTGAGAGAGAGAGAGAGTGTGTGCACATGAGTAGGGGAGTGGGGGCGTGGCAGAGAGAGGGAGGCAGAGGATCCAAAGCAGGCTCCATGCTGTGGACACAGAGCCCTACGTGGGGGCTCGAACTCATGAACCCTGAGATCATGACCTGAGCCGAAATCCAGGGGCGGCTGCTTAACTGACTGAACCACCCAGGCGGCCCACGTATGTATTTTCTCCCTCATCGGGGTGGGGGTTGGGGGGAGCCATGCAGAAACAGAGACTAGGTGGATTGATCAGTGGTCCTTGGTGCCCTGCATCGGCCTGGCCAGAGGACAGGGCAATGTATGCTCTTTAAACGAACAGACTGGAAGATGTCACAAAGGAGGGAAAATTCAGGCAAGATCTCGAATGTGGGAGGAGAGGAATAACATGTACTCACTGAGGGCATCGAGTCCGTGCAGATAAAAACAAATTACGGTGACGATAATCCCGACAACCAGTACTGAGCACACCGTAGTGTGGTGGGTAGGAACGGGGATTAAGCTCTGCCTCTTACTGGCCGTGTGACCTTGGACAAGTTATATTATCTCTCTGTGCCTCAGTTTCCTCATCTGTCAAAAGGAACAAAATGGGCTAATACACGCAAGGTGCTGAGGGCTGTGCCGGGCATACATGGACATTTGGGGGTTTGTGGTCACCTGTAATCTCCATTGCTGAGCACCTCGGATGTGCCAGGCACTTTCACCTGGCACCTCTACTTAGCCCTCACAGCAGCCTGAGAGGCAGGGTTGTTGTGTCCTTTCACAAAGAAGGGAGGTGTGTGGGGGCCAAAGGTTCTGGCTGAGGCCATTCACTGGGTAAGTGACAGGAATGGGATTTGAACCCAGGTCTCTCTGGCCTGCCGCCCACCCGTGTTCCTTGACTGTGGCACCTGCCTGCAGGAGGAGGGGGAGGAAGAGAAGATGGCACAGTGGGAAGGCAGGGAGGCTTCACTGAGCTGGGGCCTCCGGAGCAGAGCGGCAGGCGTTTTTCTAGAGCTTTCATTTCCGTCTGCCTCTTCTGAGCAGGTGAAAAACCCCACAGAGGGCCCTTCACTGAGTCCTCCTCCTTTTCCTCCCCCTCCCAGTGCTGCCTCATCCCCCACGCTGGGAGGGGGGAGGTCAGGCATGCAGCGTGGGAGATGTAGGGGAGGGGAGTGAGGAGGTAGGGGAGCATCATTCCAGATCCTTTCCCTCCAGCACCTCCCTTTCCCCATCGCAGGCACTCCAGGAGGAGAGAGCATTCCAGGTGGAAGGAATGGCAAATGCAAAGGCTGTGGATTAAGGATGTGGAGGCGGGGAAAGCCTGCTAGCTTGGCTGGAACCGAGGTTCGGGGCCCCCTGGGATTGCTCAGTGGAGAGGAACTTGTTTGAAGAGAGGGAGGGAGAGAGAGAGAGAGAGAGGAAGAGAGAGAGAGAGAGAGATGGCCCTAGCGAGAGCTGAGGATGCTAGAGGTAGGGTAGCAGCTGGAGACTGTCCTGGGCTCTAAACACAGTACTCTCCACTCTCTTCCCTTCAAACAGGGGTGGTGAAAAGGGGTCACTGTGATTCTTCATGGTCCCTGTGCTTTATTTCTCCCCCCTGGAATCCCTTAAGACACTGTGCTCTGTCGGCTCTGTTCCAGGAATTGATTCATGGCTTTTTATGCATTCCCTCAATGTGTTTTCTATCCAGCTCTACGAAATCAGTATTATTCACTCCATTGTATAGATGAGAAAACTGAGGCTCAGCCAGGTTTTATAACTTGCTCAAGATCACACGGGGCATAAAAGGCAGATCTGGGACTCAAACCCAGGACTATCTCCAGAGATGGCAATTTCGCCTGCTATACTGGTTTCGGCTCCCCAGGGTGCTTCCATCCCCATAGCAACAACAAGGAGAGGCACTCCTGTGCTGACAGCACTTCATAGTTTATGCAGGCCTTATTTTTTCTGCTCCTCACAACAGCCCTGTAGCAGAGCTGCGACCATCCCTACTTCATAGATAAGGAAACTGAGACTCAAGACTGCAGAGCCATTAAGTGGCAAAGTTGGGACTCAGATCCAGTTCTAGTGACTCTAAATGTCTCGTTGCTTTCCCTTGCAGAGTAAGAGGGTCCACTCCCTGCTCTTATCTGCCTCAGGGGGCAGGGAACAAACAGGCAGGGGTTACTTTTCAGAACTGGTGGGAAAGGCACGGGTTTGGCCTTCACAACCTGGGGACTTGGTTACCGGCAGTGAGTAATTTCATCCCTCCGGGTGATAACTCTAACTTCTCGGTGGAAAAGGGAGAGCTTGCTCCTCAAGAGCAGTTAAGCCCTCTCAGAGGCTGGGTTCAAATGCCAGCTGTGCTGCTTCCTGACTGGGTGGCCTTGGGCAAGTCATTTAACGTCTCCACACTTCCTTTATCTCATTTGTAAAATGATGGTAATAACAGGACCTCACTCATAGGACTACTATGAGGATTTATGAGTTAATGCGTGTATACCACTTAGCACATGTTTGACACATAGTAAATGGTATGTGCAATGTTAGCACTTATTAATATTACTATTAAAGTGCTCAGCACCATGCCCTTGGAAAGCAACTTGTCTACGTCCATTGCCTAAAAGGAGAAACTATGCCTCCTGTCGCCAGACAACCTTAAGCAAAGCTCCAGAATGTTACTTAGTGCAGGTAGCTGATATCGACAACAACAATTACTATTAAATGACTAATAAAGTTACTGTTAAAGTCAACGATACTATTAAAGTTAACATTCAAGCGGCTTACTATGTGCTAATCACTGTGCTAAATGCTTTGCATTTATTATTTCATTTAACTTTCACAGCTTTGGGAAATAAAAACAGTTACCTCAGTTTTACGGATCGGGAAACTGAGGCTCAGAGAGGTGAAGTCTCTTGCTCAAGGTCACACTGCTAGGAAGTGGTACAGCCATGATTTGATCCGGGCTTGCCTGGCTTCAAAGTCTTCCAAAACAGTTAAGGTCAGATGAGAACTGGCCCAGTGTATAGACACTTGTATCAGCTCTCTCCCAAACTTATCTGCTGGATCTGATGCCTCAGGCTCATCTCCTTCCATTCTGGGGAAGAACAAGCACCTTTTATGGAGTACCTTCTATATGCCACAACACTTTATTTTGATTTTTTTAAAGTTTTTATATATTTATTTTCAGAGAGAGAGAGTACAAGCAGGGGGAGAGCCAGAGAGAGAGAGAGAGAGAGACAGAGAGAGAGAGAGAGAGAGAGAGAATCCCAAGCAGGCTCCACACTGACAGCATGAAGCCTGATGTGGGGCTCGAACTCATGAACTGTGAGATCATGACCTGAGTGAAACCAAGAGTTGGACACTTAACCAACTGAGCCACCCTGGTGCCCTTTTTATTTTTTTTTAATTTTTAATTTTATTTATTATTTTTGAGAGACAGAGCAGGGGTAGGGGCAGAGAGAGAGAGGGAGAGACAGACTCTGAAGCAGGCTCCGGGCTCTGAGCTGTCAGTGCAGAGCCCGATGTGGGGGCTTGAACTCATGAACTGTGAGATCATGATCAGAGCTGAAGTCAGATGCTTAACCAACTGAGCCAAGCCAGGTGCCCCTATGCCACAACACTCTATATACATTTCCATATTGAATCCTCACCCTTACCTGTTGACCCTTTATTATTATCCCCCTTTCTTAGAAAAGTAGATGAGACACAGAGAGGTGTGGTGACCGGTCAAGGTCACACAGCCCGAGGTGAGATGGCAGAGCCAGGATTCAAACCCAGGTGGGTTGGCCTCAAAGCTTGCATTCAGGGACTACCAGAAAAGTACAGAGACCCTTGGAAAACAGCCTCACTTTCAAAGCCAGGTTCTCTCCCCTGTAACACTTCATTTGTTCGGGACCCTGCATGAACTCTGCCCTCCTCCCCCGTTGCCACCTATCCCAATTGGCCTAGATGCCTTCCACACCCTTTCTCTTGGCCTGCAACACTTCTTCCAACCACCTGCTGCCTAGTTAACCCCCATTCATCAATTCACCTGAGATATCACCTCTTCAGAAAGTCTCCTCTGTCCCCACCCCATCCCAACATTTACCTCATCAGCACATTGTACTTTGCCTTCTTGTTCCTTATCACGGTTTCTAACTGTATTTTGATTCGTCTGGTCATTTAATGGCTTACTCACTTCCTCACTAAAGTCTAAGCTCCATGAGGCTCTGTCTGTTTTGCCCACCATTGTAGCTGCATCACTGGTAGGCTGCCTATACATGGTTGGTGCTTAGTAATTTTTTTTTTAATTTTTTTTTTAACATTTATTTATTTTTGAGAGAGAGAGAGAGAGAGAGAGAGCATGAACAGGGGAGGGTCAGAGAAAGAGGGAGACACAGAATCTGAAACAGGCTCCAGGCTCTGAGCTGTCAGCACAGAGCCCGACGCGGGGCTTGAACCCACGGACCGCGAGATCATGACTTGAGCCGAAGTCGGCCGCTTAACCCACTGAGCCACCCAGGCGCCCCGGTGCTTAGTAATTTTAAGTAAGCTCTACGTCCAACATGGGGCTTGAACTCACTGACCCAGAGATCAAGAGTCGCAAACTCTACCTACTGAGCCAGCCAGGAGCCCCGGTGCTTAATAATTTTTTATTGAATAGATGAATCCATGAATGAATAGACAGGTACTTTACACACATGACTCATTAATTCCACAATTAACTCATTGAATCCTCACAACGGCCCTGTTGTCCCTATTTATTTATTTATATTTTTAACTGTGATGTGGATATATTTACATAATTTTTTTTTTTTTTTTTTTTTTAGCAGTGATGTCTGTTGTCCCCATTTTAGAGAAGACATAGATGAGGCTCAGCGAGCTAGAAAGTGCTAGATCTTGGATTCAATCTCAGGTCAGGCTGCCCCCAAACCATTGACTTCTGTACAGCACCTGCTGCCTCCCAGCAACGAATGGCCACAGTCACGATTTAAATAGTCATTGGGTGTCAGAAAATAGTCATTGGTTGTCAGACCACAAGTCCCAATTTGCGCCTGGAGGTCACTGACTCAGCAGCACTGAGGCTCTGTCAGCACCATGCACGCACTTGGTGGTCTCTGCCCTTCTAAAGTCTTAGGCTGCTTCCCCTCCCTCTCCCATCTTGGCTTCCTTCCTTTCCAGAGAGGGAAAAGGACTAGGAATTGCAGCCAAGGCAGCTCTTCTGGGAAAAACAATCCTGCAATGAAAAGAGCCCTGTTCTGAGAGCAGAGAGACCTGCATTTAAGTCTTGGCGTGGAAGCTGCCCTGCTGAGGGCCCACAATAGTGTCATTGCCCCTCTGTGTCCTTGTCTGCGATTCTGTCTGGGTTGCTGACCCACCTGCCATCCCCTACTCACCTCCTGATTCCTAGGACCCTAGAAACAGCTGGGGCCTATGGTGACCAGAGAGATGGGGGGCTGGCCTGTCACCCTCATGACACTCTCTGTTATGCTAACGGGTTGGTGGAAGTAAGGCTTTCTCAGGGGACAGCAGGCCTGGAAGGAGAAGTGCAGAAATGGAAGACAAAAGATACAGATTTGAGTCCCAGGGTTGTTTCAAATTCCCCGGGGGGGGGGGGCGACCCTGGGTAAGTCATGGAGTTCTTGGTTTTCTCTTCTGCAGAACGAGGACACAGGACAGTATCTGCCTGACAGAGTTACTCTAGAGAACTGAATGAGAGATCTTCGCTAACATGTGAATTTGTCACATTGCTATCCAGCTGCAGCCTTTTACAATCAACAAGGCGCACATATACCCAACTCAGGAATGTAGCCTCAACAAACGCCAAGACATGAGGCAGACATGACTGTTTCTATTTTGCAGAAGGACAAACTGAGGCCCAGATAAGTTCAGGGAGTTGTCTGAGGCCGCAGAATGAGACGGCGGCCGAGCCAGGGTCCCGCTCACCTGACCCCGGCCTTTCAGAACCACCTGCCCGTCCCAAGACGCCAGGCCTCGCCCCGGAAGGATCTTTTAGCAGCCGGCTGGAGCCTATGACTCACTCTCCCCTTCCTACTTTCGGTGGGGCCTGAGAGCCGGAGGGAAGGGACAAAACTATCTGCAGTTTGAGGGGTGTCCTCTGAAAGTTCATGGGTTTGTCCCCTTCTTTCCACCAAAAATCCTGGTTCTTTGAACTCTAACAAGAAGAACTCCTCTTTCAATACACTTTGTACGAGTTTCTACACTTTCTTAAGTGGGGTTTTCCTACCCCGAATTTAGGAGTTGATTCAGTTTAATCTCCACCCCTACTCCACTTGGTTTGCTCCCCCGCTGTTTACTCCGATTGCGGAAGTAGCTCGGGTGGAGCTCCCCAGAAGGTACCCTTGAGTACGTCTTTTGCGTATCTATTTAACTGGCACTCCACTCAGGCCAATGGAATGCCCGGAAGCCCCAGCAGGGTGGGGCAGAGAGCCAATCAGGGCCGTTGGCGGGGTGGGGCTGCGTCCCAGGGCGGGGAATCGCGTAATGGCGGACGCGGGCCGGGCGAGCGCGGCTGGGGGCGTAGCGCGCTGAGGGGGGTCTGGCTGTGTGGCGTCCCGGGAGCCGGCCAGCGGGAACGGACCCCGCGCGGAGAAGGGCGGCTGGCCGGGCCCTCTGTCGCTGAGGGCGGCCGCGCGAGACCAGGTGAGCAACAAGTCCCCGCGGGCGGGCCCCGCCGTGAGGCGCCGGGCCGGGCCGCCACCCTCCCCCCACCTCCCCGCCCCGAGCCTCGCAGGGTCCTGAGGGAGTGGATGGCGTGCCTCTTGCCGCGGACCGGCAGTGGCCGGGCGAGCGGTCAGCGCGGGTAGCGTCTTCCTCTTCAGTCCCCTCCCCAGGGAGGAGGCGTCCTGGAGATCCCCTCGGAGACTTTGAGGGGCCCGCGAATCTGTGAGGCTGCGAAAGTGCCCCCAGCCTGATCTGGCGCTGCCACCGACTCGCTGTGTCACCTTGGGCAAGTCACTTGCTTCTCTGGGCCTCAGTTTACCTATTTGTAAAACGAAGGCTTTGCAGGCAGTTGTACATGAGTTGGATCTCAGATGTCTGATATCTTGGGCAAGTTCTTCCCCGGGCGGAGCTTCGGTTTCCATCTTCGGGCTGTGAAAGAATCGAGGCGCTCTTTGAGACCCCTGGCCTAAGTTGAAGAGAGGAGAGAGAGAGAGAGAGAGAGAGAGAGAGAGAGAGAGAGAGTGAGTGTGTGTGTGTGTGTGTGTGTGTGTGTGCGCGCGCGCGCACACACACGCACGGGATGGTTCTGCACGGTAGAGAGGAGAGTTGACTGAAGGGGCTCTTCCACGAAGTCTCTGGATGGACCCCACACGATGATAAGGTGGAGTCCGGCTGTCTTGGTGCTCCAGGATCCTAGAGCCTCAGAGATGGTGCAATTTTACACACTGGTGTTCCATAGCATCAGAGGAGAGGAAGGCATCCTTGGAACCTCTTGGGGCAATGATTGAAATTTAGGCCCAAAAGAATTCAGGAGGGTTAGGAGTAGGGCAGAGAGCATGTATGGCGCTCCTACTATGTGCCAGCCCTTGTTTAGGCTTATGTTATTTAATTTTTACAGCCACTGTTGAGAGTTTACACATAGGAAACTAAGTTTCGGAGGAATTAAGTAACTTGTCCAAGGTCACGCGGTAAGGTACAGAGCTTATCAACCATAAGGTGTTGTCTTTGAGAATCGCTGGGCAAGGGGGAAGTCATTGTCCACTTAAAAAGAAGTTTGCTCTGTCACAAATAGGGGGAGGGGTCTGGTCCCAGACACTTCAATTGACTTCTGGCTTGGAGACAGGCTGGGTCTTGATCCCTGGATGGCTAATTATAAGTACATTCCCTTTCTTCAGTCTGTGAGTTTCTAAACTCAATTTCTAAATGGTAAAAGTCGTTTTGAAGTGTTTCAGAACCCCAAAGAGCTCAGTTTGAATCCTGACTGGGTGGCCTGTAGAAGTTCACCAACTGTTGGTGTATAGACTTGATTCTTGGTTCAGGGTAGTGCCAGCCAGGTAATTTTTTCTCCTTTTTAGCTAAGAAGGCTAAATTTTCTTGGGATAAGAGAAATTTCCTGTTTGTTCAAATTTCTTTGGATTCCTGGAATGAAAGTTTCAGTAGCCCGCCTCTCGTGAAACATAATGTTCCTTCCTTTCTGTGTGTTCTCTGTTAGATAACTTCTAGGTGAGTGAAGACTGTGGACCTGGAGTGAGAGACTGGTAGTTAGATACTATTAATTGTAGCCCTTAATTTTTCCATGCTTCAGCTCTTGGTTAATCAAAATGGTAGGACCGGCAGTGTGTATTGTTCTCTGTGTCAATGGTAGGGAAGAAAATTGGAAGAGGAAGTTGCTGAGAAGGAGGGCGTTTCTTAGCAGTGGAGCCAATATGTATTTCTTTGTTTGAAATTCTAAAACCAGAAAAGCAGCAACTGAAGGAGGAAGGAAGGAAAGAACTGTGAAACTCTTCTTCCAGTTCAGATATCCTTAAGAGCTGTTCCTGTTGCTGTCCCTGCCCAAGGAGCTGCTCTCACAGAAAAAAGTCAATTGTAATTTGTTCAAAGTTGAGAAATTGTATTCTAGAATGAAATAATTTTAAATCTGAAACCCTCTGAGATAAATTTCTTAAAAATCAGAACATTTTACTGAGTACGTTATCAGTGGATGATTCTTTTACCCAACTTAATTACTAATTGCAGTTTAATTTCAGTCTAAGAAGAATTGAAGTAGATACTGGATGATGTAAATATCACCACCACTTGAGAAAACACGTAATGGTGTGTTCAAGTTTTGACGTTTGTTGAAAGTATTTTTAATGCTTTGTTTTACAGGATTGTGTATGTGTGAATAGGTGTTGTTAAGGCAGTGAATTTATTGTACGTGAAGATCTACCTTCATTTTCTGTATTAGTTATATGTTCTGTATAAGACTTGGTCCTAAATTAGCATGTCAGTCCATAGTATCTTGGGGCCAAAAAAAAGTTCCTGGGGGTGGGTGCCTGATAGCTCATTTGGCTAGGTGTCCTACTCTTGATTTTGGCTCAGGTCATGATCTCACCGCTTAGGGCTCTCCTGACAGTGAGGAGTCTGCTTGGGATTCTCTCTCCCTCTGTCTCTGTCCCTTCCCTGCTTGCATGTTCTTTCTCTCTCTCTCTCTCTCTCTCAAATCAATACACTTGAAAAAAATTCTTGGGGCCAGATTTTTTTTAAATTTAGAATTTTGGGGATTTTAGAAAAGGAATATGGTACATGTACTGTGTGTTATGTAACATCCCAGAGAGGTCTGGGGCAGTACTTTGTAATCAAACACATTACCATTTCTGTAGTGAAATGTACTGGTATAAGTAAATAGTATAAATAGGTTCATGTCATTTCATGTCAGATTTTACCACCAAATGGATAATGACAAACTTGTTTTTACAGCCTTTTAGATTTTGGAATTGAAGTTAAGGGATTGTGGACCTGTATGGATAAAATTTATAAGATGAGGAGGATAATTACAAGGAAAAGTATTGTAAACCAAACTAATTTCAAAGCCATGGGTCCTAAAAACAGTACTACATGGAAGACAATTTTTGTTTGTATGCTTTTTTCATGTAATATTCTTATTCTACTTAATATATGCCAATGTACATTTTTCCTTAAGTACCAAGATTTACCTTTTAATACCCTCATTGATCCCTGGTTTAGATGTTTGAATGACACCCTAACCCTCTTTTTTTTTTTTTTTTTTTTGAGAGAGAGAGAGAGCACAAAACAGAGGGAGAGAGAGAATCTTAAGCAGGCTTCATGCCCAACTCAGAGCCCGATGATGGGCTCAATGTCACAACCCTGAGATCATGACCTGAGCCGAACTTGAAGCGTAATCTATAGGGTGTTGTGCTCATTAGTTTTTGTGTAGCAGTTAAGAGAATTGTACCTTTGGGGCACCTGGGTGGCTCAGTTGGTTGAGCGTCCCAACTAGATTTCGGCTCAGGTCATGATCTCACAGTTTGGTGAGTTTGAGCCCCAGGTTGGGTTCTGCACTGGCAGTGTGGTGCCTGCTTGGGATTCTCTCTCTGCCTCTCCCCTGCATGTGCATTCTCTCTCTTTCTCAAAATAAATAAACTTTAAAAGAAAGAGAGACTCGTACCTTTTTTCTTTGTAATTCAGAGAAAGACTAATCAAGTGAGGATATTTATATTCATATTTGCAGAATGTAAAGTTCATGCTCTCTTCAGGATAGTCTTTAATATGAGGTTATCATGCTGGGTAGGTTGCTGAGTAGGATTTAGGTTAAGAAAAAAAATTTTTTTTTTTTTTTTTAAGTAAGTTCTGCATCCAACACAGGGCTTGAATTCATGACTTCAAGATCAAGAGTCACATACTCTACTGACAGAAAATTTTTTATTTTTTCGGGAGTCCGGCTGCCTCAGTGGAGAGCATGTGACTCTTGGGGGTGTGAGTTCAAGCCCTACTTTGGGAGTAGAGTTTACTTAACAGTATTTCTTATTTTTTATTTTTGAAGCTTCCACAATTTGAACATCCTGGTAAGGAGTTTACTAAAATATATTTTTAATTTAGAATATTTTTAAAAATTTAGAATATTTTTGTTTTAAGCATGTGCTATATGAGAAATTTGAATTTACCAGCCTTATGAATTTGGATGATTTCTTTAAATGGCCAAGGACCTCTAGGAACAAATTATAAAAACTCTGTTCTTTACTCTTCCTGGGTGCTTCAGCTATAAAGTGAGGTGGACTGGTGTTGTTGGAGGTTAAAGAATTATTTCTTCTCTTTAAAAGAAGCTCCATGGGGCGCGTGGGTGGCTCAGTTAGTTTAGCATCCCACTCCTGATCTCAGCTCAGGTCTTGATCTCAGCATCATGAGTTTGGGCCCTGTGTTTGGGCTCTGCTCTGGGCATGAAGCCTACTTAAAAAATTTTGAGAGAATCTGACCATCAGGATATCCCGTAGCCTGCTGTTTTGTGGTCCTCATTCATCTTTCTACTTGGGGTCTCTCCATAGTTCCTGAGAATGGTACTTTCACTGTCTGGGAGAGTGAACGGGTGCAGAACAGTGTATCAGGAGTTGCAGGTAGATTCGGTGTATGACTGGACTAGGCAGTAGGAGCAGTTCTTTTCCTGACTACCCCAGTTTTTTCTATTTCATAAGCACTGCTAGTATTGTAAAAGGATTACAACTGGTGGACTAATATCCTATTCTAAATTACTCTGTTGTGATTGTGGATAAGCTCTTCAAGACAGGAACTGTGTCTTGTACTTCTTTTGTATTCTGTAGTGCATCAAACTTGTTTTGCATTAGAATTTACCATTAAAACATATTCATATCTGGGTTGGGAGCTCTGATGTCGGAACACAACCAAGGTTGAGAACCATTGACTTCAGCACATTGTAGGTGCTCAATAAATTTATGTTGGTTACTTTGCTGGGGCTCCTAGCATGCATTGGATGGGGTGGAAGAGGACCCAGATTTTTTCATAAAGTAAAATCGCTTTCCAAGAAACTGCACAGTTGGCAGATCTGGACCCATAGTCAGTTCATTGTTAGTTACTCTGCCACATCACCACCCTGATTTTGTGACTTAGGCAGGATGGGATACGGGCAACTGAAAGTTTTGTTTATTTCTTGGGTAGTGGCCTTACTGAGTATGATTGATTAAGATGACAGTTGCTAAACTGAAGACAGGTAGAAAATGCAATAATTGTTTGGGGTTTGGGTAAGGGAGGTGGGCTGCTGGGCACCAGGGATGCCAAGAGAAAAAATGAAAGGTTGTAATTTGACTGGGTCTCCAACACATAACACAATGTATGGAACATAATTAGTGTTCGATAGCTTTTTTGTTGACTGAAGAAATGAATGGCTCTTTTTTGGAAAGAGGCTTATATGCTGTGAAATAAGATACTTCCTACTCTTCCTTCTGAACTGAGCTAAGATGTCATCTCTTCCATGAAGCCTTCCCAGGAAAAATTGAGTGACTCCTTTATATGTTTTCTCCTTTGTCAAAACATTTATCAGATTGTCAAGTCTGATATTAGACAAATTACAAAACTCTTCTCCCTGCCTGTCCATGAGCTCCTTAAGAACAGGACTGAATTTTTTTTTTTTTTTCTTAATGTTTATTTGAGAGAGAGAGAATCCCAAGCAGGCTCCAAGCTCTGAGCTGTCAGCACAGAGCCCGATGTGGGGCTCGAACCCACGAACCGTGAGATCATGACCTGAGCCGAAGTCAGACACTTAACTGAGTGAGCCATCCAGGCGCCCCTGAATTGTTCATTTTTATTAGACTGATGCCCAATACGCAGTAAAGGCGTGGTAGATGCTAATAATGCTTAAACCGTGGCCTCTGTCTTCTATTTCATTCTTGTAGCTTCACTTTCTTCCAATTCATAGTCTTTTCAGTTCAGATCAGCAAATATTTATTTATTGAATGTCTTCTGAGAGGTAGGTCTTTCTTAGGCCTTAGGGTAGGGTTTCTCAGCCTTGGGTACTGTTGACATTTTGGGCTGGATAATTCTGTCATTTTGGAGGGCTGTCCTGTGCTTTGTGGGATGTTTAGCAGCATCCCTGGTCTTTCCTCACTACCCATTAGCACCCTCTTCTCACTAGCTCTGATAACCAAAAATGTCTCCGGATATTGTGAAATGTCTCCTGAGGGGCACAATTGCCCCTGTTGAGAACTACTATATCAAGGGTAGAAGTGGTGGAATCATAGAGAGAAGTAAATATAGATGTTCTGAGAGGTGTACACTCTCCTTTTATTCATTTTTTCTAGTTACACAGTCTCTTGTCTATGACTTTTGGATAAGAAAGAAAAATCAGGGAAACCAGGTGACAACCTTAAAATAGCCTCATTTTTTTTTCTGTTCATTTTATTTTATTTGGTTTAAATATATTAGAGCAGTACAGATAGCTGCATTATTTATGCAGATTTATGTAAATTTAGTTTCTACCACTGATAAGATGGAGTAAAGAACTATTAGAATATTACCACCTTGCGTAAAAGACTTTCTCAGAAAAGCTCATAGCTGAAAAGTTTAATACCTAAAGAAAAATCAGCATTGGTTTTATAGAGGACTTTCCAGGACTTGTTTAGGATTCTTCTTTGATACTTTTTGAGCTTTATGGCTAAGATATCTTTTGATGTCCCTGCATAGTTACTTTATAACTCTAAAAAAACATGTTTAACTAATGGATGTGTTTTTCTAAGCTCAGTATTTTTTGTAATAGCTAGATTGGTCAAGGCAATGGTTCTTGGTCCCTTGGGGCATTCATAAAGTGATTACAAGTCAGTAGTAACATTTGGGGACTTCACTCTCCTTTGGCCAACCCTCTACAATATAACATTATAATCATTCATGTCTTAGTCACCATTAAAGTGATGTTGAATGAGTGTTTTTTCCTGTTCCATTTGAAGTTGTGAATGGTACTCTGGAGAATTCAAATGTATAGTTATGAATGGTATCTCAGAATAGTTACCATTTATGCAAATGAAACACACTTCTTAACTTAGAAACCAAACAGAATTGAATTAGGAAAGAGAAGAATAGAAACAAGAATTGTTGAATGCTTGCAGAGGAAATAACGTTCAGATATAGAAATATCTCAGAAAAATGTGCTCTTTATGATTACACACTAATAAAGAAAAATAGTTTGAAATTGATGGGAGAGGCTATTAAACTTAGCCTGTGATATTACTTTTCAAGCTGCTTTTCTTTTCTGGTAAAATATGGGAGTCTGAGGCATACTCTCTTAGTTGTAAGATTAATTCCAGTTGAACAGAAGTAAGTCTCTTATTTTTAGAATATAGAAGCCCCTTTGAAAAGTAGCAGTGGTTCAGCTTAGTTCCAGTTTAGGTAAATATGTGTATGTATATGCACACATACATATGTACACACATAAATATGATGTGGCTTATGGTGACCCTTAAACTTTGTAGTTGACATAGTAAAATAACAAGAACAATCCTTTTACTTTCAAGTATTCAGAATTGAGACCTTTGTCTCCCCTGATTATGCCATTGTTCTAGCAAGTACTCAGTCTAAAAAGCTTTCTCAAATCACATCTTGAGAAATTGTGTTTAACTGTGTAGAAGGAGGCCTTAGGTCATGCACATAGATGTTCCTTTTCATTCACAAATTAAGAACTGTAAGTACATTTCCCTTTGTAGAATACTGATAGTATCTAAAGAACAGTATTCCTGATACCAAGGTCATCTGTGGAATTATAAGAAGTATAAGACCCCTTCTCTGTAGAAACATATTTGCCCCCTTCTTTACTTTTTTAAAAAGTTTATTTATTTATTTTTGGAGGGGGAGGGGGAAGGAGAAAGAGAAGGAGAGAGATTCCCAAGCAGAGTCTGCACAGTGAGCACAGAGCTCAGTGTGGGGCTCGAACTCACGAACCATGAGATCCGAAGCTCAACTTCCTGAGCCACCCAAGTGCCCCATGCCCCCTTCATTACTTTTAAAACTCCTTCAGCATTCATTTGCAATGAATAATTTGCAAAGCACAGTATTCCCACTTTGATATTTTCCATTATAGTCACTTCCCAGCACTTGAGATAAGTTATATTATGTTAATAGCTACATTTTACAGGTAAACAAGTTCAGAAGAGTAACTTAAAGTCACTCAACTAATAAATAGCAGATTTGAGATTGAACAGTGTCTCCTCCCTGCCCCCTCATTGTACTCTACCCTTTATCCCAGCCCCATCTATTTGAAGTATAGTTGACACACAATGTTAACATTGGTTTCAGTTGTACAACATAGTGATTTGACAATTCTGTGCTCACCACAAGTATAGTTTACCTTCTGTCATTGTAACAGGGCTATTGCAATACCATTTACTATCTTCCTTATGTTGTACCTTTCATCCCCATGACTTATCATTCTGTAACTAGATGCCTATACCTCCCACTCCCCTTCACCCATTTTGCCTATCCTCCCAGCCCCTTGTCCTTTACTTTTTAATGAGATTTTTTTTCATTTTTATTTATTTTGAGAGAGAGAGTATGCATGTGTGTACATGTGAGTGAGGAAGGGGCAGAGGGAGAGAGAGACTCTTACGCAGGCTCCATGCTCAGAGCATTGCCCGATGCCAGCTCAATCCCATGACCTTGGGATCATGACCCAAGCTGAAAGCATGAGTTGGACACTTGGGGCGCCTGGGTGGCTCAATTGGTTAAGTGTCAGACTCTTGATAGCAGCTCAGGTCATGCTCTCGTGGTTGGTGAGATAGAGCCCCACGTTGGGATTCTCTCTCTCTCCCTCTCTCCCTCTCTGCCCTACCTCCACTTGTGCTTATTCTCTCTCTCAAAATAAATAAACAACAACAACAACAACAAGTTGGACGCTCAACTGACTAAGCCATCCAGGTGCCCCTTAATGAGAGTTTTTTAATGGTGCAGTTTACATACTGTGAAATGGACAGAAATCCAAGTATGTAATTAGATGCATTTTGACAAATGTAAACACATGTGTAACCAAGAGATAGAACATTTCCATAACCACATATCCTTTCAGTCAGTCCCTACTGTCTTAGAGGCAACCACTGTTTTGATTTCTATTCTTACAAATTAATTTTGCCTGTTCTTGACTCATAGCATGTGCACTCTTGTGTCTGAATTCTTCTGTTCAATATAAAGGGTTTTTTTTTTTTTTTACAAGTCTATATTTATTTTGAGGGGGCAGAGGGAGGGGGGAGGGAGGGTGGGAGGGAAGGAGAGAGAGAGAGAGATTGAGAGGGTTCAAGCTGCACAGTCAGTGAGGAGCCCAATGCAGGGCTTGAACTCAAGAACCATGAGATCTGGACTTGAGCCAAAGTCCGACGCTTAACTGACTGAGCCACCCAGGCACCCTTGTTCAATATAGTTTTTGAGATTCATTCATGTTGATGTGTATATTGGTATGAACCCAAGTCTTTCGATGCATATCTAGAGTTCTTTCCAACAAACTGCAGCTTCTAATTTGCTTACACTTATATCACATCCTCTCCTGACTTTTTGTTTTTTTTGCTTTAGCATTTGCATGTAATTTATTTCTCTTTTCTAATATCCTAGATTTATTTCTTTTTAAGATCTCTTTGAAATTACAAAAGTAATACACGCTCATTGCAATAAATTACACAATCAGAAGTGAATAAAGAGTGAAAGTTTTGTCAGATTTATTTTTATTTCTGCCTTTTTCCAATTACGAAAAGAATGAGTGCTCTTTGTAAAAAAATTTTAAAGAATTGCCAAATTCAAAAGTATGAAGCACAGAATAAGACTCATCTGTGATCTTACCAGTTAGCATTTTGGCGTATCTTCCTCTTTCTGTGCATTTTGTTTACCATAGCTAAGACCATAGTTTAGGGATATTTAGGCTTGCCTTTTTCCATAGGTTTGTCACATCCATGTTAATCAGTTTTTTTTGTTTCAGCGTTCATGTTTTTGGCCATCCTAAATTTAAATATCTTGCTGGCAGTGATCTCGGCTGAGTTGGCCTCATCAGGCATCATTTTTTAAGGTTTCCTGTGCACTCCACCATTCACCTCATTCTTATATATCCAACACCCAACATTTCTTGCAGAGTAGGAGACAGAATAGTTGTATGGTTGTGAGTGAAGATTCTGGAGTCAGTCCATCTGAGTTCAGTTGTAGGCTCCTTCACCTACTGGTTCTGTATGCCGTCTTGGGCAGTGATTCAGCCTCAGTTTTGTCATGTGTAAAATGGAGACCTGTCTAATTTTTCTGTAAAATATAGAGCATATCTCAAAGAGTATTAGAAGGATTAAATGACATCATTACTTAATCCAATGCTCCATAAATGTTAACAGTTGTTGTTACAAATTAGGAAATGGCATATTTAGTTGGGTACATCATCTATCTAACCTTGAATTCTGCTTGTGGGAAAGGGATGAAAATGTCAGCTTCAAAATTTAGGACTATGTTGCCCCAAATTCATAATTTCTCTTAGAAGTTTATTTAAAAATTTTTTTTAACATTTGTTTATTTTTGAGAGAGAGAGACAAAGTGCGAGCAGGGGAGTGGCAGAGAGAGGGAGACACACAATCTGAAGCAGGCTCCAGGCTCTGAGCTGTCAGCACAGAGCCCACTGCAGGGCTTGAACCCATGAACTACAAGATCGTGATCTGAGCCGAAGCTGGATGCTTAACCAACTGAGCCACCCAGGCACCCCTATTTTAGAAATTTCTTATGGAAATGTTACCTATGCATTTATCTAGACTATCTGAATTACTTTTTCTTATATCCTGTCCACCCCATCTGAGTAATGAGTTTTATTACTTTATATGCTTGATTGCATAGTAAACTATTACTTTTTTATTGGTCCTAATAAAAGCAAATAGCTGCTGGGTAGTAAGTGTATACAAACTATGTGCCAGGCATTGTGCACATTCCTCCTCACAGCAGTCCTTCAAATTAGTTGTTATTTATAGATGGGAAAAGTGAGGTTGGAAGAAATTATTATGTCCTTGGTCACACAGGTAAGCCTACTGGTACTAGTATTCAAAACCTTCCTCTTTTTTGCGAATGCAAGCTGGTGCAGCCACTCTGGAAAACAGCATGGAGGTTCCTCAAAGAACTAAAAATAGAACTACCCTACGACCCTGCAATTGCACTACTAGGCATTTATCCAGGCGATAGAGGTGTGCTGTTTCAAAGGGACACATGCACCCCCATGTTTCTGGATGCACTATCAACAATAGCCAAAGTATGGAAAGAGCCCAAATGTCCATTGATGGATGAATGGATAAAGAAGATGTGGTGTATATATATATATATATATATATATATATATATGCACACAATGGAGTATTACTTAGCAATCAAAAAGCATGAAATCTTGCCATTTGCAACTACGTGGATGGAACTGGAGGGTATTATGCTAAGTGAAATTAGAGAAAGACACAAATCATATGATTTCACTCATATGAGGACTTTAAGAGACAAAACAGATGAACACAAGGGAAGGGAAAAATAATATAAAAACAAGGAGGTGGACAAAACAGAAGAGACTCATAAATATGGAGAACAAACTAAGGGTTGCTGGAGGGGTTGTGGGTGGGGGGATGGGCTAAATGGGTAAGGGGCACTAAGGAATCTATTCCTGAAATCATTGTTGCACTGTATGCTACCTAATTTGGATGTAAATTAAATATATGTGTGTATATATATATATATATATATATATATATATATATATATATAAAATAAAAATAAAATTAAAAAATAAAAGAAATTTTTGCAATGAAGTAAAAAAAAAAAAAAAACACCCCAAATACAAAGCCTTCCTCTTTACCTTTTTTGCCTTTTTTTTGGGAGGGGCATATTTATTTTGAAAGAGAGAGAGAGACTGTGCATGTGAATGGGGGTAGGGGCAGAAAGAGAGAAAGAATCCCAGGCAGGTTTCACACTGTCATTGCAGAGCCTGATGCGGATTTTGAGCTCACAAACTCTGAAGTCATGACTTGAGCCAAAGTCAAATGCTTAACCAACTGAGCCACCCAGGCACCCCAACTTCTGTCTTTCTGATTTTAAAATTTGGACTTACAAAATAATTTAATACACTTTATTGTTTCTTTAGACTTATAAATGCTTTATAATTTCTAGGATTTGATGTGAATCTGTGTTTACCCTGTCACACCCCCTTTTTTTAATATTAAAGTATTGTCTGTTGGGGCACTTTAATTGAGTTGGTTAAGCATTTGACTTTGGCTCAAGTTGGTGGCTCCTGAGTTGAGCATCCGGCTTCGGCTCAGGTCATGATCTCATGGTTTGTGAGTTCTAGCCCCGCATGAGGGTCTGAAGCCTGCTTCAGATTCTGTGTCTCCCTCTCTCTGTGCCCCTCCTCTGCTTGCTCGATCTCTGTCTCTCTCAAAAATAAATAAATGTTTAAAAAATTTTAAAAGAAAAGTGTTGTCTATCTATTTATATTATATAAAAAACCTGTAAGCATACAGAAGCTCCTCTGTCCTTTGGTCTTTTTGGATACCTTTACATGCTTTCTCTGTTTTACCTTTTTTGTGCAGTGATGACCACAACTGCACATTCTATTCTGGGTACAGATACACTTCGGTTTGTACAAGGGCAGGATAATGTGTTCTGTGTTTCCAAAGCTTTCAGAATAACAGCCAGCATTTTGTTGCCTTTTTTTTTTTTTTTTTTTTTTTTTTTTTTTTTTTTTTGGTAGCTGTGTTCAGGATAAGACCAGAGACTCTGAAATCCTTTTCTTATATTGTAACAGGTAGCTTTGGAGCTCATCTTCTGATAATTATAGTTTGGACTATTTTTCCATTACTGCATTACCTTATTTTTGTCTACATGGAAGCTATTTTCCACATTTCTTAACACATAACTTTGTACCACCATACTTCTAGCTACTGTTGTAGATTTATCTGCCAACAGGGAAGATTTCACTAGATGTTTTTTTCTAGGTAATTTCTAAAAATGTTACTTGGGATAGGTTTCAGCATCAATTCCTGGGGGACTCCTTTGGTTTTGTTTGTTTGTTGTTGTTTTGTTAGTTTGTTTTTAATTTGTTAAGTAATCTCTATACCCAACCTGGGACTGGAACTCATGACCCCAAGATCAAGAGTCACATGCTCTATAGACTGAGACAGCTGCTAGAGCATGCTACTCTTTTTTGTTGTTTTTGTTTTGTTTTGTTTTGTTTTTTTCAAGTAGGCTTCACACCCTGCACGAAGCCCAACATGGGGTTTAAATTCGACACTGAGATCAAGAGTCAAATGCTTAACCAACGAGCCACCCCGGCGCCCCAGTTTTGTTTTTGTTTTGGAACATGCCACTGTTGATCTTGGGGTCATGAGTTTGAGCCCCATGTTGAGGGTAGAGTCTACTTAAATAAAAAATCAAGAAAGAAAATTATTGGGGTGCCTTGCTGGTTCAGTTGGTAGAGTATGCAGCCCTTGATCTGAGTGTTGTGAGTTCAAGCCCAATATATATTGTTTGTAGAGATTACTTAAAAATAAAAGAAATTAAAAAAAAATTATTGGTGCTTGGATGGCTCTGTCGGTTGAGCTTCCAACTCTTGATTTCGGCTCAGGTCATGATCTCACAGTTTGTGAGTTTGAGCTCCATGTGGGGCTCCATGATGACAGTGCAGAACTTGCTTGGAATTCTCTTTCTCCCTCTCTGTGCGTGCTGTCTCTCAAAGTAAATAAAACAACAACAAAAAATTATTATCTGATGTATAAAACTCCAGCAATTTAAATACTTGAATTAATAGTGCTTTTGTTTTATTTTTACAACAGTTTATTGAAATATTATTGACTTACAATTAACCACATATATTTAAAATGTAAAATTTTAGTTCTGACTCATGCATGTACCCGGGAAACCACACCATAGTCAAGAAAATAAACATTTCCATCACCCCTCAATGTTTCCTTCTGCCCCTTTGTGATCACTTCCTCCTGCCCCACTGCCTGGCTCCCACCCCCTTCATCAGCAACCACTGATCTGCTTTTTATCACTATAAATTAGTTTGTATCTTTTATTTTTTTTAATTTTCAAAATTTTTTAAATTTGAGAGAGAGAGAGGGAGAGAGAGCACGTGTGCCAAGTGGGGGAGAGGGGCAGAGGGAGAGAGACAATTCCAAGCAGGCTCCATGCCACGCATGAAGTCTGACTTGGCTCTTGATCCCACAACCCTGGGATCATGACCTGAGCTGAAATCAAGAAATCGAGTTGGACACCCAACTGATTGAGCCACCCAGGCACCCCTAGTTTGTATCTTTTAGAATGTTACATAAATGGAAATATGGAGTATGTGCTCACTGGGACATGGAAGTTTGACATCTTGCATTCAGGATGATTATTTTGAGATTCATCCATGTTGCAAGTATCAGTAGTTGCCAAATAATGATTGATTGTGTAAATATACCAGTTTGTTTATCCACTCACCTGTTGATGGACATTTGAGTTGTTCTAGTTTGGGGCTATTAAAAATAAAGCTGCTGTAGCATTTGTGTATAAGTCTTTGTATAGACATTTCTTTTTGACTTAAAAAAATGAGATGTAATTTACATGCCAGACAATTTACCCTAAATTTAAAGTGTGCAGTTCAGTGTTTTTTTTTAATATTTTCACGAAGTTGTAGAACCATTGTCACTATTTAATTTTAGAACATTTTAATCACCCCCAAAGAGATAGCAGATATTCTCCATACCTCCCTCCTCCCTCCTAGGCAACTATTAATCTACTTTCTGTCTCTGTGGATTTGCTTGTTTTGGACATTTCATCTAAATTCAGTCATACAATATATAGTCTTTTGTGTTTGGCTACTCTCACTTAGCATAATATTTTCAAGGTTCATTTGTGTTGTAGCATGTGTCAGTACTTCATTCCTTTTATGGCTGAATAGTATTCCATTGTATGGATGGATGGACCACATTTATTTATCTATTCATCAGTTGGTGGACATTTGGATTGTCTATTTGACTGTTATGAATAATGGTGTTTTAACATTCATGTACAGAATTTTTGTGTGGACATGTGTTTTCAGTTCTCTTGAGTATATACGTGTGAGTGGGTTTGCTGGGCCATGTGATAACTCTGTGTTTGAGAAACTGCCAGATTGTTTTCCAAAGTGGCTACACATTTTACATTTCTGCCAGCAGTGTATGATTCCAATTTTTCCACATCCTCACCAATATTTCTTACTTACCTTTTTGGTTATAGCCATCTTGGTGAGTGTGAAGTGATATCTCGTGTTTTGATTTGCCTTTTCATAATGACTGATGATGGTGAGCATCTTGTAATGTTTTTGGCTATTTGTATATCTTCTTTGGAGAATGTCTATGTAAATGTTTTGCCCGTTCTCAAATTGGGTTGTTCTTTTATTATTGAGTTGTAACAGTTTTTTGTATACTGTGGATACAAATTCCTTATCAGATATGATTTGCAAATGTTTCCTCTCATTTCTGTGGGTTGTTTTCACTTTCTTTGTTCATGCCCTTTAAAGCACAAAAGTTTTTGTTTTTGTTTTTTTTTTAATTTTTAAGTTAATTCATTTTGAGAGAGACAGAGTGAGTGGGGGAGGGGCAGAAAGAGAATCTCAATCAGGCTCCGCACTGTCAGCCTGAGCCCTATACGGGACTCAAACTCATGAAACTTGAGACCGTGACCTGAGCCAAAGTTGGACACCTAACTGACTGAGCCACCCAGGTGCCCTTTAATAGCATTTAATATTTAATAGAATTCTTGAAAAGGATACAATTTTAAAAATTTGGTGTTTACATCATATTTGTGCATTTCTAGGTTAATCCTCA
The DNA here is from genome assembly GCF_007474595.2 of Lynx canadensis. Classification (NCBI taxonomy): domain Eukaryota; kingdom Metazoa; phylum Chordata; class Mammalia; order Carnivora; family Felidae; genus Lynx; species Lynx canadensis. Next base: position 20,329,441 of record NC_044310.1, on the reverse strand, counting down.
AGCACTGTTATTTGGTCACACAGTGTTAATTAACGGTTTAAAGCTTGCTTCTTGTGACAAACAGTATAACGTGAGTGCACCTGAAAGTATTTTTTTCTTTAAAAAAATTTTTTTTAATGTTTATTTTTGACAGAGAGAGAGAGACAGAGCATGAGTGGGGGAGGGGCAGAGAGAGAGGGAGAGACAGAATCCGAAGCAGGCTCCAGGCTCTGAGCTGTCAGCACAGATCCAGACGCGGGGCTCGAACCCACAGACTGCGAGATCGTGACCCGAGCTGAGGTCGGATGCTCAACCGACCGAGCCACCCAGGCACCCCTGAAAGTAATTTTTTCTATTTGTATTTTTCCTAAGTTATTGTATTGTATTGCGTTGTATTGTATTTTAGTTAGAGAGGGCGCAGGTGAGCGAGGGGCAGAGGGAGGGAGAGAGAGAGAATTCCACGCAGGCTCCATGCTGTCAGCACGGAGCCCAAAGCGGGGCTCAAACTCACCTGAAGTGGGCTTGAGCTCACTCGATGCCAGCCTCAAACTCATGAACCGTGAGATCATGACCTGAGCCGAAGTCAGATGCTTAACCAACTGAGCCACCCAGGCACCCCTAAGTATTTTATTCTTTTTGATGCTATTGTAAATGAAATTATTTTCTTAATTTCATTTTTGGATTCATTGCTAGTGTATAGAGATAGAGTTCATTTTTGTATATTGATCTTATATTTTGCTACCTTGATTCTAGCAGTTTGTGTGTGTGTGTGTGTGTGTAACTTAGCATTTTCTGTATACAAGATCATGTCATCTGCAAATAATTTCCAATTTTTCCTTTACAATTTTATGCCTTTTATTTCTTTTTTCTTGTCTGATTGACCTGGCTAGAACCTCTAGGACACTGTTGAATAGAAGTGATAAGACGATATCATAGTCTTGTTCCTGATCTTAGAGGGGAAAATCTTTCTGGTTTTGATATCAGTAGTACTTGCCTCATAGAATAGGTTCAGATGTGTTTGTCCTTATTACTTTTGAAGCAGATCTCAGACTTCGTATCGTTTGTAAATATTTCAGCATATATCTCTAAAATACAAGTATTCCCCGATTGAAACATAATTTTAAGATTTATTTTTATTTTTCTAATGCTTATTTAGTTTTGAGAGAGAGAGAGAGAGACAGAGACAGAGACAGAGACAGAGACAGTGCAAGTGGGGGAGGTGCAGAGAGAGAGGGAGATACAGAATCCAAAGCAGGCTCCAGGCTCTGAGCTGTCAACACACAGTCCCATGAAGGGCTGGAACCCATGAACCACAAGGTCATGACATAAGCTGAAGTTGGACATTCAAACAACTGAGCCACCCAGGTGCCCTTTAAATTAAAAAAAAATTTTTTTTTAATGTTTATTTATATTTGAGAGAGAGAGACACACACACAGTGTGAGTGGGGGAGGGGCAGAGAGAGAGGGAGACAGTATCTGAAGCAGGCTCCAGGCACTTAGCTCTCAGCACAGAACCCCACAAGGGGTTCAGACTCACAAACTGTGAGGCCATGACCTGAGCCAAAATCAGACATTTAACCGACTAAGCCACCCAGGCACCCTAAGATTTTATTTTTAAGTAATCTCTATACCCAGTGTGGGGCTCGAACTTAACCCAAAGATTAGGAGTCATACACTCTACCAACTGAGACAGCCAAGTACCCCTGTAACATAATTATATTAGCATTGTCACACTGCAATATCTTTAAGCAGAGTGCCTGATATGGGTCTTGAACTCCCGAAAGGTGAGATCATGACCTGAGCTGAAGACGGATGCTTAACCAACTGAGCCACCCGGGCACCACTGATTTCCATTTTTAAAAGATTAATCCAATTGCTGCAAAGAAAATGAATTACCTGGGGGCAGAAACTGATTGCAGTGGATTATAGAAGTCTATTGTGGAAGTCCAACTAATAATGAAGACTTAAACTAGGTTGGTAAAAGAAAAAAGAAATGGAGAGAAGTAGATGTATTTAATATATATTTTGGAGGTAGAGCTGATAGGACTTGATGGATTAGATACGTGGGTCAAGAAAGAACAGAAGGATTGAGCATACCTTCCTTCTGGAAACTCTTCTCTTAGCTTTTATGGGAAAGCATTGTTCTGGTTCTCCTTTTGCCTTCGTGATGTTTCCTTCTTTGTTAGTATCTATGCTGTCCTCTGACCTTGTCGCTCTGTTTACACTTTTGTATTGGGAGGTCATCTACTGTCACATGTCTTTAATTTACAAATCTCCATGTAGTAAAACTCCCAAATCTGTATTTCCACCTCTGAACCCCAATCCCAGAATTCCTACTGGATCATTCCACCAGGGTATCTCTTCTGCGTCTCCAGGTTTTCATGGACTGTTTGCTTTTGGGAACTGTAGTCAGTTTGGTATAGCTTGTCTCCTCGCTCGGGAGACATGCTTACAGGTTTTAAAGATAGATTTTATACCCATTATACAGATTTTGATGATGGAAGCTTTACTTCTCTAAGAAAGATGTTTAGCACACCTGGGCAGCATTTTCATTCAGGACCTTGACTTCCTCATAGGTTAAAATGAGAAGGCTAAGCTTATCTTCTGCTCATTCCTCACCTCCATATCCCCTGACTTGCTGCCCTTTATCCTGACTTGCATATTTCTATTTATTCATTCACTCAGTCATTTATTCAGCATATTTCAGGGCTGGTTATAGGTCTGCCAACATACCAAGCATTGGCTCCACTATTTTCCAAATTCATCCAGATGTAAGGCCTTAGTTACCATTGGCTCCCCTGAACTCCCTCTTTTCATGCCAAGACTCTTAGGTTTCTCCCTGTTTTTTTTTTCTCCCACTACTCAAGTTCATATCCTTTGTTACCTTTTCCATGACTGTTGTTCCTACTTCCAGTCTCCATCTCCAGCTCTATTATCTTCTACTCTCCTTAAGTGAGATGCATAGCATCTTCCTAAATATTCTGTAATCTGTAACTCCAGTTGTGTGACTCTCATTACTTATTGACTAGAGTACAAACTCAGCCTGTTTAAGATTCTGTGATCTGGCCCAACTTGTCTTTCCAGCCTTGCTTCCCACTACTTTTGCAATAATGTACTCCTTTTCATTCCCCAGAGATGTCTCATTATTTTCTGCTTATGTGACTCTGCTTACATTGTCTACTTCAGATATAATATTCCTTGTCCCTGCATATCCAAACCCTGCCTATTTTTAATGTCCAGTTAGATGATGCTCCTCTGTGGTGCTTCTGTGATTTACTTAACCAGAAGTAAAACCATAACTTCATCATTTTTTGTTTTATTTTTGTGTACTTTTCTCATCTCTCCTAAATGAACTCCTTACATAGAAACTATTTCTTGTATCTCTATGTATCTACAATGCTAGGGCCATTTCACTTAGTAGTTACTCAGTAAATAGGTGTTGAGTGACATAATATTGAAGATAATGTTCCTAGAGGCAGAAAATTAGATTTAATGACCTTGAGGTGCTAGTCAACCTCATAATTTATTTTCATAGATTTTATAGATTGAAAAACTTTTAGATAAACGTATATAAACTTTTCTCTCAGTAAAAAAAAATTTTGGAGGGTGGGAAATTTCAAGCATATATACATTTAGAGAGGATGAGATAATGAACCTGTTGCTCAGCTTCAACAACTATCAACCCATGGTCGGTCTCGTTTCATCTGTACCACTGCCTATTCTCTCATCCTCATTGGAGTCTTTTGTTTCTTAAGGGACAGAAAGGGCAGGCTGGGGAGAGGGGCAGAGGAAGAGAGAGAAAGTCTTAAGCAGGCTCCATGCTCAGCACAGCGGAGTCCAACGTGGGGCTTGATCCCACAACCCTGGGATCATGACCTGAGCTGAAATCAAGTTGGACGCTCAAACAACTGAGCCACCCAGGTACCCCCTCATTGGATTCTTTTGAAGCAAATCCCAGACATCATATCATTTCACTTCAGTATATAGCTCTGAGATAAAAGATAAGTACTCTTAAAAAAAAAAAAAAAAAGTAGATCATCAGATATTCCATTAATGTTCAAATTTGCACAATTACTTTCTGTTTCTTTCTCCCTTCTTCCCTGCTCCCTTTTCTCTCTAAACATTTGGTGTATTCGAAATCAGGTTCCAAAAAAAAGGTCCATATATTGATTTGGTTTATATGGCTCCTAAATCTCTTTTAATCTATAGGTCCTCTTGCATCTTTTTTCTTGTATAGATTTGTTGTTGTTGAAGAAAGCAAGTTATTTCGTACTTTTTTTTCCCCCATTCTGGATTTTGTTAATTGAATTTCTACAATCCATTTATGTTCCATTGGGGCACGTGATGACTCAGTTAAACGTCTGACTTCGGCTCAGGTCATGATCTCATGGTTCCTGAGTTCGAGCTTCATGTTGGACTCTTTGCTATCAGCACAGAACCTGCTTCTGATGCATGCATTCTGATAGATGTTCCTCTATCCCTTGTATTAGATCTAGAGCATCATTATCTAATAGAAATACTCAAGCCTTAAATTTAAATTTTCCTCTTTTTTGAAGTTTACTTATTTTTAGAAAAATTTTTTAATTTATTTTTTGAGAGACAGAGGCAGAGCATGAGCAGGGGAGGGGCAGAGAGAAAGGGAGACAGAATCCAAAGCAGGCTGCAGGCTCTGAGCTGTCAGCACAGAGCCTGATGCAGGGCTTGAACTCATAAACTGTGAGATCATGACCTACACTGAAGTTGGACGCTTATCTGACTGAACCACCTAGGTGCCCCTTATTTATTTATTTTTTTAAGTTTATTCATTTTTGAGAGAGAGACAGAGTGGGAATGGGGCAGAGAGAGAGGGAGACACAGAATCGGAAATAGGCTTCAGTCTCTGAGCTGTCAGCACAGAGCCCGACACAGGGCTTGGACTCACAAACTGCAAGATCATGACCTGAGCCAAAACCAAGAGTTGGATGTTTAACTGACTGAGCAATCCAGGAGCCCCTAAATTTAAATTTTCTAATAGGTACATTAAAAAGGCGAGAAGAAACAAGTGAAATTCATTTTAATATTTTTTATTAACCCGGTAGTTGTAAACTGTTATTTCAACATGTAATTAATATAAGGAGTATTAATAAGATATTTTACAATTTTTTATACTAAATCTTTGTGACTCAGTGTGCATTTTACACCTACAGCACATATCAATACAGATGAGCTACATTTCAAATGTTCAGTAAAGATGTAACTTTGTGTTGTGAGTGGTCATGGATAATAATTACCTAGATCTTTTATTTCATTAGATGTTTTAACATATTTGATATATTTTAATCCATTGTAGTTATTTTTATTGATGTTCAGTTTGTTCCATCTTGGATCAGTGAGTGCCTCTTCATATTGGCTTCTGACTTCTTTTGACATTACTGCAGTAGTCATTGATTGGTGTTTCTTGCTTTCTAGTATAAGATGTTCCAGACTTGTCTTGTACATTTCCTGCCCTTTAGCCAAAGGGCTGTGGATCTTTTTTTTTTTTTTTTTTTTTTTTTTAGTGTATTTTTGAGACACAGCGTGAACAGGGGAGGGGCAGAGAGAGAGACACAGAATCTGAGCTGGCAGCACAGAGCCCATCGTGGGGCTCGAACTCACAGACTGTGAGATCATGACCTGAGCTGAAGTCAGACGCTTAACTGACTGAGCCACCCAGGTGCCCCTGAACTGTGAATCTTTTCAGTGACCACATTATTGACTCCTTCATTGGTAAATGAGGAAACTGAAGGCTAAAGAAGTAGAGTTATTGAACCAGGGTCACACAGGTTTAGCAGCATAATCTGGCCTAGAACCCTAGCCTGCTGGCTCTTAGCTGTATACCATGGCCATTTCCTGTCTTGTTTCCTGTACCTAGTTTTTAGGACTGATGGTTTAACTGCATTTGAGCTCCTACTCTAGGTTGTCAGGGGAAGATAGGTTTTGTGGGTCATCATTGGAGGTACAATCAAATCTCATTAATTTGGACTAATTGGAGTAAATCCTAGTGAGAGTGTTGTGTGTTGTTTTTCTTTAGGTGCAGCTGTTACTTTGAGTAGCTGAAACTAGGCCAATAGTGTTACCAGGTTATTTTGGTAGGTAGAGGTCCCTGTACCTGGTTTAATGAATAGCTGAGAATGATGTGCAATTTAACTTTAATTGTATGTAAATTAGACTCCTGAAATGCTTAAAAACAGCTCATTAAACATTTCTCCCTGCAATCTTATTTATACTGTTTTCTTACCCAGTCTTTTCTTTATTAGAGTGCAGAGGTAAACTTTATTTCAGGTGTGAATTTATCTCAAGTTACAAATGTGTGGAGTCTATATTAATAAAGGATTGCCATAAGTTCAGAAAATTTTACAAAGAATATTGAGAAAGTGCAGAGGAAGAACATCTGAAAGTCAGACATCTGGCAGTTTCAGCCAACCAGAACATAACTCCTTGTATTTAAAAGTAAGCTAAAAGTGCTTTTGAGTGGCAAAGAGCTTTCAGAAAGCTTGTTCATTTTACCTCAAAAGTAGCATCACCCTAGGGCCTCACTCAGAGATAATTGTGTATGTTGAAGGACAGAGGATCCAGGTGTGTGAGGGCTGGCTATGTTGCCTCTTGGTTCTGTGGCCCAAAGTAAGTCACTTGACCTCTCTGAGCCTTAGTTTATTCATCTATAATGAGGTAATTAAATTGGGAGTGTTCTTTTTACATTACAGATTTCTTGTGAGATTCAAATCAGCTATTTAACTGATATAGCAGATATTTATTGAATTAATGAGAGATGATATGAAAATGCTTTTTCAGCTAGAAGTTTTATATGACCATAAGCATTATTAGAATAATATAGAATAGAGGTACTAATACATACTAATGATCAGAAGCATGACAGCAGAAGGAGGAGATTCAAGATGTCTGTCCAGAACTTTAGCCATTTTACTACTGAGGCATATAGCCCTCACACCTCAGGAGCCTCTGACAGCATCATGGTTTCATAGCATAGTACCACCGCTAATGTGAAGGCCCTGAGTTACCAAGAAAAGGTTAAATTATATTTAGTATATTCTGTTTAGGAAATACTGGATATGCACAGTATATTTTATAGAGTTTTTCATTAAAATGACTTTAGAAAGTATGGTGTTTAAAGAGTTATTTTTATTTCTAGGGCACCTGGGTGGCTTGGTTGGTTAAGTGTCTGACTCTGGCTATGATCTTGTGGTTTGTGGGTTCGAGCCCTGCATTGGGCTCCACACTGTGCAGAGCCTGCTTGGAGTTCTCTCTCTCTCTTGCTGCCCACCCCCTCTCTCAAAATAAATAAATTAAAATCTGAAGATATCTTCATTAAAAAAGAGTTATTGGGGCACCTGGGTGGCGCAGTCCATTAAGCGACTTCAGCTAATCAGGTAATGATCTCACGGTCCATGAGTTCAAGCCCCACATCAGGTTCTATGCTGACAGCTCAGAGCCTGGAGCTTGCTTCAGATTCTGTCTCCCTCTCTCTCTCTGCCCCTCCCCTGTGCTCTCTTGCTGTCTCTCTGGGTAAATAAACATTAGAAAAGAGAGAGAGAGAGAGTTATTTCTATTATCTGGCATAATTCTACCTTATGTAGAGTCTGCCATTCCCTAAAAGCAGCTAACACCTGTACTGAATGCCAGCGACTGTTTTAAAGTCTTTGTATATATTTACTCCTTCATTTCTTCCAATACTCCCATGAGGTAGGTCATATTATCTACCATTTTACATATGGGAAAACTGATATACAAAGAGATTAGGAAACCTGCCCACGATTCTGGATAGAGATCCTGGGTTGAGGGGAAAAAAATTCCTATAAAGAGCATTATTGGGACAACATTTTCTAAAACTTAGGTATTGGAGCACCTAGCTGGCTCAGTTGATAGAATGTGTGATTCTTGATCTCAGGATTGTGAGTTCGAGTCCCATTTTGGGTGTAGAGATTACATTAAAAAATATTTTAAAAAATAAAATAAAATTTAGATATGGATTTTATGTTAAATAACAATGTATCATTGTTAAATTTCCTTTTTTTGTTTTATTTATTTAGAGAGCGTGAGCAGGGAAGGGGCAGAGAGAAAGGATCTATGCTGTCAGCGCAGAACCTGTTGAGGGACTTGATCCCACGAACTGTGAGATCATGACCTGAGCTGAAATCAAGAGTCAGACATTTAGCCAACTAAGCTATTAAGGCGCCCCTGTCCTTTTTTTTTTTTTTTTTTATAAAGATTTACTTCTTTAAGTAATCTCTATACCATACGTGGGGCTTGAACTCCCAACTCCAAGAGCCACACGTTCTACCAACCAAGCCAGACAAGCGCCCCTCAATTGTTAAATTTCCTAATGGGATATTTGTATGATAGTTTGCTATTAGATGACTCCCTGAAGTATTTAGAGATAGGGGCTACCATGTCTGCAACCTATTGTCAAATGATTTTAAAAATTAGTCATAAGTTAGAGAGTGTGAGTGTGGGAGAGGGTGTGGAGGGAGAAAGAGAGAGAGAGAGGGAAATGAATGTGGTAAAATGTTAATAATTGGTGAACCTAGGTGGAGTGCATAAGTGAGTCCTTTGTACTATTCTTGCAACTTTTCCCCAAGATTGAAATTATTTCAAAATAAAAAGGAAAACAAAAAAATGTAATGAGGTCACACAACTGAAGAGTTTATGTAGGAGGACTGAGATTTGAACTCAAGCCATTTGGTTCCAGTCCACTGTGGGTTTTTTTGTTTTATTTTAATTTTTTAAAAATGTTTGTTTATTTTTGAGAGAGAGAAGGAGTGTGAGTGGGGGAGGGTCAGAGAGAGAGGGAGACCCAGAACCTGAAGCAAGCTCCAGGCTCTGAGCTGTCAGCACAGAGCCCAACACAGGGCTTGAACTCATGAACTGCAAGATCATGACCTGAGCCTAAGTTGGGTGCTCAACCGGCTGAGCCACCCAGGGGCCCCACCAGTCCACTGGGTTTTTAATCACACTACTATTGTATTGTTCCATTCATAGCGCTAGATGAAAGAAATAAATCTGTACTGAATTTTAGTTGGGACTATGATTGGATCCTGAACCTTGAGCCATTTTAGCAGCCCTACCTCCTGGTTTCTCAAGGATAGGGTGATCATATAACTTATTGTATAAACCAGTTCACTTTTAAAAGTATGAGGGAATATACTATTAATAATTACTGTGGGACAATTGATGCAAACCAAGAAGAGTGGACAGCCTAAAAGGATACTACTTGGCAGATACCAATTTTAACAAATGTGACAAGACATGATAATTGCTTCATTATAATTGAATTTTGTTTGCCATAGATTCTAGTTTACACAATACAGACATGTTTTTCTCCTGCCAGCAAACCTCGGGCTTTCACCTGATGCATTTTCATATTTTCTCCTCTTGATTTTGCTAATTCTTCTGCTTCCTTCCAGACCACTTGGGAAATATTCGTTGTCAAACCCCATTTCCTCCAAGACTGAAAAATACCAACAAGAATTTCTGTAACAGTTGTCCAGTTTTTTAAAATATTGGCATTTAATCCATAAATCTCCAAACATCTTTATTAACATGATTTCTACAAGGAGAGGAGCTGGTAAAATGCATCTGTATTGCTAGATTGGCAGAGAAGTATTGCTGTTGTCAACTTCCCATAGATATTTGGAAAAACCTTATTGTATGGTGCTGGAGGCTGTGTTAATGTTAGTTAAGGAGGATTATACCAGTGTAGAATCAAAGGCAGATATACTGTCTCATTGATCTGTTGCCCAGGTAGTGTTCATTCCCATTTTTCTAATCATACTTATTTTCAATTTCGTTGCCCTGGAGCTCTGTCCAATTAAAGATGTTGACCTTCACTAATACAGGACTAGTATTTTTTGGTCAATCTCTAAACAGGCTTTCAAAATTATTATACTGTGATCTGCTCTGGATTTTATTTATTTACTTTACAGTTTATTTATTTTTAGGGGTGCCTGGGTGGCTCAGTCACTTGAGCATCTGACTCTTGGTTTCGACTCAGATCATAATCTCGCAGTTTCGGGAGTTTGAGCCCCACATCGGGCTCTGTGCTGACAGTGCAGAGCCTGCTTGGGCTCTCTTTCTGCCTCTCTTTTCTCCCTCTCTTTCTGCCTCTACCTCACTCACGCTTTCTCTGTCTCTCTCAAAATAAATGAATAAAAAGTTAAAAAAAAACTTTAAAAATTTTATTTATTTTTAGAGAGAGAGAGAGAGCACATGTGTGGGAGAGGGGCAGAGAGAGAGGGAGAGAGAGAATCCCAAGCAGGCTCTGAATGAAATCAAGAGTCAGACCCTTAATGGATTAAGCCACTGAGGGGCCCCTGCACTGGATTTTAAAGATCACAGTATCTTTTGGCTCCTCCTTCTTCATATAGAATGTATTTAACCAAGTATAGCTCCACTAGAACAGGAGAGGGTGAGATAGAGCAAGGATGCTGAAATTTAAATCAGATAGTTTTCCTTCCAGTTAGCTACTGTGGCATAAGGTTTGGGGAAGGAGTAGATAAAACAAATGATTAGCATAATTTTTTTAAGCCACTAAAGTGCCTTTTTTTCTTATATCACAAAATGTGCTTTTATAGTAACAATAGTCTTAATAATAATTACACTTTTATTTTTAAAAATAATGTGGATGTATAAGTTCAAAGCTGTTAAATTTCTTCTGATGGATTTTTCTTTAAATTCAGTGAATTGCTATATTTAAAGGGATAGTTTTTTTTTTGCATCTAATTTAATGATTGAGTGGCCTCTGAAACCAGCTTTTACTTAATTTAAAAGAGGCTTTCTTTTTCTTTCTTTCTTTTTTTTTTTTTTATGCACACTGTCAGTGCAGAGCCTGATGCAGGGCTCAATCTCCTGAACCATGAGATCATGACCTGAGCTGAAACCAAGAGTTGGACACTGACTGAGCCATCCAGGTGCTCCAAAGAGCCTTTATTTTAAAGATATCTGCAAGTGTCATTCTGATCAACCATGCATTAATCAAAATCAACTTATTAATTGTTTTAGACATTAATTTTTGAGAGAGAGAGAGAGAGAGAAAGACCGTGAGTGGGGAGGGGCAGAGAGAGAGGGAGACACAGAATCAGAAGCTGGCTCCAGGCTCTGAGCTGTCAGCATAGAGCCTGACCTGGGGGCTTGAATTCACAGACTGCGAGATCATGACCTGAACTGAAGTCAGACACTTAACTGACAGCCACCCAGGTGCCCCCAAAATCAGCTTATTAAAATATTAACTTGATTTATCAATTTTGTATTTGATATAGGAAATCAAACCTTGTGTCCAAAAGAAGGCTCTATTCTTGGAATACAGAGATACACGAAAATGTTGAAATATTGTGGAATCTCAAATCTTTATGTCATGGATCTTTATCTCTGCCATTATTCCATTCATCTAGCCATTTTGTTCTAATGATAATAATATTTGCCACTCAACTTAAGGAATACTGTGAATACTATCTTGGTTTATTTCAAAATTTAGATAAAATGGGCAAATTCCTAGGAAAAGATAACAAGATGACTCATGAAAAAATTGAAAACCTTTAACTATTAAATAAATTGAAATTATAGTTATTTTCAGAAAACACCACACCCAGATGAAATTCTGAAATACAGCCTGAGTTTTTTTTTTTCATGTTTTTATTTAAATTCCAGTTAGTTAACATGCAGTATAATACTAGTTTCAGGGGCTCCTGGGTGGCGCAGTCGGTTAAGCGTCCGACTTCAGCCAGGTCACGATCTCGCGGTCTGTGAGTTCGAGCCCTGCGTCAGGCTCTGGGCTGATGGCTCAGAGCCTGGAGCCTGTTTCCGATTCTGTGTCTCCCTCTCTCTCTGCCCCTCCCCCGTTCATGCTCTGTCTCTCTCTGTCCCAAAAATAAATAAAAAAAAAACGTTGAAAAAAAAATAAAATAAAATAAATAATAGTAATACTAGTTTCAGTGATTCATCACTTAACATACAACACCCAATGCTCATCCCTACAAGTGCCCTCCTTAACCCAGTACCCATTTAACCCATTTCCCGTCACCCTGCCCACCTCCCATCCAGCAATCCTCAGTGTATTCTCTATAGTTAAGAGTCTGGGGGCACCTGGATGGCTCAGTCAGTTAAGTGTCTGACACTTGATTTCAGCTTAGGTCATGATTTCAGGGTTGTGAAATCGAGCCCTGCATAGGGCTCCTTACTGGGCATGGAGCCTGCTTGAGATTCTCGCCCTCTCCTTCTACCATGCTCTTTCTAAATAAATAATAAATAAATAAGTAAAAAATAAATAAAAATAAATAAGGCACCTGAGTGGCTTAGTTGGTTAAGCATCTGACTGTTGATTTCGGCTCATGTCATAATCTCGTGGTTTGTGAGATTGAGCCCTACGTTGGGATCCTCTCTCTCCTCTCTCAAAAATAAATAAATTTTAAAAAAATAAATTAAAAAATTAAAATTTAAAAAAATTTTATAAATTTTGAAAAAAAGTGTTTCCAGCTTAAGGTTTTAGAGTCATCTATAAATTTCACTTTTCCGTGCTATTGGAAGCCACCATTAAGAAGGTGACTGTATGGTTTACAATTTCATTTCCTGGGACCTAATTGTCACAATTTATTTTTCATTAGCTCTCACTCCCTTTCTCCTCTCTTGCCTTTTCTCTCATTTTTTCTTCATAGTCAGCAAGAGTCAGAAAGGGTCTTTCCATTGTTTAGATACTTATTTTCTCAGTAAATTCTGCTCATCTTTCTATACTTATCCAGTATTTTATGGGGGATTGATGGGTGACAGAAGTGCTGCTTATTAGCACCTCAGGTTTTAAAAGATGGTAACTTTCCCTCAAAGAGCTCACAGTCTATCCCTGTTACAAGTGCAATGTGGGATATGTGGTATAATAGAGTGCTGTTGAAACAGAGGGCTTGATTAATTCTTCCTAGGGAACAGGGTCACAATAGCTTTGTGGAAGCAATTCATTTGAACTGAGCAGGGAAGGATTAATAAAATTTCAAGAAGCATAGGGGAAAAAAAAAAAAACAGATAAAAAGTGGGTATTCCCGGAAGCAGGAAATGTCTTGAATGATCACAGAGGCATGAGAGTGCAGGAGGGCATCTGTGGTGAACAGTGGCTGAAGTGTAGTGCACTAGAAAGGTGTGGCCAGAAAGGAAACTAAAGAAGTACATTGATGGCAGATACTGAAGGGTTTTAAGTATCACATATTTGCCCTGATCATTCCCTCTCAGATTTTCTCAGTCTCAGTCCTTCTAAAATCCCTAATTCACCTTCAGTTCTCAGATGAAAAATTTCAGGTGTGCCTCTGTGTCAGTATGGCTGAGATTTGGTCATACAGTTTTACCCTGGTGCTGAAAGACACCAGTCTTTATCTGGTTAATTACTGGGAGGCAGGGGCGCCTGGGTGGCGCAGTCGGTTAAGCGTCCGACTTCAGCTCAGGTCACGATCTCGCGATCTCGCGGTCCGTGAGTTCGAGCCCCGCATCGGGCTCTGGGCTGATGGCTCAGAGCCTGGAGCCTGTTTCCGATTCTGTGTCTCCCTCTCTCTCTGCCCCTCCCCCGTTCATGCTCTGTCTCTCTCTGTCCCAAAAATAAATAAACATTGAAAAAAAAATTTTTTTAATTACTGGGAGGCAGCATTCTGAATGACCTACAGCCATTTTAGGCTTTCAGAGAAGATAATTTCGGTGTTTTGGAAAAATAAAAAGTAGCTCCTTCCTATCAAAAGGGTTGGGAATGTTCAGCTTCATTAGCAGTCATCAGGGCAATGCAAATCAAAACTACAGTGACACATTCTTTTATGTCCATCAGATTGGCAAAAATTAAAATCTGACCAAATATGTTGGCAAGGATATATGAAGCAACCAGAACCCAGCAAACAGAAGTGTAAACCCATTTTGGAACACAATTTGGCATTATCTCATGATTGAAGATTTTCATACTCCATGACCCAGCAGTTCCACTCCTAGGTGTCTACCCTTAACAACCTTATACATGTGTACAAGGAGACATACAAAAATGTCCATAGCAACTTCGTTGGCAATAGCAAAAACATAAGCATTCCAAACTGGGAAAAATCCCAGTATCTATCAACTTTAGATTGAATAAATAAATCATGGTATAGCCATATAATATAATACCATGTAACAGTAGAAATGACTAAATTGCAGCCATTGCAACATGAATGAATCCCAACAAATAGTAGAGTGAAAAGTTGCAGAAAAATGTGCATTAGATTCATGTGAAGTACAGAAACATGTGAAACTAAACTATAATGGTTTGGGATACAGATATGATAAAACTGTAAAGAAAAATAAGGGAATAGTGAACACATTTCTGGATAGTGTCATCAGAGTGAAAGGGAAGGAGATAGGTTTGGGGAGAGGCATGTAGGGGACTTTAAAGCTAATGGTGATATTCTTTTTTTTTTTTTTTTTAAGTTTATTTTTAGAGAGAGTGTGCACAGGTACTTGTGGGGGAGGGGTAGAGAGAGAATCCCAAGCTGTCAGTGCAGAGCTCCCAGAGCTCGAAATGGTGCTTGGTCTTAGGAATGGTGAGATCATGACCTGAGCCGAAATCAAGAGTCAGACGCTCAACCCACTGAGCTACCCATGTGCCCCTAATGGTGATATTCTTAAACTAGGTGGTAGGCAGGCACACTGATGTTTGCTAAATCACAATTCTTTTTTTTTTTTTTTTTTAAGTTTGTTTATGTAATCTCTACATCCAGCGTGGGGCTTGAATTCATGGCCTTGAGACCAAGTCACGTGCTCTACCAAAAGAGCAAGGCAGGTGCCCTCTCACGATTCTTTATTGCCTTACACGTATTTCTAAAAATTTTTGTATCTGTAAATTGTAAAGCATTAAGGTAAGGTTGATGATACTGAATCTAGTCCAGTGTTCCCCCCCTGGTAATACTTTTACAAACACATTTTTCAGAATGTAAAAACTGAGGCCCAGAGAGACTAAATAATTTAATTGTTCAAGAGGGAAAGCTTATCAGTGACAGCCTGGCCTCAAACTCTGTACAGAGTATTTTCTGTCATCTGTTGTAACTCTCCCATTATGTAGATTCTCTCCATCAATTAGAAGCGCTTCCACTTGGAATACTGCCTCAGTCTTTCACCCTCTCATGTAGTACGTTCTCCACACTGCTGCCAGAGAGAGCTTTCTAAATGCAAATCCCATCATGTCACTCTCTAGTCTCAATCTTAAATAGTTCCCAGTAGCCTTCAGCACACTCCCAAGTGCTATAGTGCAGCATACAAGGATCTCTGTGCCTCAGCTTCTATCTACCTTATTAGCCTTATCGCTCATGACTTCTTGTACTTCAGCCACACCAAGCTATTTGCTGCTCTTGGAACATTGTTTGCCTCTGCACACACTGCTCCCTTCATCTGAAACTTCTCTAAACTTTTTTTTGTCCTTTAAGACACCCTTTCTTAACTACGTCTGCCCGCAGTCTGAGATGGATGCCTCCACAACATCTTGTGTAGTCATACTTATGAAAAGAGTAATTTTGTCCCCTTCAGTAGCTTTTGAGCTTCCTGAGGGCAGGGACATTGTTGAATTTATCCCCAGTGTGTGGCACAGCGCTCAGTACCTAAGGTTCATTGAAGGAAGGAGGGAGGGAGGGAGGGAGGGAGGAAGGAAGGGAGGAAGGAAGGAAAGAAGTGCTCAGTACATAAGGCTCATTGAAAGAGAGGGAGAGAAAGAAAAAAGGGAAAGAAGAAAGGAAAAAGGAAAAGTGGATATCAGTTTATACAAATCTCATATATGGTTAGAAGCTGTCATATGTTTGCCAGATTCTCACTATCTGTATCTGTATTTATAATGGTAGGAAGGAAGGGAAAGAAAGAAAGGCAGGCAGGTTGGCCGGTGGCAGGGTCAGTTGGTGGGGACAAAGTATTGGTGCTGGGGGAGGGGGGCAAAAAGCTGATTTGGTGGGGAAAGAAAAGGTTCAGAGGCTTATTAATGTTTTAGGCCACGTGCCTGGAGATTTTAATGACAGCCTGGATTTCTTTCAAGTTTTTAAAATGTGCTGATTTTCATGACTTACCCTATTCTGACCTTCCTTAGCCTTTTTAGAAATGTGTCTCCTTTGGCTGATAACTCTTAATCATTTCTCTCTTTACATTAGAAGATAAGAACTTTGAGGTGCATGAATAAAAGGGAGGTGGCAGATAGCTTGTGTTGGTTGGGATGGCCTTGGTTGTTTTTTTGTAATTAAAAAAATTTTTTTTAAATTTTTTTTTTAATTTTTAATGTCTCACTCTGCTATATACAGATTAGACCTCTAATCATTTCCTAGGGTTTGTAGAGTATGTATAGATCCTGTCTTGTGATCTGATGAGTTACTAGGAATCTTAATTCTAAAACAAAGGTTGGGGCGCCTGGGTGGCTCAGTTGGTTAAGCGTCCGACTTCAGCTCAGGTCATGATCTCACACTCTGTGAGTTCGAGCCCTGCATCGGGCTCTGTGCTGACAGCTCAGAGCCTGGAGCCTGCTTCAGATTCTGTGTCTCCCCCTCTCTCTGCCCCTCCCCTGCACATGCTCTGTCTCTCTCTGTCTCAAAAATAAAAACACTAAAAAAAATTTTAAAAAATAAGTAAATAAAACAAAGGTCGAGCTTGGGCTATTCAGATTGAGTTCTCTTCCCTCAGAAAGCAGTACTATTAAGACTGAATGTCCAGACACCCTCCCTATCCTCACCTTCATAATGGCCAGAGCACAAGAACCACTAACTGTGGCTTCATTCGTTTGATTAATATTGAAGTTTGTTTGGTTTTTTTGTTTACTTAAATTTATTTCAATTCAAGTTAGTTAAGTTTATTTTGAGAGAGAGCGAGTATGAGCAAGGGAGGGGCAGAGAGAGACCTAAGCAGGCTCCATCCACACTGTCAGCACAGAGCCCAGTGT
Source organism: Lynx canadensis (assembly GCF_007474595.2). Taxonomy (NCBI): domain Eukaryota; kingdom Metazoa; phylum Chordata; class Mammalia; order Carnivora; family Felidae; genus Lynx; species Lynx canadensis. The sequence continues at coordinate 20,312,529 of NC_044310.1, read as the reverse complement.
GGGACTCAGTCCCACAAACCGTGAGATCATGATTTGAGCTGAAACCAAGAGTCGGACGCTTAACCAGCTGAGCCACCCGGGTGCCCCTCATTTGATTAATATTTATTGAGCATATTCTCTGTACCTAGCATGGTGATAGGCACTAGGATCAGAGATGATTGATCACTAGCCTTAAAGTATTTGCAGTCTAGTGGGAGAGCAAGTAAGAAAATCAGTCATTTTAATGCAGTGTGATGGGATAGGCATGCACAGGGTGTTACGGGAGTTTAAAGAATGTGTGGAGAGGGGCGTCAAGCTCCCCTGGGGCAAGGCATGTCAAGAGACATTTCACTTGAGCTCAATCTTGGAAGACCTTAGAAGTTGGTGAGGGTGTGGTGGGTGGTCAGATTTGAACAAAAGTATGGAGGCAAGGGAGAACATTATGTAATCAGGAGCCATGGGAGGGTCTGTGGGACTTCAGGGATGGGTATGTATGTATGAAGTTGTGATAGTAGTTGAGACTGAAGCCAATATAAAGGGACTATATTGTGAATGACATTTTCTACTTTCCTAAATAAAAGGAGTTATCAGAAGTGTTTTCATTCATCCAGTGTTAAAAGTTTAGTGTTTCTCTTACTATTGTCTCTTGAGCAACTGAGTTTTATTGTGTTTTATTTCTTTGATTTGTTTTTTTTTTTATGATATTTGAGTTTGGAGCCCTCTTGCTTTTTATGCTTTGAGTACCATCTAGTCAGACCCCACACTCAGGCATTGTGGAATGGTTGACGCATTGCTTTTAAGGCAGCTTGGAAGTAGGAGGATTTAAATGACCTTCAAAGACTAATGTCAGGCCCCCATGTCAATGTCATTGCAATTCATGCATGCATGGAGAGTAGGAAAGAGAACTTAATTATGGAGGAGGGGAATTGTAACCCTGCTTGAATGGGTAGTTGAAAGTCTTGGGCACGCCCCTTAGCCTCAAAAAAGGACTTTCTTACATTTGCTGCCAAAGAGGTCATAGGGAGAGCCCAAGATAAATACCATCCTCCTTCTGGGGTGTGTAAGTCAGTCTTATTCTTTCGCTTCCACAGGTGCAGAATAGGTTCACCAAATAATATTCTGATCTCCATTGAACAGAATTTGGCATCTTATTGTCCTTCTCCAGAAAATCAATCCCTTTAAAGCATTGAACGTGGCAATTTTAGGTCAGCAGGCATTTAAAGACACCTTTTTAAGTTTTAAGTGCTGGCCTAATAAGATATATTTTGTACAAAAATACCAGTGTTATCAAGATGAAACTTGAATCATTTAAATCCTGAAAGGGGCTAGGTTTTAGCTGCTGGTATACCTTTTACCTGTGAAATTCCTTGTTGTCTTGTAATGGTGCTGTCCTGGAAGACTGTGATCATCATCAGATATCAGGCTCCATTCCTTCTGCTAACCTTTGGTAACTGTTCAGAATTCATTACAGTGTTTGAGAATGAGGGAACCCACAATGACCCATGTGACTATCCTTTCAAACCATAAAATAGCTTTCCATAGTTAGCCTGGATGACAGCAGAAGCCAGCCTTATGTAGTCAGGAACTGCTCCAACCTGGCTCTAATCAATGACTGAAGGAGTTAGTCATAGTTACCCTCCTCCATTTCATTAATTTGTTTTGGGAAGTGGTATTAGTGAGGCAGAGTTGCATCTTTGGTTCATTAATATAGGGTCTAAACAGGAAAATCTATTTCAGTGAAATCCTTGAGACTTGCAGAAAACACAATGCTTCTTATACTTTTTTTTTTTTAAGATTTTATTTTAGTAAAAACATTTTTTTTAAAGATTTTATTTTTAAGTAATCCCTATGCCCACCGTGGGGCTTGAACTTCAAACTGTGAGATCAAGGGTTGCATGCTCTACCAATTGAGCCAACCAGGCACCCTGCTTGTTAGTACTTTATTATTTTATTTATTTATTTATTTATTTATTTATAACGTTTATTTATTTTTGAGACAGAGAGAGACAGAGCATGAATGGGGGAGGGTCAGAGAGAGGGAGACACAGAATCTGAAACAGGCTCCAAGCTCTGAGCTGTCAGCACAGAGCCCGACGTGGGGCTCGAACTCACGAACCGTGAGATCATGACCTGAGCCGAAGTCGGACGCTTAACCAACTGAGCCACCCAGGTGCCCCTTGTTAGTACTTTAAAGAGAGCTTTTCTTTTGCAGGGAAAGTGCTGTATATACACGGCCCTGGTTGTTATCTCTACAACATAAATATTCATATAGTTTTAAAGTTTAGAAAAAGTTCTGTGTTAATCTAAATCAAGTTTTACTTTTTCTATATACATAATTCATATCTTAAAATAACACTCACTGATAGATTTTGGTAAGATATAGAAAAACAAAACAAAGTATCATCTTCTTAATTCCTCTTCTGTGTAAGCCTTTTCCCTCCATTTTAATGGAGGTTTTTCAGAACACAGACCGTGGCAGAGCCCATTTTCAAAGCAGTTCATAGAGATTTAGCTTTGCAATTTATTTGCCCTTGGTCACCAAAAAAGAGTAGAAACCAAAGAACCAGATGGCTGCTGAGGGAAACTATTGTAACAGCAAACTTGAAGGGCTAGAGACCAGAGAGAAGGGAGAATGCTTGGGGTGGTCTTAGAGAGCTAAAATGGTAGTCACAGAATATAAATTAGGTAATGGAAAATTTAGGGTACTATACCAAAGTCATCCTTCTAACAAATTTTGGCCTGGAATTGTCTTTGTAAGTAAAGCTTTTGTGATTATTAGAATGACAGAATTCATCTCTTGGCTTTTTGTCCCAGAAGGCATTAGACCCTTTAACATGATTTATGGCAGACAAGAAATACCAGTTCAGTTAGGGCAGGTGGTATTTAATTACCCCTCTCTGTGGGAGTGGGGCTATTCTCACTAAAATTGTTTGTAGGTGAAATCACAACAAAGATCCATAAAGTACAGCTTTATATATTTTTAAAAAGAGACATCAGTTTCTTGCATTTTTCAAATGTCAAAGGTTAATTTAAAATATTAATGCTGAAAAGATTAATTTAAGATATTAAATCTACCAGGCAAGAATACATGTACATATTGTAATTACTTCCTTTTTACAATTAAAGTAATTGGATTATATTTAATGAGGTATTTACATTTAATAATTAAAAAAGACTTATCATTTCAGTATTCCCCATATGCAGAAAGAAATGGGGGAAAATTATATCACTTCTGATATAATTATCTTTACTTGGGCTAAAAAGGGAAAACAACCATGCTCTTTGGAAAAAGTCAGAAGAGTATTATTTTAAAAAATACATATATAGTTTAAGAATTACCCATGGGAATGTGTTTTGGTTCATTGTAAAAGAAGATGAAAGATGAGATGCTTAAAAAAAAAAAAGCCCCTGATGACAAGATTTGATGAGCCAAACAGTGCACAGAGAATGAAACTTAAAGTGATTTTCAGGGACCCTGCAGATAAAAGTAAGTCATCAGAAGTGATGGAACCCCAAATGCCTGGCTGTTTGAAAACAGGAGTTTGTTTGAAAAGCAGTAGCATCTAAGCATGTTATGTGAGGCTGGCACTTTAAATGAGCCAGTGTTTATGTTGTTTAAAGTGAAAGATGTGAAGCCCCTGAGCAGCTGGCTAAAATTGGGTGTAGAGAGGGAGAAAGCAGTATGTTATCCTCATTAACACCGTTTCAGTTCTAGGGTAAATATGTCAGGAAGGCTTTCTTGTGTTAGCATGCAGTCTTTTTTCAAGGGAGAAGAAACTAGTCTAGGGCTTCGTGGCACTTGTGTATGAGAATGAGAAATAGGAGCTTATTTGTATAATTTCTTGGTTTGTGTGTTTTTTTGGAAAGTCAGTGTGGAGTCATGGAATAAGCATAAACTTTTGACATAGATAGACCTGGGTTTAAAAGTTGACTGTGTGACTTTGATAAAGTTACAGAACTGCTCTTAGTTTTAGTTCTGTCATCTGTAAAATCAGAATGCTAAAACTTACTTCATAGAAGTGTTTTGAGTAGTAGAGATATATAAGAAAACGTGAATAAATACCAGCCATATTTTAGGCATTCAACACTTATTGAGCAGACACTATAGGATACAAAGAAGTTTTAAGAATCCCACCCTTAGCTGCTGTTGTTAGTACTACTTCTGTTAGGTTGAAAGGTATTTTGTTTTTCAGTTCCTGTACTCAGAGAATTGTACACTCCAAAAATCTGTACTACAACATAGAATGTAAAGACTGCCATCAAAGAGGTTCAGCATACCTCTTCGGCACTTTTGGAAAGGGAGAGATGACTTCAGACTAGAAGAGTCAAGGAAGGCTTCTTAGAAGTGGTGACATTTGCCTTGGGCCTTCAAGATGAAAGGATTTTTTTTTTTTTTTAAAGAAATGCCATGATCCAAGTAATAGTCCCTTTGAGACTATTTGTCTTTCAAAGTTTGTAAAGTGAAAAAACTGAATTGATTTTTGACTATGATTTGGAAGACTGATACTCTTTATCTTAATATTTAAAATTGTCATAATATAAACAGAGGCCATCTATTTCTTTCTCAGTATTTGTCTCTACACTCCCAAAGAGCCTGTCCCAGAAGGTAAGAGACCCACCTACTACTTGGCCTCCACTGAGACTGAAGAAAAGAGGATCAATTAGGAGAGCCTTTTGTGTAGTGTGCTCAATGCTGTTTAATTTGATTTGCTGTCCTTAAATTATTTCATTACCACCAGGTGGTGAGTCTAAACAAACTCTGCATTCCTTTGAATTAATAGTAATCAGAGCTATCAGTTACTGAGTACCTACTGGGTGTTAGACATCCCTCTAGAAGGCTCACATATGTTATCTCATTTTATCCTTAGAACCATCATATGAGGTAGATTTTATTTTTCCCATTTTACAGATGAGGCTTAGAGAGATTAACCAGCCCAAAGTCACATAATGAGTGGCTCAGGAAATCCTTGAATCTCTTGACTGAACATCCCTCTGAGTTCACCAAGCTGTATTGATTTTTGAAGGTGGTAGGCACCTATATGAGTATTAGCTGTAAGAAAAGAACTTTCTGGGGGCGCCCGGGTGGCTCAGTCAGTTGAGCAGCCGACTTTAGCTCAGGTCATGATCTTGCGGTCCGTGAGTTCGAGCCCCACGTCGGGCTCTGTGCTGACAGCTGAGAGCCTGGAGCCTGTTTCAGATTCTGTGTCTCCCTCTCTCTGACCCTCCCCTGTTCATGCTCTGTCTCTCCCTGTCTCAAAAATAAATAAAAACGTTAAAAAAAATTTTTAAAAAGAAAGAAAAGAACTTTCTGTCATTGTCCTCTGTTGTGATCATTCAAAAAATTAATTAAATATGTCATCCAAATATGTTCTATGCTTATGGTAATGATATTATACCTATTGGCAGTGCTTTCTTGTTTGTTTGATTTCGGGACACCTACTTTTCCTTGTTATTCCTAGAATTACTCTGTGTATGTACTTGAAGATAAATTGAAATTAATCAGACTTTAAGATTATAATACTTTATAATACCTCTTTATTATGGAGGTCCTTGCAAAACTAGAGTGGAAATCAACCCTGACCTAAACAGGAAGGACAGGGCTGTGATCCCTGTGAGAAGGGAAATAAAAGAGGTGAGCCCTGTGATTACCTGGCTTTCTGTCTAAATGTCTCTTCTTTTTTTTTTTCTTTTTAAATTTTTATTTAAATTCTAGTTAGTTAATATACAATGCAGTATTGGTTTCAGGAGTAGAATTTAGTGATCCATCACTTACATACAACACCCAGTGCTCATCATAACAAGTACCCTTCTTATTACCCATCAGCTATCTAGCCCATCCCCCACCCACCTCCCCTCCACTAACCCTCAATTTGTTCTCTATTGTTAAGAGTCTCTTGGGGCACCTGGGTGGCTCAGTCGGTTGAGCGTCCGACTTCGGCTCAGGTCATGATCTCGCAGTCTGTGAGTTCGAGCCCGCGTCGGGCTCTGCAGACAGCTCAGAGCCTGGAGCCTGCTTCGGATTCTGTGTCTCCCTCTCTCTCTCTGTCCCTCCCCCGCTCATGCCCTGTCTCTCTCTCTGGCAAAAATAAACATTAAAAAAAAATTTTTTTTTAAAAAGAGTCTCTTATGGTTTGTTTCCCTCTCTTTACCCCCCCTTCCCATATGTTCATCTGTTTTGTTTCTTAAATTCCACATATAAGTGAAATAATATGGTATTTATCTTTCTTTGATTTACTTCCTTTAGCATAATATACTCTAGCTCCATCCATGTCATTGCAAATGGCAAGATTTCATTCTTTTTGATGGCTAAGTAGTATTCCTGTGTGTGTGTGTGTGTGTGTGTGTGTGTGTGTGTGTGTATATGTATGTGCGCGCGCGCGCGTGCTTACACTGCACCTAGATGTCTCTTCTAACTATGGAGCAGGGTGGGGGATTCCAAGCAGAGCACACTGGTCTTGCTGAACTGAAGAGACATTATAGTTCAAGGGGAGCTGAAGCAACTGAAAGCAGTGTGGTTGAGTTCTGGAAAGGGGGAAGCTATGAAGAAGAACTGCTCTAGAAATCTCAGGGTCTTGGGGCGCCTGGGTGGCGCAGTCGGTTAAGCGTCCGACTTCAGCCAGGTCACGATCTCGCGGTCCGCGGGTTCGAGCCCCGTGTCGGGCTCTGGGCTGATGGCTCAGAGTCTGGAGCCTGTTTCTGATTCTGTGTCTCCCTCTCTCTCTGCCCCTCCCCCGTTCATGCTCTGTCTCTCTCTGTCCCAAAAATAAATAAAAAACGTTGAAAAAAAAAATTAAAAAAAAAAAATCTCAGGGTCTTATTGAATCTTTGCTGACCACACACATGACTGGGATCACACTGAGGGAGAATGGGGAAAGAGTGACCAGGAAGCTATGAGCAGGGAGGTGTTTGAGTTCCTACCAGCCAGAATAGAGAGCCCATGGTGCTCACTGGGAGCACCCAGTAGAGATTGCAGAGGGGCCACATCTTTGCACTGGGGTTAAAATACCCATAGAGTATAGGCTACCCTAGAGCCATCCTAACAAAGCTTTTTAAAAACAAGCCTTACAGGTACCCAACTGAACCAAAAGTAGCTTAACTACCTACCAGAATGAAGCCTGACACTTTTGAAACCAACATTGCTAGATAGTCAACATTGTAATAGCATAATGTCTAACATCCAGTCAGAAGTTACCATGTTTGGGGTGCCTGGGTGGCTCAGTTGGTTGGGCTTCTGACTTGATTTTGGCTCAGGTCATGATCTCACAGTTTATGGAATCGAGCCCCATGTTTGGCTCTGGCTCTGAGCTGTTGGTGTGGGGCCTGCTTGGGTTTCTTTCTCTCCCCTCTCTCTCCCTGCCCCCCCCCCACGCATCTCTCTAAACAAACAAACTAAACAAACAAACATACATTTAAAAAAAAGTCACCAGATTTACCAGGAAAATGTGGCCCATATCTAGGAGAAAAATCATTGAGTAGAAACAGTCAGAAATGGCAGAGATGATGGAATTAGCAAACAAGGATATTAAAATAGCTCTATGTTCAAGTATATAAAGGAAAATACGAACATACTGGTTAGGAGATAAATATTGTAGCCTTGCAAATAATTAGTGGAGTAAAGTTCCAATCTCTCATTTTTATTATCTTTGTTCTTCTATGGTGTTAATGATTTGGTGGAATTTGAATGTGCTTGTAGAAGTCTGAGTTCTAGAATCATAGCCTTTTAGGGTTGGAGAGAAATTTTAAAGGTCATTTTGTCTACCCTTTCATATTATAGAAAAAATAAATATATTTTATTGATTCTAAGATGCATGTTTCCCCACATTTTTATTTTTATTTAAATGTTTGTTTATTTAGAGAACAAGTTGGGGAGGGGCAGAGAGAGAAATTCCAAGTAGGCTCCACCCATCACACAAGGCTCAATCCTATGAACTGTGAGATCGAGACCTGAGCCAAAATCAAGAGTTGGGTGCTTAACCTGTGAGCCTTCCAGGTGCCCCTCCCCACATTTTAACATCTCTTGAACTTGAATCATGATACATCTCATAATCAATGGCATCTTAGATTTGATGAAATGTGGTAAAAAGCCCATTAGAATTGTAACTTTTCCATAAATTCTCAGTGGTAGAGTTCAAGACTTCTGCTTATATTACCCCCACTTGGAAAACCTTCCTCTTTTATTATTATTATTATTATTATTATTATTATTATTATGTTTTAGATATTTTTTATTTTTTTAATTTTAATTCAAGTATAGTTAACATACAGTGTTATGTTAGTTCCAGGTATACAATATAACGATCCAACAATTCTATACATTACTTAGTGTACATCATAAGTGTACCCCTCTTTATACTTTATATCCAAATCCTGCCTGTTTGATCCCTTCAAGTCACAGTGACTGTTTCATCCTTTCTGTTGTTATCATTGACTGCATCATTCATTTGATAACTGAACTTCTATTTATTTGCTGTATTGTTACTAAACTGGTTTTATCTGTCTCCTCACATTATAAGCTCCTGTAGTCAAGGAAGGGAATTTATACTTCCTTGTGTCTTTTAGTGTCTACTTGATAGATATTCATTGATTGATAAGGGTACTACTATAATTAGTTAAGTATTAATACAACCTGAAACTTATTAATAGTATTGTTTAAAGGTTGAGGGAACCACATATAAAACATTTTTTAATGTTTTTCTTTTTTTAGTGTTTATTTTTGGGAGAGAGCATGCATGCGTGTACACACACACACACACACACACACACACACGCATGAGCGGGGATAGGGGGCAAAGAGAGAGGGGGACAGAATGTCCAAAGCAGGCTCTGTGCTCTCAGTGCAAAGTCCAATGTGGGGCTCAAACCCACGAACCGTGAAAGCATGACCCGAGCTGAAGTCAGACACTCAAGTGACTGAGCCACCCAGGTGCCCCATGAAACATTTAGAACAGGGGTACCTGGGTGGCTCAGTTGGTTGAGCATTCAACTTCAGGTCAGGTCATGATTTCACGGTTTGTGAGTTCAAGCCCCACATCTGTGCTGAAAATGTGGGGCCTGTTTCAGATTCTCTCTCTCTCTCTCTCTCTCTCTCTCTCTCTCTCTCTCTCTTTTTCCTCTCTCTGCCTCTCCCCAACTCGTGCTTTATCTCTCTCTCAAAATAAATAAAAATAAACTTTAAAAAAAAGTTTAAAGTCACTACATCTTAAAAAAAAAACATTTAGAACAGTGCCTGGCACATAGTTAAATGCTAGATATGTGTGGAACTCGTACTTCCACTACTACTACTATGACTACAACAGAAATCACTATTTTTTTTAAAGTAAGCTCTGTGTCCAACATTATCATTGACTGGAGATCAAGAGTCACATGCTCTACTCGTCGAGTCAGCCAGGTACCCATCACTAGGACTATTACTATAATTGTTTGGTGCCAGGCACTGTGTTAAGCATTTTACACATGCATTATTTTATTTTTTGTCATAACAACCTTACAAACTAGGAATCATTATACTAATTTAACAGATTAGGAAACAGACTGAGAGATTATACTGCTTGCCAAGGTCCCAAAGCTAAAATTTGGCAGTTGGGAATTGAAACCCACACCTCTGCCTCTTACTGTCCATGCTCTTGCTACTCTACACCACTGCTTATTAGGTTTTGACGGCTTTGGTAACTGCTTAGTAAACTGAGGGTAGAAAAAAAAGAATGGGTACTTACTTTCCCTCTGTTCAAGGACTTTTCCTTATAAATCCCATATTTTGAGTGGTGAATAGACCTTGTGAGAGGAAGTAGATGTACAGCTGCCCTTTGCTGCTGACTCTTAGTTGCTGGCGGCTTGGCTATTAGTGACAGATGAGTGTGTGACACTTTTTCAGGAATGAATTCTTGTTACAGCTGGCAGAATAGAACAGTTGATATGGAATTGCAGTTTGCTCCATAATTCCACTTCCTGGTGTTCAGATGCGGTTGTCATTGCTAGGTCTCCCTCCTTACTTAAGTTGGTATATTAACAGTCACATCCAGGACTGCTGCTTCTGCCTGCTCCATGACCACACGGTGTGTTTGTACGTTGCCCTGAGCTGTCAGCAAAACATTTTGCTGAATCTCCTTTTTTGTTGTTGCTCTGCAACCTTTTTCCCCCTGGCCTTTCTCAGTTGTGTAAAGTCAGTTTCTTTTTTGGCCTTTCCATCCCAGAGAGAAGCTTGAAATATGAAGTGAGGCATCATAGGGATTAAAATGAATGGTTAGACAGCTGGCAGGATGAAATGAGACTCAGTGCCTGATGTGTGGTTTGGCTCTGAATATCTCCTTTCTCCCTCTTTTTCAAACCCACCTCTGTATCTAATCACCAGTGGTTGTGCCAGTGACCTGTCTATAGGGAGCTTAACCTAGTGCAATACTCACTGCTACTTGCAGGAACCAAGAAAGAAAGGTTGCACTTAGTCCCATCCACTTTATCTTTGAGTAAGATAGTAAAGTGGGATTTAGACATTCTTCCATAAAAACCAACTGTGTGTTCCCATAAGTAGCACATGCCCAGGTTTGGCTTACTCACAGGTACTCAAGCCTGGGTATTTGGAGAGGAATGCATTTTGTATCTACCCTCTTATCTCAGGTTTTTAGGCACCAGTAACTGGAGATCACTTTGTCATTGGCGAAAAATAAAAAAAAGGAAGCTCTTACAAGTGAAGAATACTTTGTTGGGGCTTGTGTGAGTTAGTGGCATATTTCTAGTAATCTTGTGAACTGATTTGTTGAGGTTTGATGCTTTGTTTTGTTTTGGTTTGTATGTTGGTGTTTGTTTTTCAGAGGAGCTTAGTTGTTTTTCATGCTAGACTCCTGTATGAATTCAATGCTGAATTAATGACTACAGCTGAAAGGAATCGGGTACTTGAGTACCTACAAATACCAGGGGTAAGATTTCTCCATTTCTAAGTAAAATCATTCATAATTTATATGTATTCAGTCAGTAGAAGTAAGCCCATTTAGATGGATGGATAGTTTGGCGTATTTCAAACCATTCCATTTTGATGAATTGGGTATTGCTAGAAATTGGCATTAGATTGGGAATGTGAAATGAATTTTGTGTTTGTAGCTGAAAGTCATCAGTGATAACATTGTAGACCTTGTATATTATAAGTGGATACATAACAGGGAACTTGGGCCAGGATGGAGATACAAGAAATATTTATGTGAATAAATCTTTTCTTTGGAGATCAGAATACTTTGCAAACAAAATCTCAGTTTTATATTAGCATCTTTTGAGATTTTTTTTTTTTTAGGGCAGCCCAAAGCTGAACTAGAAGGATGAATTGAAATTGTCCCCCCATTTGCCAGTCATCATTAGATTAAGAACTAGAATCCAGGGGTGCCTGGGTGGCTCAGTTGGTTGAGCATCTGACATCCGCTCAGGTCATGATCTTACAGTTCTTGAATTCAAGCCCCACATCGGGCTTGCTGCTCTCAGCACATAGTCCACTTCAGATCTTCTGTTATCTTCCCTTCCCTGCTTGCACTCTTTCTCACTCTATGTCTCTCAAAAATAAATAAAACATTAACAAAATTTAAGAACTAGAATCTAAGTTCCAGGTCTACTGTTTAAATGTATTTTCTTTTGGACAACCAGATGGACAACACTAAAAGAGCCTAATTTCCACCAATAAAGAAGCAGTTGTCTGTGGAATAGTTTATACTAGAAAAAAACAATTTTAGAGGTGAAGGTGATCCCCCAGTTTTAGCTTTAAGAGCAAAGCTATGATTAGAGCCTGAAAAGTAATAAAGGTAAGAACAAAAGGTGGTATTGCCCCCAAAGTGTAATAGCAATTTATGGAATTACCAGGTATGAATGGTCCTTGATAGATCAATAGTGTGCTCAAGGAGTAAAATACTGGAGTTTAGAAGTCCTGTTTCCTGGACCACTTGCCCAAAACCAAATCAGGACAAGAAGGAGCCTTAGGTTTATTGAATGTAGGTTCATCACCTTTGTCATTACTTTGGGAAATTGGAAACTTCTCCTGGTTTTGGATCACAGATAACTTTTTTGGTTCTCCCAGTCAGATACTTTCTCTGTCAACCAAAGGAGTTTCATTTCTGTCTTGCTATCTCTCTTGGACGTTAGTGACCTAAACTGATTTGTCAGTAATTCTTTGTGTTTAGAAAGAGTCTAGTTATATTTGTAGGTTCAGCCTCACCCAGTATTTCAACAGGAAGTGGGTGGATGCTTAAGTCTATAATGAGGCATTCTTCCTTGTGGTTGTTGCATAGTTGTGAGGACTGCTGTATGCAACAGTAAATTCATACTTCTTTAAACATTTTTGTAGACAGATTTAGATTACAGTAAGTCTGTGTATTGTCTATCATTTTGAAATCAAATGATTATTTGACTTTTTAATTGGGATTTTGAACCCCTGTGGAATGCAAGAAATTTGTCTCTTGAAAGAGGAAACTGGTCTACAAAGTAAAGCTCTTCTCATAGGCCCCGATCCACATTGCTGTTAACTGTAGAACAGTGGGAAATGCTGAAGTGAAAGCAGAAGTCCTAATTGTCACACATATAACATCCCCACATGTTCTCATCCCCTGCTACTGCTGATCAGCATTTTGGGGGTATGTTTCAAAGAGGAACTGCCTTGAGAAGCATTTCTGTTGTTATGGTTATTGCTATAGCTCAGATATACTTGTTTTGGGATGGAACCATAGAAATCTGCAGGTGTTGTCAGTGACCTTGGCTCTAAATGAAGCATTGTATATTTATTTATAATAAGTAGCTAGTAATAAATATTACTACCAGAATGAGCAGTAATTTGTCTTCTGTCCTGGTAATGACAGGAATTCAGAGTGGGGTAAAGATGAATGTGTCCTCTCTCATATGTAGCCTTCCTTTATGACCTTCTTCCACCCTCTGTCTTTTTCACCTCACCCTAATTCTGCTTCAGGGTGTTGGAATCAGAGTTGTGAGAGTGTAGGGTAGATGTCAAAGTCTCCTTTTGACTTTATACTGACCACATGTTATATATAAGTATTTTGTGATAACTTCTAATATATAGGCCTGTAGAATCTTACTGTTTGAAGGGACCTTAGAGAATACCTCATCCAGTCTTCATTTCAAAGCATGAATTCTGCCATGGTACTGACAGTCTAGACTGGTCCATATACTGCCAGGTCATGGCTAGGGAGGGATGCCTAAAGTCTTTTACTTGTTCTCAGACTCATTCTCAAGTCCCTTAAGCTGAAAATAGCCAGGAGTAAAGATGGGGTTGCTACTGAGTCTGGCTGCATGTCTGGAACTGTTCCAAAGCCAGTTTTTCCTTTGGACTTACTTGGATAGCCAACTCCCAGATCAGCCTGGGAGCCGCCCAGGATGTAAATAACTTAACCTTGGGGCTCTGTCTGAAACGTCCTTTGGACCATTCTATATCCTGCAGGTCCTGGTAACTAGATGAATCTAGATGTGGAGGAGGGTTTGATTCATAGCCATGACCCATCCCTCTCTACAGTTCTTAGAGTTAACCTGCTTCAGGCCTTGTGTTCAGAATGCAAGTCCATGTTGGCCAAGTAAGGAGGTTATAGCAACTTAGAAGCAAATCTAAAAATTTTAGAACTTCTTAAAAATCATCTAGCTTAGTCTCTTTATTTTGCAGATGAGGAAACTGAAGCCCAGAGTGAGAATTATATCTATCATCTTTGATTTAGAAGACATTGTAGAAGTCATCCAATCTGACCTCTCAACATCAACATCCTACAGTCTGGGAATGTCTCCTGCAACATTCCTGATAGCTGGTCATCCACAGGACTGTACTGGGAACTCATAACCTCTGAAGAGAACCCATTCTAATATAGGACTGCTCTAATTAAAAGGAGCTAACTAAACTGAAGTCTGTTTCTCTATAACTTTTATCTCCGCAGTGGTCAGTCCTCTCCTGTGTAACATCTCTCAAGGTGTAAGACCTTCTCAAACCCCATATTAGCAAATATCATTATAGCATATAATTCCCTAATCAAAGTAAAATATAACTGAAAAAGAACTTTGTTTGTTTGTTTTGCTGTTGTTGTTTTTGAGAGAGGGGGAATGTGTGTGAGCAATGGAAAGGGACAGAGGGAGAGTCTTAGGCAGGCTCCATACTCAGCGCAGAGCCCGACCCAGGGCTCAATCTCAGGACCCTGAGATCATGACCTGAACTGAAATCAAGTGTCAGACGCTTGGGGAGCCTGGGTGGCTGAGTCGGTTAAGTGTTGGACTTTGGCTTAGGTCATGATCTCGCAGTTTGTGAGTTCGAGCCTCACGTCGGGGTCTGTGCTGACAGCTCAGAACCTGGAGCCTGCTTCCGATTCTGTGTGTGTCTCTCTCTCTGCCCCTCCCTGTTCGCACTCTGTTGTGTCTCTCAAAAAAATAATAAAACGTTTAAAAAAAAAAAAAGTGTAAGACACTTAGCCCACTCAGCCACCCAGGTGCCCCAGAACTTTATTGATTCTGTGAAGACAGGTCATTCACTCTTTCATGGCTCCAAAACTTCTTTTGGCATCTAAGAACCACTACTTTCTTGGTTTTCTTCACTTTCTCTTTTTTTCTGTTACTGACACTAGCGTTTACTACCCCTTTTCATGATACTTTTAAAAAGAGACATACGTCTTATCACTTTGTGAGTATAACTGTACAAACCTATTGAGAGAGTAGCAAATAGGACTGAAGAGTTAGCCTTACCCCTACAACCTGTCCTCATTCATATTTGCTGGCTGTAGTGGGCCTCTCCATTTCTGTTGTCATTGTCTTAACCTGTGAAGAGTCCCAACTGATCTATTTATCTCCAGCCTTCTCCTGCCCAAATATAACTTCTTTGCTTCTGTTAGAATGACTTGTCTAAAATGCAAATTTGGCCATGTTACTTCCTTAATACAGTGGTTTCTCAACACCCAGTACTCCACAGATTTTCCACTAAATGACTACTGATGATAGAGGAGCCTTTCTCAACTGGATTTCCATGAGAGAATTAAACCCTAATGCCATTAGGCATCCATTGTATATAATGTATTAACTTTTTCTCCAATGCATCTGGAATGGTGCTAGTAGTTATGTACGGTCTTGAGGAGAATTGAGAAAATAGTCACTCTAATCATTTTCTTTGTTCTGTGGATCAGATGAGGAACTCAGTGTGAAAGAGTGGAGAGAGAGAGAATGTGTGTTCTTCAGGAGGTCCAGAAGCTTGGCTGGGAGCAACCTCTGGAGGAAAAAAACCTCAGTAAATTTCATTTAAGTCCAGGGTTTCGTCTTTACATTTGTTTCATCTTTACATTCATCTTTGCGTTCTACCACATAATATGTCTATAGTTGAAGGTGTTTAAAAATATTTATCAATGCATAAAGTTGATTTTACAGTAAGATTTTCCTAGGGTCCATGGACTACAAAATAACTACCTTTTTATTTAGCCTTGTAGTAGACATTTTATGTATGTTACATTACTTAATGTCTCCAGGAAAATTGCCCAAGATCACATAGCTAGTAAGGTTATCAGAGTCACGGTACTAACCCTAGTATGTTTGAATGGCACAACTTGAAGCTGAGTTGAGTCAAGAGCCTTGAGAGTCTTTGCCCATTTCTAAGTTTATCTTCACTGGAATGTAGGCTTTTTTTTTTTTTTCCTAACGAAGTTACTGTTGTGTTTCAGATCATGCATAATTCCATACTTCTTATGGTGAATATAACTAACTTAAAAAAATTTTTTTAAGGTTCTTGTTTATTTTTGAGACAGAGAGAGAAGGAGACAGTCCACGAGCAGGGGAGGGGCATAGAGAGAGGGAGACACAGAATTGGAAGCAGGCTCCATCCAGGCTCTAAGCTGTCAGCACAGAGCCCGACTCAGGGCTCGAACTCACGAGCCATGAGATCATGACCTGAAGTCAGACATCGAACTGACTGAGCCACCCAGGTGTGCCCCAGAATATAATTAACTTTGATTATCCAAAAGGAAAATGAACAGTGATTCAGGTAATTCCATATAACAGGGAATCTTGTTTCTCATTGGTGGTTCTGAAACATACTAAGTGGTTTTTTTTAGTAGCAGATTTACTTTTCTGTTTGTTTTGTCTTGATAGATATTGACATATTGTCATTTCTTGAGTACTGTCTGTGGTGTCTAAATGGGGTGTCTCTCCCAATCAGATGAGGGCCCCAAATGATCACTGATCGGGTGGAAGCTGATGGTGCAGGCAGTGACAAGAATTCACCCAAGGCAGAACAAAGGAGATAGAAGTTTATTGAATACACCATAGGGGAACAGTGGGGAGGACAGCCAGGGGAAGGCTGTCTGTAATGAGGTATAGAGGTATAGAGGCTGTTTTTAAAGAGGGAAGGTGAAGGAGGTATGGGGACATATGGAATTCTCCCATTTTTGGTAGCTGTGCCTAGTTACAAGTAGCCCATTGGTCATTTAGGGCCTACGGATATTTTGAGGGGGTTACCTGATGGGTCTGTCTGTATTCAACCAGGTGGTCACTGTGGCCCTGTTTCTGCATTCCATTGCTCAAGCCTGTTTGCCTAAAAGTGGCCTCTACACTCTCTAGCTGGTTGTGGGAACTGGTTTTTTTAGTGATAAGAAGCCATCTTGCTATTGGAAACTTGTATCCCCCCCCCCCCCCCCCGCCCCCCACCATATGACAGAGAGTTGACTCCATTTGTGTTCTGCTTACTCGAGGCCCTTGGGAAAGTATAAATTCTAAAGTACCAAGGTGTTACAAGAACCTCCTCCTGGCCCCCAGTTCTACATGTACCTAGCCATCTGGAATCCAGTTTCCATTAGGTGTCCAGAGAGAACATCTGGAATGCCTTGTCAGTGGCCACATTTGATGTACAATTTCAAGGGGATCTGGCTCCTTTAGCTCCTCTGAGAAGCTGGAACAAGTACTGAAATGATTGCTAATAGAGGGAGCCACAGTGGCTGTTTTCAATCATCTCTGGCTGTACCATCGAATTTGATTCTTCCAGAAAGCTTGAAATTTGAGAGTATAAGAGCATCCAGAGGATGGTGTACAGAGCCCTGTGAGGTTCTTTCATTTGCAACCTCCTGCCTCCTTTCTTGTTCTAAACTCTTTCACCAGTGAGTTACTAATGATTGCATCTTAGTACCTCTACACCATGTAGAGAAGAAGAGTTCAACTGGAAGGGAGAGTCCAGAGTTTGGATTAGAAAACCTGTTGAGTCAAAGGGGAATTTAGCAGAGGAATGGAATGAAAATTATTTCCTTAGACAGTAGACAAATATTCAGGAAACACCTCTGCACCCCAAAGATAGGCACAGCTGCCACACAGTGACTATTAAAGGGAGGTTCAGAGTTATGAGCAAACAGCTGATTCTCTTGGTTCTTGGGCTGTTGCTGTTGGTGACAGGAAATCTTGTTCCCCAAGCTGCTGGCTTCCTGTTTTATTTTTACTCTTAGTAGATCAGAATGTCCATAACAAGGAGCAGTCTGTTCCAAAGGGTTCTACTCCCCCTTTGAGCCTGAAGGGCTTTTTTTTTCCTTTTTCTTTTGGTCAGACAATATGTTGGTTCACTTTTAAGATTTGTGATACTTAGCTTTTTGTATTCACAATCAACTTTTTTTGGTGATGAGCTGGTGTTTTAAGATTTGATGTAAGTAAACCTGTTTTGCCTTTTTTTTTTCTTTTTAATTAAATGAAGAATTGGGAATACTGGGGACTTGGGTATGTTACCTTTATGCTTTACCTTTTCATTTGAAGTGAATTTGCATTTTCCCTAGCATGAAAACCATTAGGCTGTTTTAAATTTCTTTAGTTTCACGAGAAACAGGAACAGCCTGGTATGCCTTGGCTGTAGTCATACCCATTTTGTTGAGACTAAAACCTCCTCCTATCCTTGTAAAGCTAGGAATTTGGTAATCTAATTCTAAAACAATAGCTCAGCATGAACCTGAAGTGGTGGGGATTTCCTAGGGAAAGGGGCTCAGCTGACAGGATAAGAAACGGTAACTGGAAGGTTTCCGGATCTGCTCCAGACACTTCCTGCCGGCTCAAGAGCCTTTTGGCCCAGGTGTGTTGATCCGGATACGGATACGAATAGAGAGAAAGGGAGCTCTTGGGTAGATGAGAAAGGACTAGGGAATCTTATAGCACAGTTTGCTTTAGCATCATGTTTGACATATTGAACGTGTAAAATTTTCCTTGATATTCTTTAATTCTGTCAATTTACAGACTAAACTTTAGTAGTGTTAATAGACACTGGCAGCTAGCGTTTAGTTGTACATTAACAGTCATCCATCAGGGAAGAACTGGAGAAGTTATGTCCTGATGTAGATCAATGGAATTGCTATTGGCAACTTAATTTCCGTTGTGGAGATGATCAGATGACAGCAGCTCTTTTTTGATCCTTATAATTGATCATCTGGAATCTGATCTGTCCTGATTATGGATACACCAAGGATAGGATCTGTCCGTACTATCCAGGGCCTGCTGAATGGACTGTTTTCTGACCATGCCTCCTTGCCTCTGGAGACTCTTGTTGGTTGGAGCGTCGTTGTTATTTTAAGGTTTTTAGGTTTTTATGCTGCCTGTGTAACTCAGCCAGCAGTCACTAGTTCAGAATTTCTAAACTGATCCGGCAAGCCTTCTAATAGCAAACCTTAAAGATTGGGGCGGGGGGAGCTTAAAAAAGAAGAAATGATGGGGGAGAGATTTTTTTAAAGCTGTTTTAGATCAGAACAAGACAAAAGAAAAAAAAGACTCACACAGCCCTAGTGTGCCTGGAATTTGTGGTTGAGTAATACTTTCCTGTTATTTCTTTTTTAGGTTGTTTTTCATCATTCAGAACATTGCCTGAAGCAGGTCCACCATGCCGTTAGTAACGAGGAACATCGAGCCAAGGCACCTGTGCCGTCAGACGTTGCCTAGCGTTAGAAGCGAGCTGGAATGCGTGACCAACATCACCCTGGCAAATGTCATCCGACAGCTGGGCAGCCTGAGTGAGTGCCGCAGAGAGCCTGTGCTTTGCCCTCAGGGGTCGTTGGTGCTCTTTATTTAGTTTCCTTCTCCTCCCGTGCTCCTATTTCTCCCCCATCTGCCTTCCCTAGGTAATGCGAAAATGTATCCCTCCCCCTCTCCCCAAAGAGAGGTTCATTTTTGGTACAGAATTCTTCCCCTCAACCTTTTCTTCATCTACCACCACCCTCTAGGTTCCCTCCACCTCCCCCTCCACCTGCTTCAAAAGAAATCTGTGGGAAGGGTGGCAGGAAGGGCTGCAGCAGAAACTGCAGATGGAATGACAGAGCAGAATTCTCTGTGTGTAAAGTGGGAGGTTCACAGAGCAGTATCTTGGGTTGGGGAATGTGCCCATAATTGCACGAGCTGTTCAATGTAGCTGACTTTGTTGAAGCCTCAAATGTGCCAATAGTCTTTCTCTACCCTACACCCCCTCCCCCAACTTTTCTTCCCAAAGAGGAGTAAAGCAAACATGCACTCAGATTCTAGCTGACTTGTGTACCCCGGTACACATTTAATTGTGCTGCAAGCCCCCAGGTCCAAGTTCAGGGTGCAAATTACTTTTGCAGTCTCTAGGGTATTGGGAATTTTGCAAGCTGCATGAACACACAATGACACAAAGTGTAGCTGGAGCCATTCTTCTCTAGCAAGAAGACGGTTGTTAGCCCAGTCTGTTTTGGAGTTGAGGGAAAGCCAGCTCAATGATATTTTTGTTGTTGTTGTTGTTGTTGTTTTAATTGGCAAGAATGAATGAGACTGCCTAGGGTGGAGTACATGCATGGTTTGGATTTCATTGTGAATCAAGCTGACTTTGTTTGAAGCTGAGGTAGGGGAAGGGCAGACGCTTGGATAGGCTCTGCATTTGTCTTAGTGCCACTCCAGCTCCCATAAGAACCTTCGTCAAATTGCCATTTTAGTGATCTTCCTTAGCAAAGGCATCTTGGTATGAATTCTTTCAGACATTCACCCCTTCTATTGAATCACTACTACCCTTAGTGAAGGCAGTGGGGTATCAGGAAAGCCTACATTCCCCCAGATAGTAACAGGCCCTGCCTTTAAAACAGGGGCCTGAGGAGACAGAGTTCTGCGACCATATGATGTATGGGGTCTGAGATTCCTAAGCCTTTTCCTAGCTCCAGAGGCCATCTCTGTTGATCTAGGGCTTAGGGAAACCTGGATGGGGCGTCACGAAGAAACGAAACCCTGCCAGTGCCCGTCTTACACAAAGGAACATTGACAGCAGTGCAGTAGCAGTGCAGCTGACAAGGAACCACATGAAGGCTGTAGAGAGCCTCATTGCTTCTTAAAAGCATCATTTCTGCTTCTGTCACCCTGAGAAGGCCAAATGGGTGCAAGTCAATCACACACCGGTTCCTTCTCCATAGGACAAAGGACATCTAGCTAATGATGCTTCTTACTCTCACTCAGCAGGAGTTATGCTCTCTCTCAGGTGTTTTTCCAGGGTAGTGTTGATGGATGTCATTGCTCACTCTCTCACTTGTGATCAGACCACTCCCATCTTGAGGAAGCTGATCTGAGGGCCAGGATTGGTTTGTACCTACAGAAACAAGATTTCCTCACATTGTAGAGCTAACTGACCCTTTTTTTTTTTTTTTTTTATCCAATAAACATGTATTGAACATATTTTATGTGCCAGATGCTGAGGGAATAGAGTGATAATAAGAAATGGTCTCTGCCAGGGGCGCCTGCGTGGCTCAGTCAGTTGAGCGTCTGACTTCGGCTCAGGTCATGATCTCACGGTTCATGGGTTCAAGCCCCACATCGGGCTCTGTGCTGACAGCTCGGAGCCTGGAGCCTGCTTTGGATTCTGTGTCTTCTTCTCTCTCTGCCCCTCCCCTGCTCATGCTCTGTATCTCTCTGTCTCTCAAAAATAAATGTAAAAAATAAATTAAAGAAAAAAGGTCTCTGCTTTATAGGAGCTTATAATCTACCAGAGGAGACAGAAATAAATAATTTTTAAGGGGAGAGGGCGATGAGAGGGGAACTCACATTTGTTGATTGCCCACTTTATGCCAGGTTTTAATAGGATCTTGACATAGATGATCTCATTTAATCTATTCCGTGATCCTGTGAGGGTAGGTGGTGGTATTCCCATTTTTCAGGTGAAGAAATGAAAGCTCAGAAAAGTAACTTGCCTAGAGAGACAACAGCCAGTAAGAGGTAAAGTAAGATTTCCAAAGAATTTCTCTGCTGTGTCTCTGCCAACACCACCCTGGTTTAGACCTTCGTTAACTCTCACCTAAACTGTTCCCTTGGGGTGCCTGGGTGGCTCAGTGGGTTAAGTGTTTGACTTCGGCCCAGGTCATGATCTCACAGTTTGTAAGTTCAAGCCCCACGATAGGCTCTGTGCGGACAGTGCGGAGCCTGCTTGGGATTCTGTCTCCCTCTCTCTCTCTGCCCCACCCCTGCGTGCGTGCGCGCGCTCTCTCTCGCTCGCTCTCGCTCGCTCTCTCTCTCCCTTTCTCCCTTTCTCTCTCTAAATAAATAAAGTTAAAAAAAGAAATAGAGGCGCCTGGGTTACTTAGTCGGTTGGGCATCCGACTTTGGCTCAGGTCATGATCTCACGGCTCATGGGTTCGAGCCCTGCGGCCTGCTCTGCACTGACAGCTCAGAGCCTGGAGCCTGCTTGGAATTTTGTGTGTCTCTCTCTCTGCTCTTCCTCCACTTGTGCTTTGTCTCTCTCTCTCTCACAAATAAGCAAACATAATAAAAAATAATAAAATTAACTGTTGCCTTAGCCTCCCTCTGGCCTCCCTTTCTCTATCAGTCCTCTTAAATATATAAACCTAAAGATCTTACAAATCTTAAAACTTGTATCCCTGCCAGAGTGGTCTGCTCAAAATGCAAATTTCACTTTTTACTTTTATAATTCTGAATTATTTGACTTTTTAAAAGTTAAGTCTGTGTTAACTTTTGCAATTTAAAAGTTTTTTGTTTTTTGTTTTTTTAATGTCTGTTTATTTTGAGAGAGAGCAGAGAAAGGGCAGAGAAAGAGAATCCCAAACAGGCTCCACACTCATCACGAAGCCTAACACAGAGCTCCATCTCATGACCATGAGATCACGACCTGAGACGAAATCAAGAGTCAGATGTTTAACCATCTGAGCCACCCAGGTGCCCCAAAAGTGTTTTTAAAATAAGAGTACAAGGGTGCCTGGGTGGCTCAGTCGATTAAATGTCCAACTCTTGGTTTCGGCCTACGTCATGATCCCACAGATTATGATAATGAACCCTGAGCTGTTGAGATCGAGCCCTGAGGAATCTGCTTAAGATTCTCTCTCCCTCTCCCTATCCCCTTCCCTGCTCCCCTACTCGAATGAATGAATGAACAAAAAATAAATGTATACATACATACGTACGTACGTACATATGTACGTACATAAGAGTGCAAATGTTAGAAATCTCCCCTGTTCCTCACTGTGGAATTGTTTAAGTTTCTTGGCCTGGCATTCAAGACTTTTCAAGACCCGCCTTCCTTTCAAATCTCATTTTCTGCCATCCATCTCCCATTTTATAATCCTTTTATTTTTTATTTTATTAAAAATTTTTTTAATATTTATTTTTGAAGGAAAGAGAGAGCATGAGAAGGGGAGGAGCAGAGAGAAAAAGGGAGACACAAAATCAGAAGCAGACTCCAGGCTCTGAGCTGTCAGCACAGAGCAGGACGCAGGGCTTGAACTCACAAACCATGAGATCATGATCTGAACTGAAGTCGGACGCATGCCTAACCGACTGAGCCACCCAGGCACCCCTCCCATTTTATAATCTTTTTAAAAGATTTTTTTTTTTTAATGAGAAAGAAGGAAAAGAGGGGGGAAAAGGAAGGAAGAATGATTTATCACTTACTTATAGTATTTGTGAGAGAGACCATACTCTCATACTTGCATGCGATGCCCTTGCTGTTTCCTGCCTGGAGTACCCTCACCATCCTTGCAGCTGCTCTTGCAAGGCCTAGCTCAAGGATCTCTTCTAGGTTGGACTAAGTGCTCCTCTGAGCTGTATCATTACTTGCCACATTGTGTTGAAACTTTTCTGTATCTCTTATACTAAATTAAAAGTTCTCTGAAGGCAGAAATCATGTCTTGTTTATCCTTGAACCCCAATGTTTTATCTTGTGTAGAATCTGGCACCCAGTAGAAGCTCAGTAAATGTTTGTTGAATGATGTATGCCTGTGTTCTCTCCACCGTTCCATGCTGTCAGTGCACAGAGAACACAGGGAAGGAAGTAGTACTCTGTATGGGGATTCAGTGCATGGTGTGGGGGCATAGGGAGAGTTAGGGAATGCTTCTTAGAAGAGGGTAGATTCACACCAGGCCTCCAAAGATGATTAGTATTTCATCTAGCAGAGAGCAGCACAGGAATAAGTTCATATGTACTTCATAGTCATGACCTTGTCCTCGTGTGCTGTAGCCAGAAGTTCTTGGCCTAGTAGGCAAAGTGTGATTATGGTGTGGATAAGGCACAAAATTAAAAATTCCACAGCCTTGGATTGCTGCATGATAGCATATCCAGAATTTTTATTTTCCCTCAGTGCAAGGAGATTGGCATTTCACATACTATGTTGCCATATCTTAGGAGATATAGACACAGCCCAGCCAGCCTGCACTTTTGAATTAGTATCCTGACCACCTGGTAGAATGGAACCCCCACTTGGGTCATTAAGAAATCATGCTATGATACTGGGTTTTCTGAGCATACTGGGGCCATGCCCCTGGGGGCTCCAAGACTCCCACTCAGACTTCAACAAGAGCAACTTCACAGTTTTAAAAATCAGTTTTACCTGTTCATTTCCACATAGGCTTTCATTTGAAGAGTTCTGCTAAGGAAAAAAAAAATTAAAGACTGCTTCTGGATTCTTTTGCAAAATGTGTTTGATAACTATTATGAATGTCCTGATGTGACAGTGGGTGTATCTTGGTAATCTGAATGAAATTTAACTCTGAACAAGGCACTTTGGTTTTCTCATATATAAGTATCACACTTCTGTTTTCAGAGATTGGAGTAGTTTTTAGTACTTGAAGAATAGGGGCTATCATATTACTGACTGGAATTATATCTTAAATTCCTTGTAAGTGTAAAATAGGATATTTAGATACACTCTTGAAAGTCATCTGATGTGGTTGAGCAGTATAAGGGAGAATTTCGTTGTAACAACTTACATTTTTAGCTTGTTTAATCCTATGACAGTTTAGTAGGGTTGATACAGTTATCCCCATTTTACAGATGAGGAAACTGAGGCTGAGACATTGTGACTTGCTGAAGAGTACACAGGTATAAATAGAAAGAACTGAGACTTAAATCCGGACTTTTCTGATTGAAGTCTGCTGCTTTTTCCATACATCATCTTGTAGTTCTGAGTAGGCCCAGGGCCTGAGGGGATGATGTGACAGTGGGGAAACCTTCACACCACCTCACTCCCTCTTCAAACAGCATTCTCAACGTTAGCATGTTTATATGTTGGGGGTAAGATTTTATCTTGAAAATCACTGTGCCACATTCAGCCACTACTCACGTTACCACTACTCCCTTCACTGAGGAACAGAAAATCCTGGGTACTCTCTTGGTGACCTAAGGGTGGGTTGATTTGGGGTTTTCTTTTCCTCCAGAATAGCTCATTGGTTGACTGATTGATTGATTGATTGATTGATTGAGGTTTTGATTTGTTTGAACTAATCTCCATGCCCAAGATGGTCTTGAACTCATGACCCCGAGATCAAGAGTCGCATACTCTACCAACTAAGCCAGCCAGGTGCCCTGGTTAACAGATATTTTTGAGCCTGGTCTATTTTCCACACATAATGCTGCATGTTTCTCTGCTTTAGCTTTCCAATCAGTTTTCCATTACCTGGTTGAGCATGATGCAGTATGGTCTTTATAGGACTGTATTATGGACAGGGATCAGATAGGATCCTCTGCCAATTTGTGTTCTTTGAGCCCAGGAGCTTCCCATGGTTGTTTAAATCACAAAATCGTTCAGTGTGCAAAGACTTGTCCCTTCCTTGATTAGAAACTCCTTATCGACTAAATTTACCAGCAATTCAAAATATGCTGTTGATTGGTCTTATCCTTACTCTCCAGGTTACACGGGGAAGGTGAGCTGTAGTTAGTTCACCCTGAAGGTGCAGTTTTGGCCTTTTGACTAATATTTTTCCCCTCAAGTGTGGACTAAGCATACATGTAGTTTCAAAGCTAAGAATCAGAGCCTACTTAAAATAGTTCTCAATAGTTTTTTTGGTTGGGCACAGTGACTTCTGCCTACCTTCACCTTGCAAGTTAAGAAACTCAGATGATATATTTATTCATATGTACCACTTTTCATTCCTAGCAAGAATGTGCTTTGTGGCTTGGAATGACAATATGGAGGTAGTGTCAAATTGCTGTTCGGTTTCTTTGGCTGCAAATTCTCCTTGCATTCCAGGGTTGAAAGTACGAACTCTTTTCTTTTTCTAAAAAAATAAGATATTGCAGAAAGAGACCACTGGTATGTTGGTTTTCAGGGAGGGCTTGAAAGTTTCAGCTTTTCACTTCTTCCTTGAGATGTAAATTTGAAGGATTATAACCTAAAGCAAAGACTTCCAAAGTTGTATGTTATAAAACATAAGATAACCTTCTCACCCCTTAGAAGAAGTTATAAGTCTGTGCTGTGAATTGTTGATAAGTTCAAGGCCCCTCGAAGATACCACAACTCATCATGGTTGTTGAATGTACTTTGGAGGCTCCATTGAGGATGTAATTTCTTATTTTTCATGTTAATGGTAGACACCTACAAGGTCCTTGTAACTCCCAGTCTGTTTCCCAGAACCATTTTACAAGGTGCTTTTACCAAGCAGCAAGGGGGTAAGGGCTGTAGGCATATGTCTACATATTGTCTGCTCTTCCAGGATTAATTTTTTGTATTGCACCTTTTGGTATTATTCATCCTGCATTGAGTTCGTGACTGTTCAGAGTTTGCCAAGAAGACTATTAGAGAACATAAGCAGACTGCTCAAACTATGGAGGGCATCTCTCTATCTATCTATGAAGAGCAAGCATCTGCATGTAACCCAAACCATCTTAGGGGGTGTGTGCGTGTGTTGGGGAGGTGGGGAGTAAAATCTATAGTAGCCAGTTTTTCTAACCATTTATGTCATTTTTATGCACTAGTGACTTGGTTTCTTTGCTCTTTCAGGTAAATATGCAGAGGACATTGTTGGAGAGCTCTTTACTCAGGCAAATACCTTTGCCTCTCGGGTAAGCTCCCTTGCTGAGAGGGTCGACCGCCTACAAGTTAAAGTCACTCAGCTGGATCCCAAGGAAGAAGAAGGTAAGGAAGCTGAGCTCAGCATTTGCAGGCTTTGCCGAGCAGTTTCTTAGAGTTTTTTTTTTTTCCTGATTTATAAAAAAGTAAAGGGAAAAATCACAGAGACCTATGGAGTTCTGCTTTGAAATGACACAAGCCTGGGTGGTGTAAAGAAACCTTTTTAGCTCTACCACACCCCCACACACTCCCTCTCTCCCATTCCCCCAATTCTTGCTCAAATGCCCCCTCCCCCAGTCGTATTTTGTTACCATAAAAGTACTTGGAAGATTCATTCCTCCCAAGGAGAGGCCTGCTAGATCTGGCCACATAGTAAACCTTTGTGTTGCCTCATTTTGTTCAGTCGTGAAATGGCTGGGCTGCTGACAGCCTTGTGGGGCTTCCCCAGAGGGGGAGGAAAAAAAACCTGGCTGCAGACAGCCGCAGCCAAGAAACGCAGCAGCTGAGGCCTCTCAGACTGGTGTGACTCAGTGTTTGCTCAAATAGCCTGTCGTCCATTTTCTAATGCCTTCCATCTTCTCTCAGTGTCACTGCAAGGAATCAACACCCGAAAGGCCTTCAGAAGCTCTACCATTCAAGACCAGAAGCTTTTCGACAGAAACTCTCTCCCAGTACCTGTCTTAGAAACATATAACACCTGTGATACTCCTCCACCTCTCAACAATCTTACCCCTTACAGGTAACCTGGCTAGTTCCTCCCTTTTTCAACCTGTGGTTAACAGCACTAGAGTGTTTTTTTATTTAAAGATGTTTACATCAGAGGATTGTATCAAAAAGCTTACTACCTACCCCAGAGTTGTTTGTGGCAGCAGAAGCTAATATTTACCATGTAAACACTTGTCACTTATTATTGTTTGGTTTCTGAAATTCATAGTAAATATAATATGTATTGAAAGTTTGCCATAACATTGCATGCTGCAGAGTTTAATTTGGTGTAAGCCAGGTCCACCTTGGATTCTGTCCAAGGAATTTAGTTATTATAGAACCAAAAGGACTTTGTTACAAGGCAGTCCTAGAGCATGCATCCCAGGGGCAGCATTCTAGCAAGGCTCCCACTTACTCAGAAACCACTAGATTACCAGATGTTTGGGTGTGTTAGTGGGGCTAGCTTTGTGGACTGGCTGCTCTAGGCCCTGAGGGTCCTTCAGAGCTTAAGGAATAATTGGCATCCTTCCAAATGAGTGTCTTTACTTTGTTTAGAACATCCTTTCGACACTCCCCTCTGCAAAGGCACTCCTATGCTGCTGCAGCTAAACTTGAGAAAGAAGGTAGCCTTATAGACAGCTTAAAGCCCTTCCCCCCTCCAGTGGTCTGTAGTGTGATCATCCTGCAAAAAACCACTGAGCAGGGGCAGAAAGCGAATATTTATCTTGCTTGTATCCATAAATATCTTTGGAACAGGTAAAAAGTAATTACAGATAGCTGGAGGCAGATGTCTTCTGTGAGACATGGGTATACTGCAAAGTAGAATGTGTGTGTGAAACTCAAGGACACCCACCTGATCCAGGGAGCCTGGAATAGGAGCATGGTAGCTATTCACACAGGATAAAAGTACATAGCATCTATCCTGCATTATTACTGCGTAAAATTATCTTTGCACCTTGGCTTTCAAAGGGGCTAGCTGGCAGAGCAGGGCAGAGATTTGACTCTGTAGCCTCCATCATTTATCAAGTTGGATTTGGGCAGAGGGGTTTCAGGGCAAGAAGGGAGTGTACACCTGATATTGAAGGGAGTATGACATATGACAAAGGGCTTGTGTGATAGGATAGGGTAAACAAATGATATTAAGACAAGTTTATTTTCCAGTTAATGGTATTTTCTTAGTTATCATTCTCCTCTCAATTATCTAGATTTGGCCTAACAGAAATGAGCAATGGTGTAGCTAACTCAGAATAAGATTTAATATAAAAATCATTAGTGTTTGATTTGGAAATGCTTTCTGTGTGTTGTGACAGGATTGGAGGCCAGGGAATGGAATTGCCTTTCTAATTCTTTTTAGTTTAGAATAGTGCTAAAATAAATGTCCACCCCTACCTAGCACATACTTTTTAGAAAGTGAGAGAGACTTAGTCATGCCAAAGTGCAGGATTCCAACCAGGAGCATCAAGTCTGGCAGGTAACCCTTACGTGGACACTCAGTAGCTCTCTCTGTACTTCTGTCACAGCCACTAAAAGATGGTAATTCAATCTTATAAAACAGCTGGCCATGTGTTTTCACTGGGGCCCCCTTGTGGTTGGGGGGTTGGGTGGGGGGAGCAAGAAGGTGGATTGCTGTGGTTACCTGTTTTTACAGAGGAATAACAGCTGCACACATAAATGCTTTCATGTATATATATGTGTACATAATGTACACATGTGAACCTGCACATATGTGCATAGGTTTCATGTGGGTGGGAAGCCACTAATGCTTCCTAGAGAGTGCTGGGGAATTGGTGGGGGAAGGGGAACCAATGGCAGAAATCCCCTCTGGTGTGCCAGGATATCAGGATGTCCTCAGGGGGATGTCTGTAGCCATGCAGATCATTAGAAATAATCAGGATCCCTGCTGCTCTAGCCCATTCTTGCCCTGACCATGCAAATTCCTCTATCAGGAATTGAAAGTAAGGCTAAGTTTCTTAAAAAGCCAGATAAATAAAGAGGCGCCATTCAGGGGGCATTGGAATGCTGGTGTGGAAGAGGAAATATGCAGTCGATTTGAATGACTTCTTGATTCCTCAGTGTAAAAACTGCTAACTGGTAGGTATTTGGAATATTGGATTTGGTTGGGAGCTCATCTGTCTACTGACAGCTACTTGTCTTCATTTCTATCCCAGGGACGATGGGAAAGAGGCACTCAAATTCTACACAGACCCTTCGTACTTCTTTGATCTTTGGAAGGAGAAGATGCTGCAGGACACCAAGGATATCATGAAAGAGAAGAGAAAGCATAGGGTGAGGGGAAAGGGGCCTCTGTTCTACACATCAGTAGGCACGATTGTGGAGGGGGGATAAAAAGGAAGCCAGTCTTATATGAAGTAATCATTCCAAGTGGCTGCTTGCTTGGATGCCAGGTGAAACTCTTTAAAAAATGTGTCCACTCCAAGCACAACCAAGATGAAAGTATAAATCACACCAAAAATGTGTTTGTTCCCCCTAGCGCTATTAACAATTGAGTATATTCAGGCTGAGTTTTAGAAATTGACTTTTCTATTCACCATTTATTTCTCTTGCAATTTGCACCTGACTCTGCTGGACACTCAAGCTAGGCTAGTCCCTTCCCCGCCAGTTTTGCAGCTCATTTCTCAGAGATCAGCACAGGGCCCTACAGTGTTTGATTTACAAACAGGAACAGTTTAACACCTTCACTACTGGTTCGGTAGGGCGGGGTGAAGGCATAGACTTAGTTTTGGGAGGTGCTCCCTTCCCCTAGACCTCCAGTGATGCGTGTAAACATATGACCTACCGGTGGCAACCTCACAATCCCATTAGCATGTCTGCCGGGAGGCCCAAGAGAGTGCCAGGGGCTAGTGCAGCTGCACTAGCTGAGGAATTCTGCCTTGGTTGTTTTATTTTGTTTTGTTAACTATTTCCTTATATCTGTCCCAGATATTTACGGCTGTTATTACTCCTCATCTCTGTTGACTGACCTTTGTGGCAGAGCGAGTAACAAATAGCTTTTTTACTAACCTCCTAACAATTAGAGCTGCTCAGAAACATCAATGAGCTACCCAAAGAGGTAGTGAGTTTCCTATCTGTAGAGGTGTCTGAGTGTGGGATTGAGTGAATGTGTTTGACTTCGGGAGGTGGTTTGGACTAGATGACTCTAGGTCATTCCCAAACGAGTAATTCTATAAATTCTCTAGTTACCGTGTGTTGTCCAGGCAAATCATCTCTTTGCATCCATGAAACCTGGTGGAATTTTAATGAACTTTGGAAAATGTTTTACAAAGGCTTTTCTGTTTCTTATCCTTATAGAAAGAAAAGAAAGATAATCCAAATCGAGGGAATGTAAATCCACGTAAAATCAAGACACGTAAGGAAGAGTGGGAGAAAATGAAGATGGGACAAGAATTTGTGGAATCCAAAGAAAAGCTGGGGCCTTCTGGGTATGTGATGCTTTCGTACTATTGGTAGCATTCTTTGAAGGGCCTGGGACCTGGGGGCAACAGCCTAACAGCTCTGGTGTGACCCCTTTCACACCTCTCTGAAGTCTGGCCGTGTGGCATAGATCAATACCACTGTTAATCAGCTACCTTAAAGCGCATCCATCTGGTGATTAAAATTTGCTACATAAACAAGAGACGCAGCAGTTTAAATGAAGTGACTGTAGTAGTCTGGAAAAGAAAGCCCATGGCTTCTAGTGCCCTTGCTCTGCCAGACACTAGTATGTCTGTGGGCCTCAAAGAAAAGACTGGAAAGAGAAGAAAAGTGGTCTTGGGAGCCCTTTGCCTCCACAGCTTTGATTTGAAGGTCGTGCCTAAGGGCTGGGCATTTCACAGGAGCGGAGAGGGCCAGGCAGAGGATTTGTGCACATCACCAAAGCAACTTTTCAGTCAGCCTTTGTCAGTCTCGGGAGAGAGGCTGGCCAAGGGACTGAAAGCAGACCTCAGAGACAGTGTGGGAAAGGTCGCTTGGCCAGTATTGAGGCTATATATCTCCATGGGGAAATAGTAGATGTCAGTCTGACCCATTTCCCAATACCAAATCACACTGGAGGTTTAAAAGGAAAAAAATGGTTTTAGAGCTTGGTTTGATGCTTATCCTGATGTCCGACCTGTGTGACATTCAAAGCCAAGTTACCACGACTGCTTGGCATGAATGTTGCCCTGGTTTTTCCTCTAAATACATTGCATCCTGGCTGTCGGAGAACGATGCCAGCCCATGCCGGGTGTCTAGGAATGATAAAAGGAAAGAGTTGAGTTGTTCTTGCTTTTAGGAATAACTCTACCATGAAAATCTTGACTTTTGAAAATCTTGACACTTCTGACACTTGTTCTTCCTGGATTAAGAGATTTGTTTTAAAGAGTGATGAAGGTGGTGAGAGAAAAAATGAACCTTTCTACAGGGAGATCAGCCCTGAGGGCACCTTTCTTACCTTCAACTCCAAGTAAAAGGGGCCATTTTGTTCCGTGGTCCCATCTTGTTCAGTCAGGCCTTGTCTCAGGTTCTGGGACTCTAAGGCCAGAATCTTGCACGTTCAGAATGCCAACGATTACGTGTTTGTTTTTTGTTGTTTTTGTGGGTGTGGAATGGGGCTGGTGAAAACAAGGACTTTGCCTCCCATTTTCCTCTTGTCCAAGAAGTTTGGGATCAGGCCACATGGCTGGCCTACCTGGATATGCTTGTTGGGAAACCTATAAAGAGATGTGCCAAGCCTACAGGGGTCTGGGCTTTGGGGATTTTCTGCATCAGAGCATCATTTGATTTGTTAGTTCTCTTCAACTCTCTTCTCCTGGAGTCTGTTTGCAATGAGTTCTTTAGAACCCAACAGTGGTGGAGAGAAGGGGGAGGTGGAGCGGAACCAACCATATTTTGCTAGCTGCTAGTTGGTGTATTTATGCTCATATGGAGGTTTGTTGTTCACCCAAGGCCCAGTGCTCTGGGGGACAGGTTTTCATGAGGCGCAGGCCCTAGCACCTTACTTAAATTGGCAGCTCGTTGTGTTGGATAAGAGACCTGGCAGGGAGACCGAGTCTAGCTACCACACAGCAACTTGCATTTGTCCTCAGCTTGGTTTTGCAATCAAATGCCTCCTTGGCCTTTGAGTACTCCAGAGGCTTGCTGACCTCCAAATGAGGCTGTGTGCCAGTCACGTGTTTACAGCTCACTAGCCTTGGGGCTTGGCTTTGCCCTTTGCCACAAGACAGACTTTGGGATTTGGGTATAGGCTGCTCTTAACATTTGGGAGAGAATTTAAAACAACTGCTGGGTTTGCCAAAGCCAACCAGCACTGGGAAAGGAACGGCATGGTTTTGATTATCTGGGTTGGGAGACATTTAACAATAGAATTTAGTCCTAAATTTTAATCCAGAATTTAGTCCTAAAATTAAATTTCAGAATTTTATGTGGAATTTTACTCTTTCTTTCTTCCTAATAGCTTTTGTATCAAATGCATTTTGGTGGAGTCGCTTAAAAAAGCATGAGCGTATCACTCACACTTTTTAAATGACTGTTTCGGCATTGGGTTCATTGTCAGGTATCCGCCCACCTTGGTGTACCAGAATGGCAGTATTGGCTCTGTTGAAAATATGGATGGAAGCAGCTACCCACCACCACCGCAGTCAGATTCCACTTCTCCACCTTCTCCTTCCTTCTCTGAGGACAGCTTGCCTCCCCCACCCATAGAATTCAGGTAAATGATGCTATCTCTTCTGTCTACTTTGAGTGGTTACATACTCAAGAACAAAATATGTGTTCCTCAGGGTGCCTGAATAGGCTCAGTCTGTAGAGCATGCAACTCTTGATCTCGGGGTTGTGAATTCGAGCCCCATCTTGGGTATAGAGATTACTTTAAAAAATAAAATCTTGGGGCACCTGTGTCAGTTAAGCGTCTGACTTCGGCTCAGGTCACGATCTCACGGTTTGTGAGTTTGAGCTCTACGTCAGGCTCTGTGCTAAGAGTCTGTGTCTCCCCTCTCTCTTCCCCTCCCATGCTCATGCTCTGTCTCTCTCTGTCTCTCAAAAATAAATAAATGTTGGGGCGCCTGGGTGGCGCAGTCGGTTAAGCGTCCGACTTCAGCCAGGTCACGATCTCGCAGTCTGTGAGTTCGAGCCCCGCGTCGGGCTCTGGGCTGATGGCTCAGAGCCTGGAGCCTGTTTCCGATTCTGTGTCTCCCTCTCTCTCTGCCCCTCCCCCGTTCATGCTCTGTCTCTCTCTGTCCCAAAAATAAATAAACGTTGAAAAAAAAAAAATTAAAAAAAAAAAAATAAATGTTAAAAAAAAGTTTTTTTAAGAAAAAAAAATAATAAAATCTTAAAAAAAAAAAAGACGAGGGATGCCTAGGTGGCTCAGTCAGTTAAGTATCTGACTCTTGGTTTCGGGTTAGGTCATAATCTCACGGTTTGTGAGATCAAGTGCCACGTTGGGCTCTGTGCAGACAGCATAGAGTCTGCTTGGGATTCTTTCTCTCCTCTTTCTTTGCCCCTCCCTCTCTTGCTCATGTGTGCTCGCTCGCTCTCTCAGAATAAATAAACTTTTTTTTTTTTTTTTTTTTTTTTAAGTACAAAATGTGTGTTCCAAATCCAGGCCAGGACCAGTAAAATAACTTCAGTGAAGTCTGTCTAGATAATAGAAATGATTAACATTTTTTTAAGTGTTTGTTAGGTGCCAGGCGTTATGCCAAACACCTTCTATGTTGCCTAATCCTCACAACAATCATCCTGAGCTAGGTACCCATTTTACACATGAGTGAATGGTAAGGCACAAAGAGGTCAGTGAACTTACCTAAGGTTGCACAGCAGAGCCATGATTGGAAAGCAGGTCATTCTGACTGCAGAGCCTATATTCTTAACTGTTTAGCTATACTGGAACAGATAGAGATCACCAACTTTTACTTTTTTTTACTTAGCTTCAATTCAGTGTGAGTTAAATGAGTGGCACATTCATTTCCCATCTCTGCTGACCCTCAGATCCTCATCCCTGTCAGGTTTTTCCACATGAACGCTGGAGGTACATTTGCCTAAATCTGTACCCTGCTCAGATTGGTCAGCTTGGCTTGGGTTTCCTGCCCTCACAAGATCTGGTGAATGACAGTAGCCTGAGGAATAGAGCCCAGTGAGTGGGTGTTGTTTTAGATTTCTTTTGCATTCCTTCTTGGTCCCCAGCTCTAGGATTAAACAGACTCTTCTTCCTAGAGGAGGGTTCAGGAGGGTGCCTTCCCTTGGAAAGCTGAAAGGTTTGAGGAGGACCTAAGAGATGACCTTGGCTAACCCTTACCTGGTAGAGGAATCCTAGTCTACTTCTTTCAAATAGTTATTCTCAATTTCTGCTTATATTCCTCTGTTGATGAAAGCTCATTACATTACCAGGCTGCCCCATTGCAGTGTTGGTTTGTTCTGACCATTCTCAGGTTTGTCTTTCTGTTTGAGCTAAAATGAAATAATAGTCAACTGAAATGAACCTAGGCTCGTATATAAGCTTAATTAGAGGTGGATGTTCACATGCTGAGAGTGATGATGGGTCTCTTTCTGTGTCCTTTTAGCTGCCCTGCAGACAGCAACCAAAGAGGGTCCGGTTTAGCTGGACCCAAAAGATCCAGTGTGGTCAGCCCAAGCCATCCACCACCAGCGCCTCCTCTGGGCTCTCCTCCAGGCTCCAAACCCGGGTTTGCTCCACCACCTGCTCCTCCACCTCCACCTCCAGTGATGGGCGTTCCACCCCCACCACCACCTGGAGGATTTGGGTCTCCGGGGACCCCACCACCACCTTCACCCCCATCTTTCCCACCTCACCCCAATTTTGCTGCCCCTCCGCCTCCTCCCCCACCGCCTGCAGCTGACTACCCGACTCTGCCACCACCTCCCTTGTCCCAACCAGTGATAGGCGCACCTCCTCCTCCCCCTCCTCCCCCTCCTCCGGGGCCCCCTCCTCTCCCTTTCAGTGGTGTGGATGACCAGCCTGTTGCACCCCCACCACTTGCCGATGCCACCAAGCCTAAGTCCTCCTTGCCTCCTGTGAGCGATGCCCGCAGTGACTTACTTTCAGCCATACGTCAAGGTAACTCCCAGTGCTGGGTCCGGGGCCATGAAGTCTTGTCTTTCTGCAGCCGGGATGACTGATTGGAGGGTGGGCTAGGGGTTCTGTGCCCTTCCCAGGAAATAGCTTTCATTAGGTGGGGAGGGATTGGGAGGGACCTCAGGCTTTAGATCAGCCTAAAGAAAGGCTTCGCTCTGAAAATAGCAGAGATTTAGATTTCTTTCCACCTTGGTGTGAAGTAAAGGATTCTTGGGGCACCTGGTACTCTACCCAAGTCAGTAGAGCATCCGACTCTTGTTCCCAGGGTCGTTGAGTTTGAGTCCACGTTGGGTGTGGAGCCTATTAAAAAATTAAAAACTAGGGGCACCTGGGTGGCTCAGTCGGTTAAGCGTCCGACTTCGGCTCAGGTCATGATCTCACGGTCCGTGAGTTCGAGCCCCGCATCGGGCTCTGTGCTGACAGCTCAGAGCCTGGAGCCTGTTTCAGATTCTGTGTCTCCCTCTCTCTCTGCCCCTCCCCTGTTCATGCTCTCTCTCTGTCTCAAAAATAAATAAACGTTAAAAAAATTTTTTTTTTTTTAAATTAAAAACTAAAGAATTCTTAGGGTTCCTAGACTGACTTAGAAGAGCATGTGACTCTTGATATATCGGGGTCGTGAAAATAAGTAATGTGTTCTTAACTTGGGGTCTTTGAACTCCTTGAAAATACATGCTTTGCATGTGTTTGCATTCATTTTGTGCCCCGGAAAAAAACAAGCATCACTACTCCCTAGAAGTTACTTCTCTGGCCAGACTCCATCATGGCCCTCTCCTCCACTTTTGTGCCTTTCACATCCTTCTTTCCTTCTCTCTTTCCCCCTTTCTCACCCTGTCCTTCTCCCCTTTTTCTCCTATCCCCTCTCTCTTTGTCTCCTTCCCCACCTTTCTGTGCTCCCTCATCATCATCTGACCCTTGTGGAGCATTTATTCTCTTTCTGTCAGAGGTCAGGTCTGGTCCCTAGGGGTTAGAGTGGTTTCTTCTGTGTGTGAGCCTCCTGGAACTGAAGGATTGTCTGGAGGAGACAAGTTGGGGCAGCTGAGCTCCATGATAATCGATGAACTGAGCAGACTGAGTGCCCACTTGGTGCGGTATGGTGGCCACTCCCCACTCAGAGCCTCTTGAGAAGTACCGTCCTCACCAGCCTGACAGCATGGAAACTGGAAAGGATGGCAGCCTTCCTCTCCAACATGCCTACAGCACTAGGGCCAGAATTGTATAAACCCTCATTGTCTTTTCTTGCTTCCCCCTTTCTCTCTTTGCTCTTCCAGAGGATTTTTTTTCTTTCCCCTTTCCCCATACTTCACCCACCAGTAGCCACTCCCCCTTCCTCAGTCCTGTGTGGATTCTGAGACCTACTCACCTTCTGAACCCTTCTTTCTCTCCTTCTCTCTCTCTCTCTCTCTCTCTCACCAGGCTTTCAGCTGCGAAAGGTTGAGGAGCAGCAGGAACAAGAGAAGCGGGATGTTGTGGGCAACGATGTGGCCACCATCTTGTCACGTCGAATTGCTGTGGAGTACAGTGACTCGGAAGATGATTCCTCTGAGTTTGATGAGGACGACTGGTCGGATTAACTCTTTCTGCCTGCTCTCCCACCTCCTTTTTCTTTCCTGCTGCTGCCTTCTTTGATGCCTATCCCAACAGTCCAATGGGGGGAAAGAGGGAGGAAAAAACAATTTCAAGGGGCCAAAGCCTTTTCTGAAGCAACCAAAGATATATCCAAGTGCTTCCTCCAAATCAACATATATTTTCCCGTCTCCCCATAGTCAGGCCCCGTGGGGCTCCTGAGGTTCAGTAGCTGAGATGTTCCCTCTTCCCTTCAAGTGACTGTTGCATATTGAAGAGAAGGGAAAACTCCAGAGCAGATCCCTTTGATTGGGCTTAGATTGGAGTTGGTGCCTTCCCCTAGGAGCCATTTTCAACTGTGGTCTTCTCCCAGAATCCTTACCCTTACCCTTTGAATAATACGAGCCATCTTCTGGTCCTAATGCCTGCATGGACATGGCTAGCCCCTTTTCCCATGCACTGAGAGGGCAGAGCAGGCCACACGTCCTAGCAGCCAGACTGCCTGCCACACCTTTTTGCCCTGGTGAGCAGGGTGAGCTGCCTTTTGCTAAGCTATCTCTATGTCTGGATGCCCTTTATGCTAGGAGCCATCAGGCCCTAAGGAGCATCTCCCCATCTGCCCAGAAATTGTGCCTTTCTAAAGGCTGAAGTTGTCGCCTCCCTCCCAGGCTCCCTCTCCAGAGTGTGGTGTCCAGGTGTCCCTTAAATGTCCCTCCCTCACTACCAGGTGCGTTAGGCACCACAGCCCAGCTCAGACCTCTAATATCCATGACCAAACTAGCCCCAACACACTGGTGTGTGGACCTCTGCTAGCTGTCAGGAATCAAGCTTAGAGACTCAGAGCTGCAGGACTGAAAGAATGGTAAACTCCTTGAATCCTGCCCTCTTGATGATGCTGAAATCTGGACACGGGAAATGACTTGCTCCAGGTCACACAGATGATTGGTGACAGAACTGGAGCCCAGAGTTCCTCATTCCAAGTCACCTGTGTCTTCTGGAACCAAGTAGGGGGTACTTGCTGGAGTCTAGGCAGAGCAGTCTTGGCTCTGTGCTACTCCAGACCTTACCCCATAGGTGGGGGTCCCAGTAGGAGGGCTCAGAGCCAGTGCCAGGCCTGTCAGTGCTGCTCAGACCCTTATAGCCTTACAATTCTTTGCTTCCCCTTTACTATCACCATAGAACCACATGGCCTTGGGAGCCATCCTTCTGGGGGACCAGAGGTAGTGAGAGAAGGAAGGGGTAGGCAGCTTTGACAGGTGCTGTTTTCAATTCCTCTGCAACTCGTCCCCTTTTTATTTCCCCAATTTAAGCATAGGTTCTGCCAGCTGTAGAAACTTCAGTCCCTCAGGCTGGCGGCTGCCGCAGGTAGCTGCCTAGGGGGGCCTGGCAGCCGTGAGGAGGGCTGAAAGGCAGAGGGGCTCTGGGTCTTGTTTCCAGCTCCCTCCTCACTGCGTGCAGTGATGTTCCCTCCCTCGCTCCCCCTCTTTCCAGAGCTAATACACAGGTGCTATTATTCAGAAAAAAACTGGTCAGCTTTGGCCAACAGTGAGGTTTCTTCTCTTCTGCCCTAACTATTGTGTAGCCTCTTATGCTGAAACCGGCTTCTCCTGGCTTCTCCAGCTTGCAGAGCCCTGAAACAAAGAGAAACAGGATCTGTCTCTACCCAGCACAGCAAATGGTTGTAGTAATTGCCAAAGCCCTCATAAACCCCTCCGGCTTGAGGGGAGTGTGTAATCACGGGTACTACCGCTGTGCCCTGGCTGGATGCTCCCCCTCCGCCTTCTTTCCTTGAACTCTGGCGTGGTGACTGAGCCAGTAGGGACCAGCATGCCCTCCTGCTGGGGCCGCTCCAGAATATACCCTCCTCGCCCTCCCCAGATCAGGTGTCTGCGGCACAGGTCTGGTACCCTGCTACCGTGCTGAGCATACCAAGCTGTGTGTGCCCCCGCCTTGCTTCCCTCCTTGCACTTTGGAAGCTGAAGGTGCTTTCTTCAGAACCCTAAAATGGCTGTTGAAGGTGCCCCTGGCTGCAGCCCAGCAGAGGCTGGAGAGGCAGGTGGAGGGCAGTGGTTCTCCCAAATAGGAGTCCTGGGGCCTGGCCAGGCCAGGGTTTGGGCCTAATGGCTTTGACTAAATTACCCCCATCCCCCTCCTTTCCGGAAAAGGGGGAGCCAGCGCCACTTGCTATCATTCTGCTCTGACCTTGAAGGGGGCGGTGTTGGCCTGGCTTCTGGAATGGACACAATCCGCCCTGGAAAGGGCTGGGGGCAGGAGCGGGGGTGGGGGGGTTGGGGGGGCACTGCCTGCGGAAGGTAGGATTAGATCATTAGCTCAGTGACCTCCTAGGGTTTCGATGTGCTGTGTTCTCATCCTACAGCTGGTTTGGTAATGATCTGCAAGTCCCGGAGAGCAACAGCACAGCTCTGCCTGACGCTCTCATTAAAATCTATGCAGCCAAGCTCTGTGCTTTGTAGCAGCCGGCCTTGCGAAGCCTCCTCAGCTCTGGGGGCTGGGGACCCAGTCAGCCGAGAGGCCCTCTGGGCTCTATTTATGCATATGTGCACCCC
This sequence comes from Lynx canadensis, assembly GCF_007474595.2. Classification (NCBI taxonomy): domain Eukaryota; kingdom Metazoa; phylum Chordata; class Mammalia; order Carnivora; family Felidae; genus Lynx; species Lynx canadensis. The sequence goes on along the minus strand of NC_044310.1, from coordinate 20,273,407 downwards.
CCCACCCCCAAAAAAACCCAACTTCTTTAAACCCAGAGCCCTTTAAGATGATAAAGGACCCTGTGCAGGTAATTGTGTGTCTTTGGAATCCTGTAATTGTAGAATGCAAAGTTTAGTGATTATTTAAACTGGGCCAAGGCTGGTAGGAGTATGGAGCAATGGCTCATAAGGACTCTTAAGCTCTGAAGCCAAGGAGCCACCTCCCTTCCCTGGCCTGCCCAGCCCAGGGGACCTGCCCCCATTCCTGTGGCCCAGGGACCCAGCTTCCATTCGGCAGTGTCAGAAGTGACTTGTGGCTTTGCCATGCTTGTGAGATGACTACATTCCAAAGGAGCAGCTACCGGGAGGGGGTAGGCTCTGCAGTCCCTTGGAGGGCTCAGAGCAGCTGGCCCAAGCTCCAGCTCGCCTCCAACGGAAGCTCAAGCGCCCTCAGAAACGACCCTGGCCAATGTCACCGCAGAGCCGAGGCGGTGTTGTCAGGGCTAATGTGAAATCTCTTCCCGTGGCGCCGATCCTCCGGCTCTGCAGCGCCAGCTTGGACAGATTGAGGTCTCTGTGGCTTTGGTGACCCTGCTTAAGCATTCCCACCGTGTCCCAGCTCGGCTCTCTGCCTGCCTCCCTCTGCAGCCCCCCTCACCTGACCTCAGGGCCTGGGGAGGGGACCAGTGCCCCAGGGCAAGGGGCTTTTGCTCCAGAGAAGTGTCAGGCTTCCTGGGGGCATCAGGCTTTGAGCTCTACTGGGGTCCTGCATACCTGGGACCAGGTTTCGCTAGGAGATTGTGCCTCATATTGTGTCTCAGTGAGGGCTAGGGAACAATTCTGTTATTGTATTAACTTAACTCAGTTAACTCACTTGAGAAACTAACCAATTTTTACTTTCTGTCTAGAATGATGTACATGTAGGAGAGTGAGCTGTAAAGCTCCCAAAGTGCCTTGTTTTCTCTGATATAAATATATTTATAAGGACCTATTCCAGTGGATTCTTGGGTATGTTTGCCACATCGATTTTTAGGGAGTGGGCCTATAACATTGTAGGGAAATGGTCTGGAAATGGGTCCCTTTCCCCTGAGGGTGGGAAAGGAGATTCAGTTAGAGATCTGTGAGGGTGAGGTTAAACCAAACCCCTGAGGTGACCTTTTCCTCTTCGCTGTACTCCTCCTCTTAGGCCCTTAGGAGGATGTCCTGTTTTTTTTTTTAAAGCCCCGTGGCTCCAAGCCTGGCCTCATTTGTTTCCCTGCCAGGCTCATGTGTGGACCACATTAGCACCCCCATGACCTGAGGATTCCATGTAACAATTTTATATATACATGCGAATATGTAAATGCCGACATTTTAAATAATTTGATAAAGTCTTTGTAGCTACTCAGCCACCTTTGGTGTGTGTGCGTGTGTCTGTCTATGTGCACGTCTCTCTGTTTCTAATGGGAAAAGTGATTGGAAGGGGACAACATTGAATGCCACAGGTGGTGACCAGAGCTCTGGAGGGAAGTCTAGTGTGGGTGGGCTCCAGGAGCAGGAGGCCTCTGGTTCTGGATGGTATACCCTGTGTGGGAGGTGGAGATGAAGGGCGGAAACCATTCTGGTTTAGGAGGAGACCAGGTTGGGGGACCCAGAAGGCCGGATCCCCAGGCCCTCCTAGCTGGCTGCGGTGGGTGTGTGGGGCCGGGGTGGAGACCGGCTGTTGGCCATTTCATCAGGCAGGAGAAGAGCACCGGCTGAATGCTGATACTGCTTCCCAACATCTGGCCGGCATCTTGTCTGCCTCTCAGACCCAAGCAACTTACCTTAAATAGAATGATTTTCAGTGGAATCTGATAAAAAGTTTCGGCTGCCGCACGCCCCTTCTCCCGCCTGGGAAGGCGAAGGGGCTGGGTTTATATTCTGACCCAAAAAAATGACCTACCCAGGAAGCAACGGTTGTTCCGAGCACAGCTGCTGCGGGTGACTGTCCCTGGGGGTAATTTATGGGCAGACACCCAGTCCCAGTCCCAGGCCCCGCAGACTGCAGTAGGGTGGCCCTGGGAGAGGGGTGGGAGCAAGGTTGGTGACTGCTGGTCACGCCTGCTGTTCAGAGAGAGTCACCCACTGGCGTCCCAGGAGAGGGGGCAGAAGTTTTGAATTGTCAGCAACTGCTGCGCCAGCCGCTCTGAGCTCATCGCTGGAGGTGGGGGTGCAGGGGAGGGGGCGCGGGAGCCAGCTCGCCCCGGCGGAGCCCCTCGCTCCACCCTCCTGCTCAGGCCTGTGTTTAGTCAGCACTTGGCTTCCCGAGACCGGTGACTGACAGGCGGCCAGACGCCCGCCCTGGGAGAAGACAAAATGGTGGTGTCGGGAGCCGCCCTTGCTGGGGAATTGGAAGGGAGGAATGTGGTTCTGGGAAGCGGGCGGCCCCAGCTTAAATTCCGGCTCCTCAACTTGTGAGCTATGACCCCATGCTTCACCTCTTGGGGCTAATCCTGAGAAGAACGAGCATTTGCTAAGTGCCTACTACCTGCTCAGGACTGCGCACGCTTTATTTCAGCCTTATAAGGGAAGGGTCGGTCCCTCGTTGTCCACGTGAGGAAAACAAGTCCAGAGGTTGAGTTGCCTAAGACCGTGTAGCTGGCCAGGAGCAGAGTCACAGTTCAAGCACGGGTCTCTCTTAAGCCAGAGCTCGTGCTCTGTCCACCATGCAACTCTAAGCAGCTTTCAGAACCTCTGCATCTAGAATCATGGTCTTTGGTGTCGTTGGGGGCACGTTAAGGTTTTCTCTTCGGGTCTGCCCCACCCTCTGGTGCCCAGTTTTACAGGTGTTGGCTATTTTTGTTCTTTGGAATCAAGTGGGCTGGGCCGAGGGCCCAACTGTCCCAGATCATAAGAGTTGAAAATACCTTGCCCCCTCAGCTGCCCGGGAACAAAGTGGGTTCCCTAGGTGTGGCCTGGGGCTTCCCACAGACACCGCTCAGTACACGCACGCACACCTGCAAAGGTGCACACGTTTCTGCACAAAGACGTACACACACACAAGACGACACGTATCCACGTGAGTGGGCACACTTGAGAACCCAGGCCCAGGGTCACGTGCGCACGCCGTACACAGAGCCCTGCCCTTGTGCAAACAAGGACACAGATCAGCACACGGTTACAGGAACACGTAATAGCAAGCAAACCTCACACGGTCCTCAGGAGCCACCCCTCCCTTCGCGCTGCCTCCGCCAGTTCCTCACTGCCCCCTCCTGGCCGCCCAGTGACCAGGGCAACCTGGCACTATTTCCTGTGACTTCTGCTCTGAGGTGGTTGTCAGCTAGTTCCCTTCTTGATAATGAGGCTGGGAGCAATTTCAGGTGCTCTGCGTAGACTGCCCCTCAGCCCCAGGAGATGAAGGTGTCTAGAGAGAGGTCTGAAGCTGGAGGACCAAAAAAGAAAGAGGCTTTCACACCCTCAGGAATCCCTCATGGTCGACTTCTCAGTACCTTGGTGGCAGGAGTCCTGCGTGGATACCCCCTCCCACCTCAGCAGTCAGCCACTCTGCCCTTAACCTTGCGAACTGTGCACACACCTGCTCACGCTGGATACATACTTAAAGAGGAGCAGACTTCATGGCTGAGAAGTCAGAGGTCAGGTCTTTTAGCTCCCACCTTGCTGCTCCCTCTCTGGGCCTCAGCTTCCTCACCTATTTAGTGAAGAGTTAAGTTGACCATGATATATGCAAACCTCTCCATCCTGACATCTCACCATGTCTGGAAATAACACCTCTCCCAAACATATGTGCCCGAGTACATTACATCCATAAACACGACCCATGGATTCTTTAGGCCAGTCCTGGGAGGATTACCAACACAAAACCTTTTAGTGCTGTTTTACAGTTGAGGAAACAAAGCGCAGAGAGACACAGCAACTTGTCCAAAGTCACACAGCAAGTTGGCAGCAGGCATGGAAATAGAATCCCCTTCTTATAGGCCCGAAGCTGCCTACCAGAGAGTAGAACACCCTGGGGGCGCAGACCCAGAGTCCAGGAGATAGGAACAACAGAGACTAAGCCAGAAGCTCTGCTTTTTTTTTTTTTTAAGTTTATTTTTTTAGTAATCTCCACCCAATGTGGGGCTTGAACTCACAACCCCAAGATCAAGGAGTCACGTGCTCCACTGAGCCAGCTAGGTGTCCCAGAAGCTCTGCACTTCTGTCTGGAGTCCTGAAGGCTGAGGGGAACCCAGCGGACGTTCCAGAGTTAGGCGTTGAGATGGAGACTGGGAAACAGCAACTTGCACCCTGGGTGGGTTCTGCCACCCCCCACCCTACCAGCAGACTGCAAACCTCAGGCTTCTTCTGCAGAGCTGGAGGAGGCCATATTCGCTAAGGTATGTACACACACGTCAGTGGTGTGCATGCGTGCCTAGGCTCCACAGGCGTGCACTCACATGTAGACGTATGTTCATATATGCCTACAAATAGGCATGTGTAGCATGTAAGTGTACATGTTTGCAAGTCTGTATACATGTGACTATATTTGTGTGCTTAGGTGAGGTGTGTTTGGATGTACATGTGTAAGTGGTTTCTGTGTATCTGGCAGGTACATTTATGTACGTGTAACATGTTTGCACACGTACTGGGTTTGTTCATGAATGTACTTGGGTATATGCAAATACATGCATTTGTGTAAAAAAGCAGAGTGAATTCTATCCATTCACATGACTGGGGAGTGTATGTAAATGTGTGTGCAGGGAAGGTTTCATGTGACTGTGTACACATGAATCATAGGGGTGCCCTCCCAAGGGAATATGATGTCAGTGTTCACCTAAGCTCTGGCTCCAGCCAGGCACTGGGCTCATAGCACCCCCACCCCACCCCCGCCCTCTATTCCCCAGACCCATCCTGCTTGGCCAATTTGCAGCCTCTCGCTCCCAGCTCCCGAGAAGGCCTGCAGCAAAGTCAAGGGGCTGGTGGCCAATTAGCGAGGGGGTTAATCAGGGATCTGGGGACCCCCGGGGGGCGGGAAGCTGAAGGCAGGCATTGGGGTTGGCAGGAGCACTTGCTGCCTGTCATGGGGGTGGGGGAGGGGAGAGATAAGGAGAGGAGGCAGAGCCAGCCTACTGGCTGGAAACTGAGGGTCTGCCTGTGAATTCATGATTGCTGAGCACCGATAGCAGCGGGGAGCCTGTGTGACACTGTGTGCAAAAGGACATATATGCATGCATTCAAGTCCTTGAATGTGGTCCTATATGCAAATGTGTGTACCTGACCAGACACCATCTGTATATACATGTGCAGTTTTGTGTCTGTATATATGTGGGTGTGCAGTGGTGTGCAGATGGGTATGCAAGCATGTCTGGACCCTCGTGCACATGTGTATACGGGGGTAAGTCTGTGTGTATACTCTGTGTGAAGGCATGTACATACACTGAAGTAGGTATATCTGCCTGCAAATGTGCACGTGAAGTCAATTAGCATGTGTGCAGTGATACATCTGTGTGCACACTGTGTATGTACCAGTGTGCAAATACATCTGGGTGTACACGCATGTCTGGATGTATGTGCATATGTGTGTTTGGCCAGGGGCCTGGACCCCCCCATGTGTGCCTGTGTGTGCCCATGTGTGTGTACTCATAGGTCTGCATGTATAACAGGCCTCAGCATGTAGGAAGCTAGGGAACGTGGGGCTGGCGGGCTCCGGGCTCCAGGAGAGAATCTGACAGACGATGAGACTTGCCGCAGCCCCCAGCCCCGGGAGCCTGTTTTCCAGCCCGCGGAAGCTGTGAGCCCGTGAACTCATCTTATATTAATAGCTGCTGTCTCCTCACTTATTGCAGGGAGAGGCGGTCATGGCCCCAGCGGGGGCTCAGCACTCAGGGCTCCTCCCCTCCCCCACACAGGACCTGGGAAGAAGAGGAGGAGAGATGGGCCCTAGGGCCTATCCAAGCAGGAAGGCAGGGCTCTAGACCCCAGCCCTTACCTCCCCCCAATCCTGGGGACTCCCCCTTCTGCTGCCTAGGTCACCCTCCCAAGCCTCTGTGGTAGGGTGGGATCAGGCACCAGGTTGGAAAAGTGTCAGGGGCTTGGAGACACCCCCAAAAAACAAACAGGTACACACATACACACATACAGCCAGGCATGCAGTGCTGAGCAGCTCCAGGCTGAGTACCAGATGAATTGAGGCTGAAAGAGACATAGAAGGCTTCATTCTGAGAGGACAGGCATGTCCCTTCTCTCAGGGACCCTCAGTTGCAAGGGGACACACAGCCCTGCCTTCGGGGGGCCCCCATGCTGACAAGAGGTCAAGCTCTATAATGTTTACTCGAGAAGTGTGGCAAGGTATGTTGCATAAAGCACGTCTTCACGGCCATAGGAGGACTTAGCCAAGGAGGCTTCCTGGGAGGAAGCACAGGGTGGGGGTACAGGGAGGACCTCAGCTGTATCTACAGAATCCCTGGAAGAAGGAGAAGCCAGCCAGTTCCACCTCACACACAGGCTGCAACCCAAGGGGCAGATTCAGATATCCCTCAGGGTGGGCCCAGAGCCCAAGGCAGAGACACCCCAGCTGCAGGCGCCCAGAAATGCCTCAGATCCACCACACAACCACACCCGGATAAACCGAGGAGGACCCCCGGCACGGGGCACCCCCAGGCCCTCCCAGACAAAGAGGCTTAGGCTCTGCTGAGCCCCGGATACCGAAGCTGGGAAGGGGAGGCCAAAGGCCGAGTCTGCCCAGAATTGTATGGGCACCTGGTCTCCTTCTGGTCTCCCCTGGCGGGGCTCCTTGGACATGGGAGAGGCAGTAAGGAGGCGCTTCTACACATTGCCCACTCCAGAGGTCTGGGGGGAGTCTGGAGACCCCCAACTTCTCCTCAGCCTGGGGAAAGGGTTCCCTGCCGCAGTTTCTTTGCTTGCCCTGAGTTGCTCTTGAAACTCACTCCCTTACCCAGGAAAACAAACAGATTTGGAGTCAAATGGACCTGGGTTCAAATCCCAGTTCAACTCTTTACTGTGTGACTTTGAGCAGATCAAATGTCCCCTTCAGTGAGGCCTTTTTTGGGAGCCCTTGTTTACAGAGTACATGTATTCCCTGTGGCCCCCTTTGCTACTTTATTTTTCTCTGCGGATTATTCACTCTCTGACATTGCCAAATCTTAAATTTGTCTCCTTATTACTATCTCCCCGAGCTGAAATTCAAGTTGTCCATAAGGACAGCAGTGAATGAATGAGAGCCTCTACTCTCAGAGCCTCAACTACCTCTTTTGTAAGATGGGAAGAGAGCCACCACCAAAAAGGCCATGGTGATGTGTGAAATGTTTGCACCAAAGCTTGGCATGGGGGAGGTGTTTGCTCAGTGGGGGTCTTTTTCCGGGGACCTTCCAGGAAGGTGGGGAAGGAAAGACTCCACCTGACCTGACGGGACCTCCCTGCTTTGTATTTGCACTGGAGCTGGGTCTGCCCTCCACCAGCTCTGACCCAGCCCCTGTTGGCATGTCCACTCCCCTTGGAGTCCTGTGGCCACTATGGGGAAGGAGCCTTGAATACTCGGCGAGAGAGCTCTGGCCAGAGAAATGGAGAAAGACCTAAGTCCTAGCCTGGAGCAGCTGTGTGGGTTTGAGCAAGTGGTTGTTCTTCTCCAGGCCTCAGTCTCCCCATCTGTACAATGGAGGGGTGTGCTCCGAGGGTCCCATCTCTAGGCTTTGCCTACCTGTGAGGCCTGGGAGGCTGAGAAGCTTCACCAGTCAAGAGCTTCCTCTTTAGCCACACTCCCAAAAACTTGCTCCTGCCTTTGCCTGGTGAACATACTCTTTCTGGTTCCCAAACACCCACGCTCAGGGTCCTGCACACTTAGGTCGTCAAATGCACACAAGGGTACATGCGCACATTTACCATCACTCTCCTTTGGATAGGAAAGAAGCTCTTTCAGCTCCAGAATGACCGTATTCCATCCAACCTCCTCCCAAATGTGGCCTCTGACCCCGAGAATGAACCCCAATACAAACCAGGCTCGGGAAGGAAGGAGATGAGAGGCTGTTGGCCAATAGAGCACACAGATTGTGGAAATGGATGGTCCCTTGGGCCAGTCAGCAGCCCTCCCTCAGCCTCGGTTTTCTCATCTGTAAAATGAAGGGATTACCTGTGCCACGGGATGCTTGTTTGGCGTAAATGTGGTAACATATGTAGTGTGCTGGCACCGTGCCTAGCACACAGTAAACACCCACAATTCGGAGCTGTTATTAAGGAAATGGACATGCTTTGAGCATCTACTTCATGCTAAAGCTCCAAACAAAAGCTAACCTGGGCATCCTCAACCCAAGAAGGGTCTAGCACCCTGGTTCCTGTCCCCAGGATAAGATGGGGGTCCTTGCTTGGCAATGCCCTGGTCTGAGCAGAGGAGTGGGGCCCATCAGATCCTCTAAAGGGGTGGGGATGTTACCTGAGAGCCACACGCCGCTCTGGGTCTCCAGCTCCCCAGATCCCTCAACAGGCTCCCAGGCTTGGCCTAACCCTCCCATTCGGGGCTCACCCCACATCAGCCCCACTCCACCCTCTTCACACATACAGACAGAAACATTTATCACAAAATCATTCTTTATTGAGGGATGGGTCACGGATGGCATTAGGGAAGCACTGGAGGCCATACCCCGGTTGGCAGAGGAATCAGGTGTTGGCTCACACCCTGCCTCCTCTAGGGCACCGCAGGGTGGGGCTTGGCCCCCAGGTCCTGGCTGTGGCGCTGGACGCCAGGCTGGAGTGGAGGTGGGGTCGCGCGGTCCGGTCCGGGCAGCCTGGCCGGGCTGCAGTTTCCCCCAAACGGCCACCAGAGGGCAGCCGGCCCCCAGCGCAGAGGAATTCTCGGTTGCTCAGGTGATGGCTTCTTAAAAAAATAAAAAACCAGAGGCTGGTGTGTTCTCCCAGCAAACCCGAGAGGGGCGGGCCTGGGGAGAAGGCTCTGGTTTCTATGATCTCTTTGATAAAAAATAAGCAAAAATAATAACAAAATACGTGGTTTCTCTTTCTCCCTTTTCCCCCTCTAGGAACTGAGGTCAGCAATGGGGGTCTGGGGACTGGGGATACCCTGGTATGGCCTGGATTTCAAGGTGTAGGTCTCTTGTTTTCCCCTTACCACCCATAAATAAATTCATAAATAAATAAGTAAATAAATAAATTATAAATAGATACTCTTTTTGTATGTGCACATATATAGAGATACATCTTTCTTTCTCCTATCTAGGCAACTGAGTGACTAACCTCTCTGACTCTTTAGCTCAGAAATTCAAAAGTAAAGTGACATGATTAAGGTCAAGGGAGGGGGAAGATCAGGGACTTGGAGTGGCGCTGTAAAACCCCCAGCAGCATCCTGGAACTCCAAGCCAGCTGGGCTGTTTCTGAGTGGAACACTGGCCACCTGAACATTCGAGAACCATGGAGCCAGCTGGGCCCTGTAGGGATCTGAACAGAATCCTGTGAAACACCCAATGTCCTAGAACTCCAGAACCAGCTGGGTCTTCGGGGTGTGGAGCTGGGGGGGGGGGTGGGGTTGGAACAAAGCCCTGGAGGACCTAACATTCTGGAATTCTGTAGTGATCAGGGCTGAAGGGTCACCAAGATATGACTAGACATCACTGGGGGAACGGGATCGGAAGGGGATCTTGGAAGAGGAGCAACAGCAGCAGATGGCCCACAGCACCTTCTGCACGTCCTGGTTGCGGAAGGCGTAGATGATGGGGTTGATCATGGAGTTATAGGTCGCAGGGAGCAGGGTGAGATAGGTGTAGAGGGGTGGGGAATGGGCATCGCCCAGCAGGCAGTAGACAGTGAAGGGCAGCCAACAGGCAGCAAAGGCGCCAAGCACCACGGCCAGTGTGGCGATGCCTTTTCGGGTGGCCACGTAGTGGGAGGCGGGCAGCAGATGCCGCTGGAGGGCAATCTGCTGGGCATGGCGGCAGACGATGCGGCAGATCTGGGCATAGAGCTGCAACATGATGCCAAACACCATGAAGAAGGCAATGGCCAGGACCACCAGATGGTTCTTGGAGAGTGGATATACCACGCCACAGGTGGCCCGGGCATCCAGACAGTTCCAGGCCAGCACAGGCAGCAGCCCCAGACCCAGGGCGCCCCCCCACACTAGGGCCAGCATCACATAAGTCCGAGTCACCGTTGTCTCTGAATAGTAGGTGAGGGCATTGTACAGAGAAAGGTAGCGATCGACGGTGATGGCGAGTAGGCCGCCGACACTGGCGGTGAAGGCCATCGCCAGCACACCAACCAGCACCAGGCTCATCTCCGCCGAGCCAATGCAGAACACAGCAGCAAAGTGCAGGACCAGGCCCAGGCCTGCCAGCAGGTCGGCCACGGCCAGGCTGCCCACCAGCAGGAACATGGGGGCGCGGAAGGTGGGAGTGCCCACAATGATGGCCACCACCAGCGCGTTCTCACAGGACACCAGGGTGCCTGAGATGCACAGCACCACATCCCAGGCCTTGGGTGAGGGTAGCGGTGCGCCTGGGCCTGTGGGCCCCTCTGCTGAGCCCACGCTGCTCACATTCACGTTTCCTGAGCCAGCAGAGAGCCAGGCCAGGGGGCTGCCTGCACCCCACATCATGGTACCTGTAGGAGAAAGGCCCTGTGAGAAGTTGGCTGGACCGGGTGCTGGGTGAAGAGGTCTGGAGGGGATGAGGTGCCACTCAGGATCCATTGTTAAGAGTATCTCAGAATACCTGGCTGGGTCCCAGTGCCTTGTCCCCCAGTCATGCCCCAGGGCTCCTTCCAGGATACCTTTGTCTCCCCCACATACACACCCCCAGGCCAGCAGGTCTCCAGCAGACCCCAGGCCTGGGTCTTTTCACCCTCCCTTCCAAACCCCTGGGTCCTGCAGGCCTCTTTCTCCCACGTGTGCGACCAGAGAAGAACCAGATGAAGGACTACCATTAGTGGATGGGGGCCCATAGGATCCAGAAGATGCGAGGTAGGCCCAGGACTGGGGAAGGGAAACATCTCTAGACTGAGGGGAGCTCTACTTCCTCCGGATCAGGATGACGCTCAGTTTCTGAGGCTCACCAGACCCCTCACGATTCTCTGGACTGCCAGTCCCAGGCTCCGCCCCCAGGGAATGCGCCGTGAAGCTCCTGCCAGCCCCCACTCTCCACTCCTGGGGTATCACCACCTAGGAACTCAGCCCCACCTCCGACATACACCGGCCCAGACTTCTGTCCCCGCCAGACCTCTATTTCTTCCTGAATCTCAGGATCTTTGGAACAGACACCCTCTGCTGGAGGCCTGGATCCCTGAGTCAGACCCCTCCTTCTGCCCGGACACCTGGATCTTGGACCTGACTCCACATCCTGTCCGTAAGTCTGGATCCCTAAGTCAGGCACCTCCTCCTGCTCGGACGCCTGGGTGCCTGCCCCAGATGCCTCCTGCCGGTCCCACCGGCCCAATCTCATAGGACCATCAGTCCCTTCAAGGGCCTCGGGGCCTTGGAGGAGTGCGCACCCCGCGCGGGGTCACCCAGCTGACGGCTCTCAGCACCCGGACGCTGGGTCCCCGCCTGCTACCCCAGATTCTGGGCTCCGGGTCTCGACCTCCGACCTCGGCCAGCCGCTGGGAGCCTGTCCGCGGACCCAGTGCCCCAGCATCCTGCGTGCCCTTCCGGACGCCTGGTGCCCGCGCGGGGCCCCCTACTCACCTCTCGGGACTCGGCGTGGCCGGGCCGCGGGGAAGCTCTGCTCGGGTCCGGGCGGCGCAGGGTGTGCGCGGACCCGGAGAAGCCCCCGCGGCCGCGGGAGAAGCGGCGTGAGTCACCCCGCCCCGACCCGCCCCCGGCCACCGGTTCGGTGACGTAAGTGGCCCAGCCGGCCAATGGGTGCGTCGCGCTGGGGCGCAGCGCGCGTCGCGCGGCATAGTAATGAGGCCTCGCACCGCCCGCTCCCCCATTCATAAAAAGCGACCGTGGCCGCGGCCCCGCCCCCCTCCCCAATCGGCCCGCGCTGTCCTTGACGCGGCGCCCTCTGCGGGCCGGGGTTTCGGGGGGCGCTGGTGGGAGAGCCTCGGAGCAGTCGCAGGGAGGCTGCGGGGAATATGTAGGAAAAGCAGAAAGGGGCCCCGGAAAGGCTGTGGGGTGATGGGACCCTCAGGTGGTAGAGACGGACGGGATTCGGGTGACGGAGACCGAGGGATGAGGCTGAATGGGCGTCCTCGGCGAGGATGACGGGGGTTGCCAAGATGATGGGGCCCTGAGGTGATGGTGACAGCAGCGCGAGGGAGCAGGGAAGTGGGTGGCGGTGACAGTATGAGCATGGTGACAGGATCTTGGGGATGGTGGCCATGGGGCCACGGTGCCATAGAAAGGGAAGCCCCCAGGGCAACCAGAGCAGGGTCAGGTGACTGACATGATGGGGCTCAGGGATCCCAGGGTGTCAGAGGCAGTGGTGAGGGAAAGGGAAGACGGTGTGTCCAGATGATAGGACTTGGGGGTCACCATGACCCTGTCACAAGTGTTGAGGTACTGAGGTGACAAAACAACGAGAAGAGGGTTGTAAGGTCCTGGAATGAAGATACCAGGTGACTGTGGTGAATGAGCCCCAGGGTGAGAGGGACAGGGTACGCGGTCTAGGCGGACAGTGACCAGGCAAGTGAGTTGCTCTCAGGGCAGGTCCTCGTGATGCTGGGGCTGGGATAAGGAGTTGGGTGACGTCACTCATGTCAGTCCAATAGCGCCCTCCCAGCACGGGAGAGGTGGGCCTGGCAAGATTTCAAACCCTGAATTATTTATTCAGGGATCTGGAAAGCCAGCAGGGGTGGGGGGTGGGGGGCACTTCCCCGAAGCAGCAGGAGAAGGGGAGCCGGGAAGAACTTGGAAGCAGAAAACCTGGCAGCTCAGTCCCCTGAGCAGGCCCCTCTTGACCTCCCACCTTAGGCATCCTGGCAGGGTGGGGGGGTATGGAGAAGGGGCTCGGTCTTCCCCGCCCCTGCCTGTCCTTTGTCCCGGGGACATACACTGCCCCCAGCTGACTTTTCCAGATGTGCCAGATGTGCCCAGGGGGAGAGGAACTGGCCGCTTCTCCCTCTGTCTCTAGCTTTGGTCCTCAATGCAACCATCCAGGCCTGCGGGGTGGGGGTGGAGGGCAGGGATCAGGTTAGGGGTTAAGGAATCGAGAGGGGCTCAGATCCCAGGCCCCACCGACTTCTTCCCTCAACACGACACCCCTGTAGTTGTTGGGGGAGGGGGTGACAGGCCAGTGGCAGGGTAGAGGGAAGAGGAGATGGTAGGAGTTCGGAAATGAGGCGTTTCAGGTTGGGTGTGGCGAGTTGGGGGTGGAGATGGTCAAATCCCAATTCCTCCATTTCCTGTGTGACTTTGGGTGAGCTTCCTAGGCCCATTGTGCCTGTTTTGTCATCTGTGAGATGGGGATAATGTTAGTGTCTACCTCAGGATTGTTGGGAGGGCCTGGTGCCATATCAGCACTGGCTGGGTGGGCTGCCAATTGTATACCTGGCAGGAGGAGGACGCCTGGGAGGCACAGATGTGCAGGTAATAATTGAGGTTCTAGGGGTAGATGATACCACGCAGGGGAGGGAGCGGAGAGTGAGGAAAAAAGCCCCAGGGAACATGGCCGCTGAGGGCACAGACTGTGGATGTGTCCTTGCCAATTTCCTCCCTCTCCCTAGAACCCCTTCACTTCCTTCAGGACTTTGCCTTCAAGTCACTTCTTCTGAAGCAGGCTTCCCTGACATCTGTCCTCGATTACCCCTCCCCCCATCACTCTCTCCCCCACTTTCCTTGATTTCTTATTTTTCAGAGCACTAACCCCTCCTTACATTATCTGTTTATGCACGTAGCTTCTTTTTTACTACGGGTCAGCCCCACCAGAATGTAAGCTTCATGAAGGTAGAGACTTTGTTCTGCTCTGGGCTGAGAACAGAACCTGGCTATTTAGTAGGCGTTCAACAAACACTTGTTGATTGGATGGTTAAAGTAAAAAGCAGCATCTAGAGAGAGAGGAGAATAATGATAGGCACACTGTCAAGAGAGTGGGGTCGCCATAGAGAGAGAATACAGGGCCATCAGTCCCCCAGACCTCAGGTATCTGCTCTCTCCCCCATCAGAGCTGGGTCCCAACAACCACCCAGCTGGTCTCAGGGATGCGTAAAGGTGGCTGGGAGGTAGGCAGGAAAGAGTGGCATGAGGGACTGTCTTCTGTCATTCTCAGTAGCAGTTATGGTCCTTTATTAAAACTTTTTTTCATAAATAAACATTAAAAAAAGACGGGGCGGCTGGGTATCTCAGTTATGCTTCCAACTCTTGACTTCGATTCAGGTCATGATCTCATGGGTTCATGAGATGGAGCTTTGGGCTCTGCGCTGACATCGCAGAGCCTGCTTGGGATTCTCTCTCTCCCTCTTTCTCTCTGCTCCTCCCTGCTCACGTGAACGCATTCGCACTCTCTCTCTCTCTCTCTCTCAATAAGTAGAGGTGCCTAGGTGGCTCAGTCAGTTAAGCATCCAACTCTTGATTTCGGCTCCGGTCATGATCTCACGTTTTGTGGGTTCGAGCCCCACCCACATCAGGCTGTGCACTGACAGTGTGGGACCTGCCTCAGATTCTCTGTCTCCCCTCCCTCCCTGCCCCTCCCCAACTTGTGCATGCGCTCTCTCAAGATAAACATTAAAAAAAAATGTTCATAGCTTATTAATCCTCTCATGAAAAGTTTGCACAATCACCACAGATAGTCATGGCAGAATCTTTACTTCTTCTGTTTGTCTACACCAACATTGGCCTGTGTGGAGACCTGACTTTCTTCATTCTGTTCTCCTGTGCCATTCGCTCTTTTCTTGAGGTCTTTTTCTTCTCATGCGGCCCACGTTCTGCAAGGCTCTCTTTGGGTTCATTTTTCTTTGCATAATCCAAGGAATTGTAAATCAGGCCCAAGCCAGTTGTGCCACCACCAAAGTGGGTTCTGACTCAGAATATAAAGATGACAGCTGGTGTGGTCTTGTACAGTTTGGCTAGTTTTTCTCAAAGTTCTGTCTTAGGTACTGTTGCCTTCTCAGGGCAAAGAACATCAGTGACCATGCTTCCACTGAAGTAGTTGGTTGGTTAGAACGCCCGGATCCATAGAGTTACAGTGTCGTTCAAGATGGAACTTGGTCCTCAGGCAGCCAGGAAAGAGAAGAGGGCAGTGATATTTCTAGTCATGAGAAACCCCAGAGACTCAAGCAAAGTTATGGATTTTCACATGGGCACTCTCTCCACGCTCTAAACTGCCCTATATCAATGGGACGATGGAGGCCAACACTGCCAACTGGGTCTCTCTTCTCTAAAGGGCTACCGTGCGGCCCCTCCTCTTCTTTCCTCCTTATGCCCTCTGCCATACCTCCTTGCTTCCTTCCCACTGCCGATACCCTGTCCAGTCCTTCCCAGCTACCAGGTGCCAGACTAGATCGAAGGGCTTACAACAACCCTGCATCCCCATTTCATAGTTGAAGTCTAAAGAAGCTGAAGGACTTGCCCCAAATCACAGAGTAGATGGCAGAGCTGGGATCTGAAGCCAGTGTATGCGTAGCCAAATCCACTGTGCCTTCCATTCTATCCTAAACATCACCGTCTCCCCTGAAGCAGCGGGGAGTGAAATTTAACCAGGGCTGACAATACCTGCAGTTCCCCAGGTGACCACCAGATGGCCGTGAGCGCTCGCCTCCAGGTAAGACTTCTTCCTTTACCATACGCTCTCCAATCAGGGGAATCCCATGGGCCTAGGCTCTCATTGGCGGTGGGTGTGTGGCCGAGGCACAGATAATATTCACACAAGCTCCGTGTCCAAGCCCCAAGAATCTGGGCATCATCAGCGCACACATTCTTAGCACAGACCCATTTGTTCATTCAGCCAGTATTCACTGAAAATTCCCTGGGCTTCGAGTGGGTGCTGTGGACAGAGAGATGATCTGGCCACATCCCTGCATGTTATTTCTCTCTCTGTAAAAAAAAATTATTTTGTAAGTAAACTCCATGCCACACATGGGGCTCAAACTCACAACACTGAGATCAACACATCCTCTACCACCTGAGCCAAACCGGCACCCCCACATCCCTGCATTTTCAACATGCAATAAATGGTTATTGAGCATTGTGCTATTTTCCAGGCATGGTTCTAGGCCCAGGGGATACAGCAATGAACAAAAATCCTT